>NC_081555.1:9311955-9661121 GCF_963082655.1 Stomoxys calcitrans | reverse complement strand
CGACATTAGTGGTGAATTTTATGGAAATCGGTTCAGATTCAGATATAGCTGCCATTTATGTATATCACCAGATTTTCACTTCTATGGCCACTGCAAGCGCATTTATCGAACAATCTTGCCAAAACTTTGTACAACGCTTTCCTTGATGACTTCCACAATATCTAAAAAGTTTGCTCGAAATCGTTTTAGATTTAGATATAGGTCCCATATGCATGTTCTTCAGATTTTGGATAAGTTGCAGTAATGGTGTCATTTGTCAACCAAAGTTTTTATAGTTTTAATATATTTGCTCAAAATTTTGTACAGATTGTTTAATAACCCAACTGAAAACATCCGGCGAGGTCCAACAAAATTGGTTTAGAATAAGAGATAGCTCCCACTTTGTACTTATAGAGTAGGTGTAGGGTATTATCCTGGCGAGACCATCAGAAAAAAATTTTCAGGGGTGGTTTTCCCCTCCTAATACTGGCAACATTTGTGAGGTACTGTGCCATGTAAAACTTCTCTCCAAGGAGGTGTCGCACTGCGGCACGCCTTTCGGACTCGTTTATAAAAAGGAAGCCCCTTATCGTTGAGCTTAAACTTGAATCGGACTGCACTCATTGATATGTGAGAAGTTTGCCCCTGTTCCTTTGTGGAATGTTCATGGGAAAAATTTGCATTTGTGGGGTATTGTACAGTTGGCACCGCCCGACTTTTCCCTTTCCTTGCTGGTTCTAAGTAAATTTTGTCCCGACAAATTTTTCTTTGAAAATTTTTTACCCACAAATGCTTAAAAGAAATTTTCCATATTAAATTTTTTATACAAAATTTTTTTCAGACAAATTTCTGACATGAAATTTCCTTTAGACACATGTTTGTACCTAACCCTCTCATTTGTCTTCACAAATTACCCATTTTAATCTCTTTTATAACAAATATTAAACACCATTCATATCGGTAAATTGCACCATGACACACATTTCCGATTTCAATATCAGTCACACTGCCCCACGCAGACTGTTACAATTATCAAAATAGCCGGCCACAAAAGCGTTTCAAAAAAAGTAAAAACAAAAAAATATGGAAAGGGAAAAATTGAAATTAAATTTTTGTCTGCTGTTATCCTTGATCAATGATAGCAACAACAAATTCGAAATACAAACAAACAGTACAACAACTCTCACAATCCCTTATTTAACATGGTCAGCCAAAAATGGTCAATACACATAACACATAAATATTTATATTTACTTGTATGCATACATTTGTATATGTGTGCACATATCTACAAATTTTGATTGATGACTTTTTTTGGACGTTATCTTAATGCTTGATATGTGCCTCTCTTACACCAAAGGCAACAACTTTATAAAGTGGGCAATTTTCCATGGGTTTCATTTCATTTCGTTTTGTTTTTTTTTTTTTTTTGTTTTCTACTATCCCCCAAAAACTTGTGGGTGAATTGATGGAATATTTTAATTGTGCCAAGATAAAAATCTACAACGGTAGTCAGGTTAAAGTTTAATTTCCTCTTTTTTATGAAAAAAAAACTATTTGATTTTTTTCCATATATTAAATTTGTAAAATAAATTTTAATATTCATTTGTTTTCTTTTTGTCTTTGCAGGTATGTTTATAATTTATGCACATTGATGGGAAATAATAAAATAAAATTGCCTTTGGTGTGAGTAATAGGAATATTGGTAAGAGTAGTTTTTAACAATAACTTTATGTAGAAAATTGAATTTGATGGTTATATCATAAATATATTTCAAAATTTTTATATCAAAGGGGAATATTGAAAAAAAAAACGAAAAATGTTGCCTGCTTTTAGGAGATAATTAGTAAAAAAATTGCATACCTTTAGTTGTTGATTTTGAGTTCAAGTGATTTTTTTCCTGAAATAAAAATAAACAAAAGCAAGATGTTAGTACTGAAACAGACTTATGACATTACGTTAATGTCTTCATATATTATGAATAAAAACAATCAAATGTTGTTTATAGCGATCAGCAAAATTCCTTTACAAATATAAACAAACGTACTATTAATATTTCAATTTTACATACAATACGAGAAACGGATTTCTTTTGTTTTTTTTTGTTACTTTAAATAAAAAAAAATTGTAGTAGTAATTTAAAATATATGCTTATTATTGCGTGCCTCATAGGTTACCGCATTCGATAAAATTTGTTGCCTATTTTTAGGCTTTGTGATTTAATTACAACTTTTAAATGAAATTGCTTTTTAAAAAAATATTTTTCACAAACAGAGAAAACTTTTATTGCTATTAATTCGATTGGACGTCTTTATAACTTTTTTTATGTCCATAGAAGCGATACCCATATCCTCTACAACTTCTTTCCATTGTTTGGTGTCTGACAACATTTAAAGGTTGACAAAACTTTCTATTTGCTTTAACAAACTCCAAGAATTGCGCAAAGAATGTCAAAAAACAACTCTACAACAATATAAAAATGTTGTATTTACTGTATGGAAAAGTATGACAACACAATAAAACATCAATCACAACAAATGCTACCACTAGCTAGCTACGATTTGGCAAAGAGAACAAACAAGCAACAAGCCACCAAATACATTTGACACAGGGAGTTACACTCATGTACGCATATCAACACTTGTCTGTCTGGCTATGTAACATAGAGTTAAGTGTTCAACATTTGGGGGGGGGGGGGGAGGAGATGATACACTCTTGTTGGTACTTGGGGTGGCATTGTGATTTTGTGGCTTGTGGTAACCACAACAAGAACAGACAATCATTCATTCCCATACACTTGCAAATTGGGAGAGTGTTGTATGGTGCAACCAAAAATCCTTGCTGTGAAAACCGTAGGCACTCAACAATAATACCACTGTAAACCACTGCCGTTGTTTTTCTTGACGACATGTTGGTATCGCAGTGAGAGGTAATTGTAGTTGTATGCGAAAGAGAAGTCTCTACTCTCACTCCAAGCGATGAATATGTTTGCTAGAGTTGCATATTCAGTGAGTTACGAGTGGTCAACGAATTATTGTGATTTTTTTTTGTTTGCCTGTATTGCATAGAGGCAAGGACATTCAAAACCAAAAGACACTTTGGAAAGCAGACATGAGGAGGGACGATGAGACACGTATATGGGTAAAGTGAAGTGTTAGTTTTTCCGGTTTTAAATGTGATTAGTTTCGTTTTGCGACCATGTCTTTGGTGGAAAGTGTTTAACAAATGATATTTAATCCTTGGAAGGAGAAAATCAACTGAAATATAAAAAAGTAAAATAAAATAAAAAATAAAATAAAATAAAATAAGGTAAAGTAAAGTAAAATAAATAAATAATTAAAAATTAAATAAATAATAAAAAATTAAATAAAAAATTAAAAATAAAAAAATAAAATAAAATTGAATAAAAAAATAAAATAAAATAAAATAAAATAAAATAAAATAAAATAAAATAAAATAAAATAAAATAAAATAAAATAAAATAAAATAAAATGAAATAAAATAAAATAAAATAAAATAAAATAAAATGAAAGAAAATAAAAAGAAAAGAAAAAAAAAGAAAATAAAATAAAATAAAATAAAGTAATTTAAAATAAAATAAAAAAAAATTTAAAAATAAAAAAATAGAATAAAATCGCATAAATAAAATAAAATAAAATAAAATAAAATAAAATAAAATAAAATAAAATAAGATAAAATAAAATAAAATAAAATAAAATAAAATAAAATAAAATAAAATAAAATAAAATAAAATAAAATAAAATAAAATAAAATAAAATAAAATAAAATAAAATAAAATAAAATAAAATAAAATTAAATTAAATTAAATGAAAGAAAATAAAAATAAAATAAAATGAAAGAAAAGAAAATAAAAAAAAAATAAAATAAAATATAAAATATAAATAAAATAAAAAATTAATATACAATGGAATTAAATTAAATAAAATTAAACAAAATTAAATAAAATAAAATAATAAAAAGCAAAAAAATAAAAAAAAATAAAATAAATAAAATATGTTCGGCCGAGCCGAATCTTATATACCCTTCACCATGGATGACATTTGTCGAGTTCCTTGCGCCGTATCTCTTTTTAGGCAAACAAAGAATAATGGATAAGAATTGACATGCTATTGTAGCTATATCAAGTTATAGTCCGGTTCGGACCATAAATGAATTGAATGTTGAAGACTGTAGTAGAAGTCATTGTGTAATATTTCAGTCCATTCCGATAAGAATTGCTCCTTGTAAGTGCTCAAGAAGCATAATTGGGAGATCGGTTTATATAAGAGCTGCATCAGGCTTTAGACCGCTTAAGACCATATTAGACCCATATATTGAATATATTGAAGATCATGGCAAAAGTTGTTATGCAAAACTTCAGCCAAATCGGACAAGAATTGCGCCCTCTGGAGGCCTAAGAAGTCAAGACCCCAGATCAGCTTATATGGCAGCTATATGAGGTTATGAACCGCCTTAAACCATGCTTAGCACAGTTGTTGGAAGTCATAACAGAACACTTCTGGAAAATTTCAGCCAAATCGGATGAGAATTGCGCCCTCTAGTGGCTCAAGAAGTTAAGATTCAAATCGGTTTATATGGCAACTATATCAGGTTACGAACCGATTTTAACCACACTTATCACAGTGGTAACAAAACAAACATGAAGGGTATAATAAAATAAACTACAGTACAATAATTAGTTGTTGTTATATGTTGTTATGCTCGGTTGTTATAAATAATATAATAAATGCAATTCAAATAAGCATATTTTATATGTGCAAAAAATAAACAAACCAAAATTGAAAAAAAAAGAAATTTAGCCGAACATTAAGTATTTTCTTTATTATAAAAAAAATTAAAAAATATAATTTTATATAAATTTTGTAACATGATTTTTTGATGATCCCTGTGCGTATGATTTATATAAACTGTGTACCATGGTGCGCATGGGTTATGCTTTTTTTCTATAACTCATGCGCTTTGAATAACTTTAAACCTAACTCACACAAGAGATTAATTTTCATATTCCCTTGCTCTAAATTTTTGTTTAATGAGCTTGAATAGTTTCAGTAGCATTCCCTCCTCTTGCCATTACCTACTAGTAATGTCCCCCCCATTATGCATTGTTCATTGTTGGTTGACTTTTAGCCGTGTTTCCTGTTTCCAAAGTGGGGTCACTGAGGAAAGAAAATTATTTGTAACTATTTTGCAAAAGCGTACAAACGTAATGGGTTCCCTATACAGCGTAGCCATGCACACACACACACCCCATTTGCAGATGAAACAAAGAGCTTAAAATCTCTTACTCCTGGTGTCATTTGGTGTCTGGTACCATGTCGTGTGTCTTTTCACTTGTCTCTGGGAAAAGTCACCAAAAATGCACCAACAACCACAACATGAAGCAAAAAACTTTGTGTTGTGTTTTTTCTGTTGTTATTGTCCCAAACCAATCTTACACGACTTTACGTTTTGTTTTGATTGCCCCAACCAACTTGGGTAAGTAAACAATAATACCCAAAGTCTTATAGAGCTGGAACCAAGAACTAAGAAACAATTGTCACGGTGTCTGTTGCATTGTAGGTTTTGTTGGCCAAGAGATGAAAGACTGTGGCAAAAGGCTACGACAAATGGCAATAACAATGACTATTTCCGTTGACTTCAGAAAAGAAAGGAGTTTAAAAACATGTTATAGCCCAAACATTTAGATAATGTTTTGAGGAGAGCCTGAATTTGAGGGAAATATGTTATGGTTTAACAAAATACTGCCTAAATGTAGACAATGTTAAATTGCTATTAATTATATGGAAATGTTTAAGTATATGTTTTGTGGATTTTGTTGTAAGCTAGGAAATACTAATCTGTGGGAGATTTGGCCTACAACATTTTGTAAAGTGCCTAAAAACAAATTCGATAGGGCTCAAACATTTACCTCTAAAAGAGTTCTTTGGAGTTATATAGCTTTTCCAGATTTTGGCATAACATTAGATGGTTTAAACATTTTTTTATTAGTTTGAATTTTGTTGAGATCTTCTATATCCGTACCCAATATGGTCGGTTTACATTTGGATATAGCTACCATATATACCGATTTTCCCATTTAAGGTCAAAGGTATAGCCCGATTTCACTGACTTGTCTTAGCACACTCATCGTCCGTATGGAATAAAGTCCAGATCGAACAATATAGACTGATCTCCCAATTTAAGGAATAAGACCCAAAGAAACTGCATTTATCTCTGAGATTGGACATAATGGCCTATGTTACGCCCTTTTTCGTTCATGCGGAGTACGGTTCAGATCGGACTGTAATTTGATATAATTGCCATATATACCGATCTCCCGATCTAAGACATTTCGGCTATAATTTTTGTGAGTTGTATTAGATCTCTTCACATGCTTCCAGAATATAGTGCTGATTGATTAATATTTGGATAAAGTTATCATATACACCGATGCCCCGATCTAAGGTCTTTCAACCATAAATGGCTTATTTATTACCCTATTTTCCAGAGCTTTGGAACAGTGAGCTTGATAGTCTGAATCGATCTAGCCATGTTCGCCCGTCCGTCTGTCAAGACCACGATAGCGTTCGAACGAATAAAGATATCCGCTTGAAATTTTGCACAGATATTTCTTATCAACGTGGTTAGTTGGGCATTGCACCCAGAGGTAGGCAATAGTTTTTGTAAGCATAAATTTGACTTCATGATGAAAGAGCATACTACATTGGACATATTTGTAAAGCTTCAACATTTTTATATACAATATATTAGCACTAAACCCCCTAACACATGAAAAAAGCCTGCAAAATCAAAATATGTTCTTCAGGTAAATTAATTCCTGATTGGAATATTTTTTTAGTATATCAAAAAGTTTACCTTTCATTCAAGTTTCTTTGAAAGTTAGAGAACAATACTTTTTGTGCACCTACAGCTAGGAAATGGTTTTTGTTACTAGTCAACAATGTAAAATCTTTTAAGCAAAGTGAACCTAAAACTATGTAAACATTAGTTAGGAATAGGTTCTTGGGAAAATTTGCATTTGCAGGTTATAGTGGCTCTTTAATGTAAGACTGAGGCAATTTTTGTCCATTAAGATATAACTGCAGCTTTGAACCATAGTTTCTGAAAGGAATGAATCTTCCAACCCCACCACTGATAACTTGTGTTCGGCAAAAACTGCGTACATGCTGCTTCAGGCCAATACAGGAATAAAATATTTTTTCACCCCATAAGATATGCAACATATTTTATTCAGTTAATGAGTAGTAAAGGCAATGAAATGTGTATTTTAGGTAAATAATGTTTCTCTAAAATGACATTTATATTACTTGTTTCTCTATATGGGCATTGATTTGTAAATTTTAGAGAACAATAACCTACAATTAAAGAAGAATTTATTTGTTCTCCTAAAAGTAGACAATATTTTTTAAACAAGATTTTACTTCATGATCTCGAATTAAAACAAAAAAAATTTAAATCCACTGCAATTAAATTAATGTTGAAATAACTTGATTCTTCTTTATCCCAAAAATATTAAATTTAAAATGGCATGTTTCTTCCATATCCCTAAAAGTATGCAATATTTTTATTAATACACCAAAAATTAATAGCAATCATATGTTACTCAAATTGAGATATTTTAGCGTTTGAATAATCAACAATTACTAATAAAATCAAGTTTTCTTATAATACAGCTTATAAATTATGTGCTAATATACGTAAAAATATTCTTAGAATTAGGAAATCAAAGAAAAAAATATTCAAGTTGATTTTCCAAAACAATACATTGCCAACCCCCTACCCCATAAAATCAAATCAACAGTTTGTTTTAAGACCTTTCTTCACATATGCTTTCTTATAACAAACCCAAATCAGGCAACCTCAACCTTTACCCTAACTAAACAATGGCATTGATTTTCAAAACAAATGCCATCTTCAGTCAGAAAAAAAAAAAAAACCTAAACGAAAAAAACATGCAGGTGTACTCCTTTAACTAATGCCTATTATACATAATATTTAGATTTGTAACATATGTACAAATTTAACATGACAAGGACATGCTATAAAAAATTATAATAAAAAAAAAACAAAACCACAAATGTCAGTAGACGACACAAGTCGAAAATCAAAAAAGTCAAGTCAAGGATTTAATATATAAAAATCAAACTACATGAATAAGCGCCAGCACTTCTTCAAATATCAACAACCTCTTGCGAACACCATTTGTCTTTAGGTTTTCTGTTTGTTTTTGTCTTTTTACTGTTTGGAGTTCAACATGTCTCCTGCTCAAAAAAAAACACACACAGAATGGCAAACATTATAACAAACGCTTTTAATAATTCAAATTAAACCGTTAGCGTTTATAGGCATATAAATAAATTTATTTAATTCATCATTACGTTGAGGCCTGTGAATGAGAAGCAGTCTAGTAAAACAACCAAAAGAAACGGCAAAAAAAAAACTTTTTTGTTTGTGTAACCATGACTATAAACACAAAATATCATGCAATCAATGACATGGAAGACGACATTTACATGGTTCGACTGGCAACGAACATTAGCGCTAGATAATTCTAGCCCAGCTTGAGCCCTTTTTTACCAACTTGTCTGCACGTTTCTGGCCATCGAACTATTTCCAAAGTTCTTTTGCGTTAGAATATTTTGAAACGCCAACCTTTGGCATGTAGTTGATTATAACCACCACAATGTCAACGCAACTACTGAAAACTTGCGAAACTTGTGTTTTAACCCTATTTGAAAGAATTTCATTTCCTGTTTACCAAAACAAAGCACATTTCGACAAATTTCATTCAAAGTTTTCTTTTTGAGTTTGTTATTTGTGGCAATTTGTGGGTATTTAGTCATTAAAATCAATAATCATGTTCATGCATGTTGGCATACAAAGCGTATAAGTGTTATTGATTGATTTGTGGTATTGATATTAATCATACGACAGGGTAGACAGTTGTACATAATTAAGAAAATTCTCATCATTTTAAGTTGAGCAAAGGGATTTGTTACGATCAACAACTTGAACACCAAATTTTAACTAAAAAACAAACTTCACAACCATGCAAGCACAATTATTGATCAAAGCCTAGTTTAATAATAACCCATATGCTTGACATAACATATAAACACAATAAAATCATAACACTCAAGCGATCTTCTCTGGTGTTCAAAAAAACACTTCCATTTGTTCAACATAAATTAATGAAAATAAAATCAAATTGTTGAGAAACGAAACCCTACCAATTTATTCTATATATAAATGAAACCAAATGTTGTTAGAATGAGTGATGAGGGGCTTTTCATTTGTTTTCTTGACATACATTTTACTATTTACTAAATGGCCTTAACATACATCTCACATCATATTGCTTATTGTAAAAAATTAAAAACCATCTTCAATAGCAATCAATTGAAAAGTGGTATTGTGATAAAAACGAACAATTAAGACGGAAATAAACTTAAACAATGGCGAACATGATGCAAGATCAATAAAAATGCTTAAAATTCTATCAACTTCCAAAACTTTTATGTATCTTTAGACTTAAAACATAGCAACATGATTTCTACTCTTACAAATGAGTCCTCATTGTTTAAAATATTCATATTTGGTAAGGAGTTATGGCTATTTTATCAAAATATATCATCTAATAAAAATAATCATACGACACGGTGTACCATATTAAAAAATAAATTTTAAAAATCGATTTCTAAGACTTTTTGAACATAAAACGCTTACAAAGTGTTCTAGGATCCACGAGAAATACAAATAAATTGTATTGAGACTATAAATAGTTCTATAATAGGCTTTACACGTACAAAGTTTCATTTCAACCCGTGCAATGAGGTCACCACGACAAGAGGACTTTTAAAATCTTATATAATTTTATTAGAAGGACTAATCCAGTCTCAACTGCTATATTCGGTATCACTGCAGCAGGTTTACCCTTCGTCCCAGTTTGGCATTTTTTTGGGGAGTAGACTTTGATAATTAGTTCACGTTCTATGTGAACCTAATTTTTTATTGCTCCCCACAAAAAATCATCATCAGTAATGTTGGTGACATACTTGAAGCCCTCAGACACATGAAACTTCTTTAAAAAGAAGAAGAACACTCAGACGATGTCCCCTTTATATGCAGTGCACTTCGTTGGAGAGGATAGTTAAGGATAGGAGGGGGAAAAGAGGAAGTAGTGTTTATTGACACTTGCTATGAATTTCTGAACGTCGTAAGTAGCGGGAAAAACATCCGCCGAAAGTCAGTTCCACATACGAACCGTACTTGTGAAAAAAGAATTTTCTCGGTAGTGCATGGTCCGATCAGCTAGAAAATCTTGTATTTCTGATAAACAAGACTGATTTGCAAAGAACGCACACCGTGGAAGAATCGATAGAACAGCGCCACACAACCCACATTTCGACGATATTCAAGCGAAACAATCTCCAATCAACACCAACGCCCGTTCTGGAGGCGGTCAAGCAGCTCCAAGGATGATTTCGGAACTCCGTCCCATATATGCGAGTTATATTCCATCTTCGGCTTGATGTACGGAGTAGTGTAGATATTAAGAAGATCAGCGGTAGTGAAATACTTCTTACACCGCTAAAGAAGGCCCAAGCACTTGTATGATTCTTTCGACACTTCGAATACATGTTTTGACCAACTCGTCTTTTATGGGCTCAAGACGCTAAATCGGAACATGGGTCTTTATGGGATCTTTATCCAAATATGATGAGATTTGACCCGTTAAAGAACTTAACCTGCGTATTGAAGACATATAAATCCATGAAATATTTCAGCCCAATACCTAAATTTGTGAAGACTGTAGCGTGAATGCAATTGACGGTAGGCCAGATAAACACCCTTAAATCCTCTTAAAATTTTACGACGATTTAAAACATACATGCTTTGTAGAGCCGGGAATGGATATTTCAACCACCCATTGTGGTGGATAAAGAAAAACCACTAAGGCAGTAAAATGGGGTTATATATTAGAATTTTTAACGTGGCAACTCAGTTCTTTTTTAATTACTTCTGTTTTTAAGGCCTTCAAAGCTCAATTTAAATTAAAATATCTCTTAATATTTCTATATGATTTGAAAATGCAGTCTCTGATCATTGGTATAAGACAAAGTTTTTTCAAAAATTCGTTTATGCTGAGAAGCAGTAGCCATTTTACTAAACTATGTCAGGAAATAAAAATAATCATACGCTACCAAGGACCATATGAAAAATTTTATTTTAAATATTAAATGCTTGTAATTTTTTAAATAAAAAAATTTACAAACATTCCTTCTAGCTACAGGACCTAAATCTGCACCCAGAAAATTTGTAAAAAGTAAAAACAGCAGAAATATTGTTTGAAGTTCTTAAAATTGAGAAAGTTTCCTTCAAAAGTTAATAAATTGTAATTTAATATCAGCTGGCAGTGTTTGCTGACTTTTTAAAACTTGATTGGTTTAGCTTGTTCTCATAATTTCTTCATTGTAAGATGCAGTGGATATTTTAGCAAAATTTCACAAGCATTAATGACAATCATACGCTACGGTGGACTAGGAAAAAATTAAATTAAAAAGTATTAACATCTAAGGAATTTTACCAAACTTCTAAGAATTTCTAGGATCTAAAAAATAATCTTTCCTTTAAAACCCGTTACTATTGTATAAATTATAAAAATTGAAATCCTAGCTTTTTGCTTATTTTTTTTAACATGCACCAGATTGGTTTGAATACCGTCTAAGGCTTTGATATCTTAACTTAAAGCCAATCTGTTAAGACCTGCAAACACCAAATAGGTCATTTTGTAAATATGTAAATAAAAACTCTTGACTAAGTTATCTAAAGATTTTTTTGTCATTCAATCAAAATTAATTGGTATGTCAGACATTTTTATTCAAATTTGTCTAGCCCTGATGCCTACATTTGCATTTACTAGAATGCGTGCAATATTTAAAAAAAAAAAAGATATTTTTTGTCTAAGCTCATTGCTATTGATTTTTGTTTGTTCCGCCGCCACTGCCTTAGCCGCCTTAACCACACAAATGTAACGAATGATTCATTTAGGTCTCTTTGTCAAATAACAAAAATATCAAATATGCCAATTTACACCTTGAATAAACAATTTAACATGCAAAAGAGGCATTTGCGGATTAAAGTTATGTTCCAAAGTCTACCCCCCTAACCGCCTGTACAACTTCAATACAACAAATTACCTACAAACAAATACAAAACAAAAAAAAGAAAAGAAATTTATGCAAAAAGAATTAGACAAGTGAATAACTTCTGCCAAGTTTCTAATAACAAAGATTTTTGTTTTTTTTTGTGAAAATATGCCGACAACTTTCACCAGAACATCAACATTATTACCCAAATTTTGTTGTTAACAAACAAACATTTACTCTTGGCGGCCTACTGCAAGCGTTTCAAGCTCATTAATAAATCATAAGGGTGGATAACACATTTTCCAAAGGGTTTGGTGCCCTTTGCCCTTTTTTTTGATAGGAAAGCATTGCACTTTTCACCGCTATTAGATAGTCCTTCCATTTTTATCCCTCAAAGTTAAATCTTCCCTGATGCATTTGCACTGCAGGGTGTTTGGTTTCCCCCTTTTTGTTTACCTTTCCCTTGTTGAACATGCATATTCATGACATTCGTGTTAAGTTATCATTTTTATGATTTGTACATTTTCTACCACTTCTACCCGCAGCCACAAGGCCTATGAACATGAAATTGTGGCAGCCTTAGCCCAGCAACAACAAACGGTTTTTCGAGAGCCAGTGACAGATGAAGTGGTTTAAATAAGGCATTTGTTGTCAAATCACTTGACACGTTTCTCCCACATGTCTACATGTCTTCCAATATGATAAATACTTAAATTGTTCTCAATGTGAAAAAATATGCACGCCTAAAAGTAGGCTACAATATTTTATGAAATGATGAAAATAGTTTTGTTGTCGTCTTGCATCAACCAGTGGCATTTTGTCATGGCCTAAGTTAAAAGGAAAAATATGAGGTGTTTATTGCAACATTAAAAGAAAATGTAGCATATTTTCAGGAGGCTTTGGGTAAGGGAATAAATTACTTTGCTTCGGCTTATAGTTTAACGGAAATCAATTATCGCTGTGATTAGTAAAGACATAGGAAATTTTAAAGGAAATTAAACAGACATAAGGAGAAATGACTGCATATGTTTAGAGTGGCAAAAATAATTTTTGTGGGGTATACTTTAAGGGGAACAAAAAATAATTAAAACTCTAAACAAATTGTAAAAAGGTTTTGATAATTAATTAAATACTGAAAATATATTTCTTTAAGGTTAGGTCGTAGAAGTTTTAGAAGAACTTTATGTTCAAGTAACTAGAGTCGCCTTCTTAAAGATCAATGCAAATTTGGCCATGAACATTTCATTTAGGAACAGGGACAAACTTCTTCTGTAAAAGCTTCTCTATAAAAAAGTGTCGCACTGCAACACGCCGTTCGGACTCGGCAATAAAAAGGAGGCCCCTTATCAGTGAGCTTAAACTTGAATCGGACAGCACTCATTGATATGTGAGAAGCTTCTCTTAAAGTACATGGGTATAAATACCAAGCATGACATTTATATAATTAATATATATTTTTTTCATTCAAAAATATTCAGGAAATAATAACAACATTTTATGATGTATACTTTTAGGGGAAAGTTAAAAATTATTATTGGTACTACAATATTAAAGTAATGTACTAAGTCTTAAAAGAACAAAATTCCTATAAAGCCTCTTTTTGATCAAAAGATTATTGGTTCAATTTGTATTAAATTTTCTAAAAATTGGCTATGAAAAGACATAAAATACTAGGCAACTATTTAATATTTCATGCCTGAAAATTGGAAAAAAATTTTTGTTCTTTAAGCTATACGTATTCTTTCTTATCTTCTTCTCTTCTATTTTGCACACCAAGTAAACTTCATGCAAATATTTTCAAAGCCATTAAGCATTTATAGAAGTAATCAATTTTCCGTCACCCATAATAATATTAAACTGTGGTAAAAAGCTAAATATATATAAAACATACAACAAGGGGTACAAAATTCAAATGAAAGCATTGTCATTTAAGGGAAATACTTGCTTTCAATTACATCCCTTAAATTTGGTTCAAGGTACATATGTGCTTCTAACCTTAAGTGTCATCGATTGTAATGCCTCTTTGAACTAAAGACAATAGAAAACAATTAAGCCGTTATGGAGGGAAAAATCAAAATCGATTTCTCATAAAAAAGCAGATGTTAAGTCTTTTGTTTTTGTTCATTTTTTTACAATGAGAAACGAATTTAAAGGTCAAAAAAATCATGCCTCCCAAAAATATGCTTTAGATTTTAAAGATCAATTGTAATGAAGTTGACTGCACATTACTATAATATTTTAATAAAAAAAAGTTTAATTGATTAAAAAAATCTTAACAAAATCTATTAAGAAATCTAAATAAGGATTATGTGAAATGTTATAAATAAATGTGTGAAGGTACCTTAGGGTCAGGCTTCAAAAAGTTAAGAAAAAATTTTGGTATAATTTATTATGATATATGTTTTAAAGCCCAATTAAAATTCATTTTGGAGGTTTGTTGACATTAAATTTAATAAAACTAAATCATTATTTCATATCCGAAATAATGTTAACAATTTTATCACCTTCGTAAAGTATGCTTCAGATTCTTAAGTCAAACGATAAATATTAATTTATATTTTCAAGCCATAATTTTTAAAACATTTAAAAGCATTTTTTTATTTTTAAAAAAGAATATGGCCAAAAATGTGTAAGAATTATTATTAATCCCATCTTCTTTATTGTTATTTTTTAAATATTTTTTTATATGCGCCCTTAACGTATGCTTTTGATTTTAAAAAACTAAGCGGACATGCAGTTTTCTACCGAGAGAATCAGTTGCAAATATTAAATTTAAAATGCACACATATTTGTTACAAGTTTCAAAATTGAGTTTTACCCCCAAAAGTATGCAACAAATTTAAGAAATTCAAAATCTGTTAAAAAAAAAACTAAAAATTTAATTTCAAACTAAAATTAGTTTTCTACGCATGCTGAAAGTATAATCTGAATAGGTTATATAATTGATAAAGGTTTTCAAATAAAACCTCTGTCCCCTAAAATCACGCACTGCTTTTTAAGAAAATAAAAGCCTTTGCTATTACTTATCGTGCTGAAATATCAACGGGAATACTATTAAGGAGAATTTTCCATTGTGTTTTAAAGAACAGAACTTGCCAATGTTTCAGACAAATCAGGGCAAAGATCTTTCACCAATTGGGAAAGGCGTTTATATAATTGTTAAGATCATCACCATCGTGAATCCTATCCATCCACCTAACCGGCTCAAGGTTTAACAGCTAGTTGATTGTAGAATTATAGATAAGAATCGGACCGCACTCATTGATTGAGAAGTATGAATGAATGTTCTTGGGAAATTTAGTTTAGTAGTAGTTGTAGGTATGATCATTAGAAGAAAGACTATATGAAATCTAAAAAAATTGGCCATCAAAAAACATTCGATGTAAGCAATATTTCATCAAATAATCCCCAATTTTTCAATCCATAACCTTATTAGGGATGATTAATTCTTGTTATTTATCCATTTTGTCACAAAACATTATCTGCCTACGACAACAAACACCCATTATCAAGTGTTGAGAATCTTTCTGTGCCTATAATTAGAAACATATAAGGTATGACCTGGAAAGTTCGTATAAATCTCTCAAGGCCTCCTAAAACTATGCAATGATTTTAATTATATTAAAAGCTTATTGAGGGAAAATTTTTAAAATTTTTCAGAAATTGAGATAGTATTCTACAACTGGTTTGAGCGGCTTTTCTTCTTGTTAAGGCTGACAACTTACTATTTGGAATACTTAAAATTAACTTTAATTTTCTTTCCCCGAAAAATATGCTTTAAATTACAAAATTTACTAAAGCTTAAATTTATTAACTATTTGTTTGTTTCTACGTGAATAGAATGAAGAAACCCGAGGAGAGTCAATAATTTAAATGAAGGTTCCCGAATACCTTTCCATATGCGAAAGATTCTCATCAGTTTACATGGTGAAAAATTCTAAGAGCAGAAGGCTTTCGATGTAGTTGACGTAAAGGAATGTAACTGATAAGGAAACTCCCTCGTAATCCCTAATCGAGACTGGTACCAGTTTGACCCCAAATACACTTCCTTTATGACTTCTTCCATTAACGAAATCCTAGCTCATACTCAAATAGATCCCTACCCGCTTGCATTATCCATGGCGAGCCCCACTATAGTCACACCCCAACCAAAGCCCATACGTTTCAAACAATTTGTATTGAAATCAGCTGAGGACTTAAACATTCCACGAAATATGTCATCGAATTTCCATACCTAGGCTTAACCCTTCCATAGCTAGGCTTAACCCTTACCATCAATTCCTTTTCTTCATTTAGTATGGAAATTCACACTAAAATCACATTCTGCCCACAATTTAGAGTTAAAACTGAATTAAATTAATTTCGTTTTAATATAAAACCCTACTTTTATACGCTCCTAATGGTATGCCTTGAATTTTAACATTATACATAGCCTAAAAATATGCCACAAAGTACAACTAAAACAAATCCCTAGCAAAAAAATCCAAAAAAAAAAATTACAAAAGTTCATAAATTGCGTGATAATGATAATTGTAGCCACAGAAAACTCTGTTGTCCTCATATTGCATGTTAAATAAATGAATTGCCAAGTTTACCTCAAATCTGTTCTACCTACTCAGAAACAAGCCAGGACATGTCGTGAGGTAAGCTCTTCTTTTAATTCCTATTTTTAATGCCTTGTTATAAAACAAAAACTATGATGACAAAAGGCTTATAGGGAAAGCATGCAGCAAAATTATAATTTTAACCCGAGTGCATTGAATGGGAAAACATGAATTTCATTTTAAAATTTATGAACAATTATCATGTGTTAAAGATGAGCAATTGCATGTGTAACAGCAAATTGTTTATCTGCAATTGAGAAATAGCCCAAAGCATTGAATACTCATGTGGTGGCATTTTATTGTACAGATTTCAATTGCGGCTCAGTTAACGCTTATTTAAGAGACCACCTAAGGGATTCTGTTATCCCATTGCAAGTTCCACTTTCAAGTGTGTCAAATTTCTCACCTGACAATCAAATGTCATGCGGAAATTCTCTCCCCAAAAACTTCTTCTTATTGCAAGAAGAAGTAAGACCAAAAAAAGAGTAAGATAAAGAGAAAGGATGTGCATACAGCTTCAAACATCTTCAACATCCTCTTGTTGTATATACATTTTTAACATCTAATCTGAATGTTTGTGTGTGTGTGTGTATTAAAAACATTTTATGGCCATTTATTTTCCCATACATTTTCTCATTTTCCCAAACCGGAAGTGTCATCTCTCTTGAAGGACTTTCGAACAGGAGCCCATAATAAAAAGGTCATGTCTGAAGGCCAACCAACATTAGTTTGATGTCAAATGATACACACACAAACCATACTTCCAACTTCAGCTGCTAGTGCTGGCACAACAACAGTTTTATGTGTAGAGTTTAGGAGTAAACAAACACCACCACATAGCTTGATTTGGGAATACATACATACTAGCATTTATATGTGAAAAATGCATACCCTCAATTTAAGGGAGTGACAGGAAGGCATGAAATGGTTTACAATAATTCAATTTATGCGAGACTGCAAAAAAAATCACGCGGCGCATAGAAAAACATTTGAAATCAATGTGCATGTATACTCCCTTCAATTATGGTGTTTGCATTTCCGCTATTTATTGTATTTGGAGTGGCATGATATTGTGGCATGCGCTTTTTGCCCTCAGTTTGGCATGGCATCTACTATGCTTCGCAACTCCAAAGCAGCCGTAATATGGAGATGTTAAACGAAATATTATTGGAATGCTATTATTTATCCTAAAAGGTAGTTCAGTTTTAGGACATTTTTCTTCCCATTTGTCGTTAATGGGTTATAAGATTATTGATAATTGTGCTTTGTCAAAAATATCCCTAAAGGTATGCAATAAATTTCACCAGTCATCCTAAAAGTATGCTTTGATTTGTTTGGTACCCAACCATTTAACACGTACATATGAAAATTTTCTCCCTACTACGTCAGATTGAGAAACAGATAGAAGACTTTCTCAGCTCAATTAGATTCCAGCTTTTAATTCAAGGAGTGTTCACAATAAGTGTTCAAAATAAACGGCGCAAAACACAAATTGTTCGTGAGAACACCGAAATTCTTACGTTTAGGGTTAACAAAATTTAAATTTTTTGATGTTCTCGCAACGAATCGAAATCAGGCATAAAGCGCCAATGGTCAGGGTGTAAGCCACAGTGGCCACTTTCACGATTCCTTGTTTTTCAACAAAAAAATCTGCAGAAAATGTTTTGGATTTCTTTCGAAAAACAAAATCATTTTCATTTAAAGGCATGCTCTTTTCTGGTAGCTTTTGGAATAGAACTACTGCGAAAAAGTGTTATGGGTTTCTTTTCCAAATTTAGGAAATTTTCTCATGAATATTCCATATATGAATAGGTGCAAACTTCTCACATGAGTGTTTCTCGTTTCAAGCTCAAGCTCAATGAAAAGGGACCTCCATTTTATAGCAGAGTCCGAACGGTGGACACGTGCCGCATAGCGACACCTCTTTGGGAAAGGGCATAGTACCTCCAATGTCGCCAGCATTAGCAGAGTATAACCATCGCCAAAGATTTTTTTCGTCAAGCGACACCTCTTTGGGAAAAAGGTTTTACATGGCTTCTATGCATGGCATAGTACCTCTGAAATGTTGCCAGCATTAGAAGAGTTTTTTCACTGCTGTTTTCGACAGGATTCCAAACCAGGCATTCAGCGTCATAGGTCGACATGCTTACCTCTACGCTACGGTTGGCTACTATTTAGCGGGGATACTCCTCTTATTTGATGGAGTAAAGTACAATTCATGTTTATGGTAAGGGACCTTCTCTTTTTCGTTCCGAAAGGGATGCAGCAGTTCGAGAAATGTCGCCAACATAAATGAGGGAATGACAACCGCTGAAAATGTTTTTTAATGTTCTTGCCAGGATTCCATACCAGGTGTTTATCGTCAAAGCCCACAGGCTAACCGCTGAGCCAAATATTCATTAACTTAATTAAAACTTCTTAACTTAAAACGTATTTCCCAAAAATATGCTGCACTTTTTAGTAAACATTTAATGATCCTTAATGTATGCATCGAATGTTAAAATTCTACCTAAGCATTAACATTATTTAATAAAAAAAAAACTATTAAAAATATTATATTATTATTTGCAATTAAAGAAAAAGATGATCTTCTCTTGTTAAATGTAACCCATCTTAATAAAAAATATTTCGGCTCACAAATGTATGCAATGAATTTTAAAATTTTTATATATCATAGATTTGACATTGAAAAATTGCATTTATAATGCAAATAAATCCACATCATCCAAAGTACACATATACAACTAAACGCTGAGCTTTATCCTAAAACTTTGCTTCAGTTTGCAACTATACTACATTTCATGAACCCCTATGCATCATGAGAAATTCCAAAATGTCACTTGATTACAGGCATATCCTTAGTCAAAAACTAAAGGTTGCACAATGCCTTAAGTTGGAATACAAAGCAATTCACAGAAAAGGTGTTGTAGTAAAAAAAACTCTTAAGTCAACACAGAACTCCCCAATGCTGACAAAAGGAAATCTAAATTGCCAACCCTCAAACCTCCTACTTCTCTCTAACTAACGTTTGGCCTCAAATCGAAGAAGGAACAGCATCTGTTTTACACTTAAACACTCAATTACCATAATTTGTATGAGTGTCTCTGTGTGTAAATGTGTACGTGTGTTTGTCTTTATAAAAACAAACCAACAAATGCCAAAATCAAATCAACAGGCTGTTGTTGCGGAAAACATTTGCCACTGCATGGATGAGAGCAAAATGTTGTATGTTTCCGTAAACCTGTTGAAGAATTCTTCGTTCCTGTTATTTACAGCTGTTAAGCAATCATGTTTGATTGTAACGTACAGTAAAATATGCATATATGTAAGCAAAATTAATGATTTTGTTTATAATGTTTTACGGAAGGGATTAACAAATGTCTAGAACAGAAATTCACACTTATGTAAGGGATATTAAAAAACTTTGTTGCAAAAAGTGTTTAGTAGGGATGGTTGGCAATCATAAGAAATTGGTTTCGGGGATTGTGTCAATAAAAAATAATCCTTAGCTAAACCTTTGTCAGACTTCAAGAGCTTTACAGAGAATGGGACAATGCAATGTTTTTGTTTAACCAACAGGTTATTTGTTAAGAAACATGTTGCCTATATTTAGGCGAAATAAAGGGAATGTTATTCTTAAGTAGTACCTTTAGCTTTGCTGAAGAGTTTAAACTTAAACAGGTTAAAAAATATATTTTAAAATTCATAAAAATATTTGAAATGATCTTTGTGTAAACTGTGCAGCAAACTAACAAATAATTTATAAAAAAAAAATATGTAAAAGGGCTATTTTTTTCAAAACTTTAGAAACAAAATGTATAAAATGCAAAACTCTTCTGGGTGTAGGGAGTATATCAATTCATTTGACGAAGCTAACTGTTGACTAGAAAAGCATGAAGGAAATCCTGATTTGTCAGGTAAATGTGGACGTCTGCAATTTTTAGACCATCTAAACAATTTTTAGTCCTTGGAAAACTTTTAACACGGATTATATTAGATTCTAGTTCCGAATACTAGTCCCAGTATCATCGAATTCGGGCAATAAATCCGCTTTTTATGGGTTTAAAACCCTAAAGTGGAAGATCGGTCCATATGGCTGCTATATCGAAATATAGACCGATTTAAGCCACATTCGGGTCGGATAACGGTAGACCTAAAATAATTCGCTGTTTCAAATTTTAACGAAATCGAATAGTAAATGCGGCTTTTATGGGCTTAAGACCCCAAATTTGATAATAGGTCTATATGGCAGCTATATCCAAATATGGTACGATTTGGCCCATTCGGAAACTTAACCTGCGTTTGAAAAAAATAGGGATCTTTGGCAAGTTTCAGTTCAATATTTTAATATGTGAAAGCTGTAAATGGCAGACGGACAGACACGAACATCATTTTATAGTCAGAAAAAGATATTTCGGAATGACTAAGTGAATATACCCTTATCCATACCAGGCGTTCATCGTCATAGGCTACAGGCTACCTGCTTCGCCAAATGTTCTTTAACTTAATTAAGTTTCTTAAATTAAAATGTATCTCCCAAAAGTATGCGCAACTTTTTATTAAACATTTGTTAATTCTTAATGTGTGCAACGAATTTTAAAGTCCTACTTAAGGATTTTTCGCAAACTTAACCTGCGCTTAAAAAAATACAGATCTGTGGCAAGTTTCAGCTCAATATTTGAATGCTGTACACGGACGGACAGAAGGGCAGGCAGACGGAAAGACATACGAACATCGTTTTATAGTCGGAAATGGATATTTTGGAATGACTAAGTAAATATACCCCCATTCATACCAGGCGTTCATCGTCATAGACTACAGGCTAACCATTGCGCCAAATATTCATTAATTTAATTAAGAATTCTTAACTTAAAATTTATCTCCCAAAAGTATGCTTAACTTTTCTATTAAACATTTGTTGATCCTAAATGTATGCAACGAGTTTTAAAATTCGGAAACTAAACCTGCCTTTAAAAAATATACGGATCTGTAGGAAGTTTCATCTCTATATCTCGAAAATTGATATTTCGGAATGACCAAGTGAATATACCCCCATCCTATGGTGGTGGGTATAAAATGTATTGCATACTTTAGGGGATCAAACATGTAGTTGGCGAATTAATAAGACATTGTACTTCATGTTTTCATCTCAAAGGAAATTCTTTAGTTTTAATATAGAGATTGTTTCGTTAAATTCAGAATTTAAATTTAAAAAATGTTGCATAATTCAAGGAGCGACTTAGGAGTACCCAATATGGAAACATTATTTTGCTATTTCTTTTCGTAAACAAAAGCAAAACAATGATTGTCTAAGAATAAAACATACTAACTAAATACTAAACAAAATTTCTCATGAACATTCCATTAAGGAACAGTGTATACCTCTTTCATATCAATGAGTGTAGTCCGATTAATGTTTAAGCTCAATGATAAGAAGCCTCCTTTTTTATGCCGAGTTCGAACAGCGTGTTCACAATACTTGCGAGAGAAGTTTTTACATGGCAAGATATCTTACAAATGTAGCCAGCATTAGTCAGGAGAAAACCAAAACTGAAAATTTTTTTTAAGTTCAAGCCGAGATTTGAACCCGGGCGTTCGGCGGTAAAAGCGGACATGCTTACCTCTGCGCCACGGTGGCCTATAGAAACATACCCATTTGGAATTGCAAGACAACTATATTATCTTAAATTTAAATTGAGATTCTATTGCAGAATAAATTTAAATAATAGGAAATATGTTGCATACTTTAAGGAAAGTCTTTATTATTTCCTACTTTACTTTAATTTCGTTGGTCATTACAGAATATTTATTCGTATAAACGAACATAGAATACATCTCCAAGAGTCTCAATATTCTGCGCTCCTTCTCCAATCTCCAGCACCACTAATTATTTCGTCAATATACTAAAATTGTGCAAATATTTTGGTTTTTTATTCAAATTTCAATAAAGTCACCAAAACGTTTTAAACAAAAAAACCATTTAAAACTAAGGCCCTAAGTTTTTCTTTTTCTTATATTGTAGCTTGTAAATCATGCTATGATGTATTAAACGACATGCAAATTTAATGGTATCTTCGGTTTAAGTTCAACTTAACTTTTAACTGTCATTTGTTGGGCGGTTGTTTTTTTTTATTGTGGTTATTGCACCAAGTAAAACAAAGAAAACTTTACAAAACCCAAGAAATCCTTCGAAGGAAAAATTTTTCACTGAAAACTTAAGGATAGCAAACAAACGCCAATACCTTTACTACTTAGGTCTCAATGATATCTGCATTGCGAAGACCATTCAAAGGCAGGCTGACAGAAAAATGTTGAAAAACAAAAATGCCAGGAAACATTTATAGTTTTGCGCTATGAAAATTGAACATTTTAATGTTGAATTGTATTTCGCAAAGATATTGTGTTGTATGCCGTTTATAAATAATGCATTAAGTTATGCGGTTGGGATTTTGGTTATAATCAACGATTGTCATTTTGAGGTATAATCAGGAAAGTTTTGCAAAAAGAAAATATTCATTTGATTTATTCCACGAATTTATTATGTTGATGGAGTAAAAAGAGTTTAATTGGCATGAGCATAAAACCAAAAATAAAGTTAGCCAGATTGTTACTTTGTTAGAAATATAAACAAAGATAACTTTAATAAAGAAATTAAGAAAGAAAAAAAAAGAATGAAAGATAGAAAGAAAGAAGTAAACAAATTTTGTAAAGAATTAGTGGGGAATTAAACTGAGACTAGACTAAAATTATCAAATAACATTTTTTATATATAAAATAATTTTTGAATTTAAATTTTATTCAGTTTTATTGCTATGGTATTAGGGAAAACAATTAATGGTTGGTATAAAGCTGGACAATATTCTTTTCAAATGCAAAAAGATTTAGAAACCAATTACAACATACACACACAAAGTTTTCTTGTCTCTATAAATAAGAAACAGACTTTTAATTATTATGCTAGGGGTTATACCTCTTTGATCTCCAATTCTCCAAACTTTGGCTCCTATGATGGCTTATGACATTTCATCATACATGGGTGCGTATAATTGTTATGAATAAAGACATGGGGGGCGTATGACATTTTTAAATCCAAAACATTGGGGCGTATAATTATTATTAATTTTTATAAAATCATGGTTTTCTTTGTCTTAACTTTATGTTAATAAAGTTACCACAATAATTTCTCTTTTCCATGGCAAATACATTGTTTCATTTTTCCTCTCTCTCTCTAAAATACTTCTCCTTTTCGTTTCTTTTCTTTTAGAAATCCCTTAAGAGTATTATAACAGACCTGTTCTATTTGCTTTTCATATTAACATAATTGGTACAAAATCTTTTGTGTTTCTCTCAACAACTGCCAGTTTTCACTTTTATTTTACAAAGAAAACAGCAACAAGGTTGCCCTAACTGGTCATGAATATTTGGCAAATTATTTGTTCTCTTAACATTTGTTGCTTATCATAAATAACATAAGGTAAAATCCTTGGATCAACATTGTTATCCTACATGCAAGATATGCTTACCATTTTTTCTTGGCTGCCATACTTTGCCCAATACTAAAGTGTTTTCACTTATTTTAGGCAAAGCATTGCCTATGTCTACTTGTTGCTTGTTAACTGCTGAGAAGGTAAAGATACAAAAGAATTTTATAACGATAAGGCATCCATAGAGGGTTGTTTTCCTTTTCTCTTTCAAACATGTTTCTAACCATTAACACTCAAGCGGATGTTGTGTTAAAGCCTGGGGCCGTACTTGGCCTGTTGTGAAAAGTTTTTACAATTTGGATTAAATAAAGGGCTAAGTTTTGTTCTAAGTTTCATTGAGACACCCTGATTAGTAGCCGTGTAAGTATTAGAGTATAATTATTATAATTGGGTCAGGGTATGGTTCCGGTTTAACCCTTTAAAATTAGCCTTACTTTGAAGAATGGAAAGCATTGTTTATACATTTTAGGGCATATCATTTTGCTGAAAAAAATATCAGATTGCTGTAAAATATACAACTTCAAAAAGAAGAAAAAAGGGCTTTCTAAGATAAAACAAAAAAAAAACGTGCTTAGTTCGGCCTGGCCGAACCTTGGGCACCCACCACCAAGGATACTGCTAAAAATTTATACAAAATAAATCTATTTGAAGCGCACAATTTTATTCCACATACCAAACTTCTGTCAATCCAACAAAAATTAAAGCTTCTAAGAACCGAATAAGGATGATCGGTAGACCGGTTTACATGAGGGCTATATCAGGTTATAGAAAAATTTCCGCCAATTAGGACAAAAATTGCGGCTTCCAGGTCTCAAGAAGTCAAATCGGAATATCGGTTTATATGGGAGCTATATCAGGTTATAGACCGATTTGGATCGTATTTAACACAGTTGTTGGAAGTCAAAATGGAACACCACATGCAAAATTTCAGCCAAATTGGACAAAAATTGCGAATTGTAAGGACTCAAGAAGTCAAATTGGGAGATTGGTTTATATGGGAGCTATATCAGGTTATAGACCGATATGGACCGTACTTAGCACAGTTATTGGAAGTCATAACGGAACACTTCATTTAAAATTTGAGCCAAATCGGAGAAAATTTGCGGCTTCCAGGTCTCAATAATTCAAATCTGGAATCTGGATAAAGTTTGACCTTTGCCTTCCCTTACTGGTTTTTATTTTATTTTGTTTTATTGCACTTTTTTATTGTCGACTACAAAATAACTAAAAACAATTAATTGTTTTATTTGACAATCGTTTTGCGAAAACACGCTAATCCGACTTCTAACGAGAAAATGAAAAAAATTTAACAATATGATTATCTCCCTAATAACGACGAAATTTGGGAAATCTGTTATTAAATTCATGCAAACCATACGCAATATAGGATATAATTAATGTTAATCATACAAAATCTGTGGTCTATAAAATGTAAAAAATACGAATCGTGGGTTCGAATTTAAACAAGTAAAAAGGCATTAAGTTCGGCCGGGTCGAACTTTGGATATCCACCACCTCGGGTGTATATGTAAACTCCCTTTCGCCACAATCTGGTGAAAATTGGATAACTTATGCAGCCAAATTCGGAAAGGACATTGAGTGGTCTAATTTCACTGTTGAATTGTGTATTTCAAATTTTAGCGATATCAGATAAAAAATAAAGCCTTTTTGAGGTTCAGATCCTTCATCAGCAGATCGCTCTGTATGGAAGCTATATCTAAATATTGTCCGATACAAGCCATATTTGGGACCGAAGTTAGGAGACCTAAAACTACCCACTGTTAAAAATTTCAGCGAAATCGGTTAAAAAATAAAGCTTTTATGGGCTTGATACCCTTTATCTGGAGATCGGTCTATATGGCAGCTATATCTAAATATAGTCGGATCTATACCACATTTAGGTCGGATGTTGAGAGGCTTAAAAATGCGCACAATTCCAAATTTTAGAGAAATCGGATAAAAAATAAAGCTTTTATGGTATTCAGACCCTTTATCTGGAGATCGATCTATATGGCAGCTATATCTAAATATAATCCGATCTGAACCATAATTGGGTCAGTTGTCAGGAAGCCTTAAACTACTCACTGTTTCAAATTTCAGCAAAATCGGATGAAAAATAAAATTTTTATGGAAATTAGATCCTATATCGGAAAATCGGTCTTTATAGCAGCTATATCCTAATATGGTCCGATTTGGCCCGTTCAAGATCCTAACCAGCGTGCATCAAAAAAATTTATCTGCGCAAAATTTCAGCTCAATATCTCAATTTTTGAAGGCTCTAGAGTGATTTCAACAGACGAACGGGCAGACACGCGAACATGGTTAAATCGTCTTAGAATTTTACCACGATCCGAAATATATATACTTTGTAGGGTCGGAAATTGATATTTCGATGTGTTTCAAGCGGAATGAGAAAATGAATATACCCCCTATCCTACGGTGCACAGTGGGCCAAATGGCAAAAAAATTGGAAATAAGTCTACAACTTTTTATCTGTTGATTTTAGCCATACTAAATGTTCTAGACATTTGTAGAGGAGGACATAGGCTTTCAGAAAAGTGCTGTTGTTGGTCCATATCTTTAATACAGGGTGAGCTACAGGGTGTCAAAGTTGACCACTTTTGACTTCTCCAAGCTTCTGGGGGCCATAACTTTTGATCTACTCAACCGATTTACATGATTTAGGACTCTAGAGAAAGAGCTTGACAAGATCTAAAAAACTTATGCATAAAGTACCATGCCATCGTGTACTGTTAAGGAGTTATGAATTGTTTAATTTTAAAATATGAAAATTTGGCCTTGGTTTTTTTCAGTGTTTTTTAAATAACTCCGTCAATTTTAAAGCTATAAACTTCATACTTCACACAAATTATGCCAGCATATGTGTGCATAAAATACAAAAGGAATCACGTGAATATCTTTGGCGGTTTAAAAATGGCATCGTTTTCAATATGAAAAATATTTTTTTTGTCAAAAAATTGCAAAATTTTTCAAAAAAGATACTCCCATTTCCTTTAAGTTTTCGCAAACTTTGGCCATCAAAGCATTATCATTTCTTTCCATTTTCACAAAGTCGAGGTATTAAGAAAAGTTTTAAGTGCTAATTTGGCTAATTTCGATATCAAACAACACCGTTATCTTAAGACCAAAATGGCCAATTTTTTTACTAAACTTTTAAAGTTTCTCACTGGAAAAAAAGTTCCACGGGGATTTTTTCGCTTTTTTTGAACTTAAATGAAAGCTTAAAATGTTCCCAACATTTTAAGGTATGTCTCGCCATATCCTAGCCATAAATGAGATCGTAGCGATCAAAATACTGAAAAAAGTCAATTTTCAAGTAGTGCTATATTCATTGCTAAAAAACAAGTATTACGTCACATTTTATTGCAAAGATGTTAAATAAACTTTTATTTGGTAACACTTCTTCTACAAAACACAAAAAGAATCATGGAAATATCTCTATTCTATTCCATTTTATGGAAACGGCAATAAAAAAGTCAATTTTTCAAAAAAGTCGAATTTCCCAAATTTTGTTTTTGTTGTCCTAATTGCACATGACACACTATAGCCATATTTACGCAACATACCTTATCGTAAAGGAAATTTTCATACCTTTCCAACGATGTATAAAACATTTCTCAACTCGGATTCTATCTACTCTAAAATTCATTTACACTTCATTAAACTCTATATAAAAATGTCTATTTGTGAAATGGAACCTTATATGGGGCCTACACTAAAACATTGATAGATTTGCCCAGGGTTTACAATACAAATGTGTTAGAATAAAAAAAGGTCTCCTGCCAAAGTTTAAAAAAATTGGAATAAAAATATGTGTTTTAGAGCGAAAACACTTCGCATCGGCGTGCGTTTGTATAGTACCTACATCTATTTTTAATGTAAGCTGATGATTTTTGAATAAAAAGTAACCTAGAAATATACCTGCATATATATATATATTTGTGTTAAGATTTGATGCAGACAAATGTTACCTGTTTCGCTATGTCGAATTCCCAGGAAATCCACCGTATCAATGAATGTGAAAAAACCTACCCATAAAAAATTCATTGTCATTTTTTTTAACCAAATTCGAGTCCAGGTAAATAATTATAGAAGAGTAAGTAAAAAGAGGCACTTTGGACCCCTTTTTACGATTGCGTCTGATACCTGAAATGGGTCATTAATTGTGAATATATTGCATAAATATTTGAACAAAATCCAAATTTTCTTCATTATATTTTGTAGAGGCGTAAAGGACATTTATAAGTTATGGAAGTCATACTGAAGTATTCCACTCTTTCGAAAATTGTATGGGACATCAAAAATGATTCCAAATCATACACGGAGTCATTTAAGGAACTTGTTTACACTTTGGACCACATATATGGAATAAGGCTAAATAAAGACGCTTTAGACAAACTTGAAAAATTCTACAAATCATTTGAGAGAAGGTTGCCAGAATGTTCATTCGCAAAAATCAAGTTTTTCAAAATGTATGAGAAGTGGCTGAAATCGGATCTACTTATTGAAATTAAACCGCTGATTCCCGGCCGGCCTAGCAAAGCATACGACGAAGTTACGGAGAAAACCAAAAAGAAAAAACAAGAGGAACTATTGGCGGCACATCCGCCAAATTTAATAAAAGATACGTTCAAAACAGCATTGTTAAAAACACAACCAAAAAATGTTGGACGAATTGTCGATGTTTTACCATTAGCATCTCCGAAAAGGGTAAAGAGAATGGTAGAAAGTATTCCAACTCCAAAATCGACTACAGAATTCACGGAGGAAGATGCACTGGCCCTGATTTTGAACCTAGGCCTCTCAAGAAACAAATACTCAACAATGAGGAAGGCTCTTCGTGAAAAAGGATGGGGTTGTTTACCCTCAAAACATAAATTGTACAACACCAGGACGAAAATGGTGCCATCAAATATATACGTGGACGAATTAAAAGCAAGAGTGAAACTTGCTGATCTTGTTGAAAATACAGCTGTTAGAATTATTTCTAATTTTACTGAAGAACAGTTGAACACATGTAATAATTCCGAAGTGGTTTTGATCAGCAAATGGGGTTGTGATGGATCATCTGGATTTTCCGAATATAAGCAACAAACAGAAATAGATACCAACTTCGCATCAATTTTCATGGCATCATTAGTACCATTGAGAATGAGATTGTACAAGGACCAATCTTCATCATCGAAAGAAAATGCATTTCAAGATATATGGATAAATAGAACACCTGGGTCAAAATATTTATGTCGCCCAATTCGGTTTGAGTATACAAAGGAAGACCGGAACACAACACGATCTTTGGTGAACGAAATAAAGGAAGAAATTGCTGCATTACCCATGATTGTTATAAACCAATTGGGAAGAAATATAAAAGTTTCGTTTCAACTACAACTCACTATGATCGATGGAAAGGTGGCAAACGCATTAACTGGCGTTATGTCCAATTGGAGATGCAATATTTGTGGCAAGAAGAATGGGCAATTCGAGGACAAGTCTGATGAAAATTTAGTAAACGAAAATGCGCTCAATTTCGGTATTTCGCCCCTGCACTGTAGAATTCGATTCATGGAGTATTGTTTGCATTTATCGTATGACCTTAAATATCGGACTAGCCCTGGAAACCGCGATGTCTCTGCTAGAAACAACCAAGATCTTCACAAAATGAGGCAGGAAGAGAAGAATCGAATCCAGTTGGAGTTTAAACAAAAGGGACTTATAATAGATAAACCTCTTTACGGATACGGAAGCACAAATGATGGCAACTCGGCAAGGCGGTTTTTTGAGGACCCCGTATCGACATCTAAAATAACCGGTCTTGATGAACACTTGCTAAGACGATTCAAAGTGATTTTGGCTGTAATCAATAGCAAAAAGATGATAAATTCAACCAAATTTGAAGCTTATAGTAATGACACAAAAAACATTTTATCTGATTTATATTCGTGGAAAGCTTTAACACCGACAGTACATAAAGTCTTACATCATGGCAAGGAAATTGTGGAATACAACATACTTCCGTTAGGAGAACTTACAGAAGAAGCTCAGGAATCCCGTAATAGAGATGTTAAACAGTTCCGGCTTTTCAATACCCGAAAGAGCACCAAATTTAACCAAAATTATGATTTACTTCAATATTTATTGTTATCGTCTGATCCGGTACTATACAGCATCAGAACTAAATGGCTACCAAAAATATGTGACGATATAGATAAGGACGATCCCGATGCCATTCAAATTAAAGAGCTTTTAAATTTTGATACCTTAGATTATTTGGTAGAGAATAAAATCAAATAATACAAAACTAAAATGCTTTTTTATTTTGGGAGTAGCTAATATACATATAAACGCACGCCGATGCGAAGTGTTTTCGCTCTAAAACACATATTTTTATTCCAATTTTTTTAAACTTTGGCAGGAGACCTTTTTTTATTCTAACACATTTGTATTGTAAACCCTGGGCAAATCTATCAATGTTTTAGTGTAGGCCCCATATAAGGTTCCATTTCACAAATAGACATTTTTATATAGAGTTTAATGAAGTGTAAATGAATTTTAGAGTAGATAGAATCCGAGTTGAGAAATGTTTTATACATTGTTGGAAAGGTATGAAAATTTCCTTTACGATAAGGTATGTTGCGTAAATATGGCTATAGTGTGTCATGTGCAATTAGGACAACAAAAACAAAATTTGGGAAATTCGACTTTTTTGAAAAATTGACTTTTTTATTGCCGGTTCCATAAAATGGAATAGAATAGAGATATTTCCATGATTCTTTTTGTGTTTTGTAGAAGAAGTGTTACCAAATAAAAGTTTATTTAACATCTTTGCAATAAAATGTGACGTAATACTTGTTTTTTAGCAATGAATATAGCACTACTTGAAAATTGACTTTTTTCAGTATTTTGATCGCTACGATCTCATTTATGGCTAGGATATGGCGAGACATACCTTAAAATGTTGGGAACATTTTAAGCTTTCATTTAAGTTCAAAAAAAGCGAAAAAATCCCCGTGGAACTTTTTTTCCAGTGAGAAACTTTTGAAGTTTAGTAAAAAAATTGGCCATTTTGGTCTTAAGATAACGGTGTTGTTTGATATCGAAATTAGCCAAATTAGCACTTAAAACTTTTCTTAATACCTCGACTTTGTGAAAATGGAAAGAAATGATAATGCTTTGATGGCCAAAGTTTGCGAAAACTTAAAGGAAATGGGAGTATCTTTTTTGAAAAATTTTGCAATTTTTTGACAAAAAAAATATTTTTCATATTGAAAACGATGCCATTTTTAAACCGCCAAAGATATTCACGTGATTCCTTTTGTATTTTATGCACACATATGCTGGCATAATTTGTGTGAAGTATGAAGTTTATAGCTTTAAAATTGACGGAGTTATTTAAAAAACACTGAAAAAAACCAAGGCCAAATTTTCATATTTTAAAATTAAACAATTCATAACTCCTTAACAGTACACGATGGCATGGTACTTTATGCATAAGTTTTTTAGATCTTGTCAAGCTCTTTCTCTAGAGTCCTAAATCATGTAAATCGGTTGAGTAGATCAAAAGTTATGGCCCCCAGAAGCTTGGAGAAGTCAAAAGTGGTCAACTTTGACACCCTGTAGCTCACCCTGTATTAAAGATATGGACCAACAACAGCACTTTTCTGAAAGCCTATGTCCTCCTCTACAAATGTCTAGAACATTTTGTATGGCTAAAATCAACAGATAAAAAGTTGTAGACTTATTTCCAATTTTTTTGCCATTTGGCCCACTGTGCGGTGGTGAGTATAAAAAAGTTTCAATATTATTACGATGTCACTAAAAGTGGCAAAAGTTGGAAGGCCTGTTATTTAAATAATGTAATAATGATACGGAAAGTGTAATTTAATCAATGGAGATCATACGCCACATGGGAATTAAATCATGCGATGTACATGATTTAATTCCCACATAACGTATGCTCTACGTATGATACGCCACATGGGATCTATTATATGTAAATCATACGCAACGTTGGATATATTTCATGTAAAACAAAAAAACTGTGTTACCATTCATTGGAAAACTATAGTGTCAGACAGAAAGACGCATGAACGGACATCACTGTGCTATATATCCAATTCTCATCATATAATGTCATACTTAAGAAGGAAACATATTTTTTTGAACACTAACAATCATACGCTCTAGAGACCTAAATCAAAAATTTATGTGACGAGTCGTTCAAAATTTATAGAGTGACAGACCGACAGACGGACGAACGAATATCCCTATTTTATATAATCAAATTTTCATCATATGTCATATTCAAAATTAAAATACATATTTATTTGTACATAATAAGAATCATATGCTCATGTGAACCAATTTGAAATAAATCGTAAGCATTTTGGTTTGCTAGAATTTTAGCTACAAAAAACCTCAAACCAAGGCAATTTTTTCAATTATTTATCCTTCTTTTTAATTTTGTAAATTTTAATTTTTCTTAAATTTTATGATCCTTTTGCAGAATGCACATCCTCCCAATATAGATGCCGCAGTGGCATGTGTATTGATAACAGCAGACGTTGTGATGGCACTAGAGATTGTCCTGATAACGATGACGAAACTGATTCATGCCGTAAGTATTTTAAAAAAGATCCAATAATATTTTTATCGATATTCTTATTGCATAGAAAACGTTTTGTATAGCAAAAATCTTCAACGTTATTAGTTAAACTTTAAGTAAACCATTTATATTGCTGATAAAAACTCTAGCCACTAATGTGTAGCCTAAGTTTTTCTTTGCATTATTTTTATTTCTGTTATAGAATAGTAAAAAATTAAAAGAAATAATAATAATAATAATATTGGTATTTTTCTAATTTTTTAACATGCTCTTCCCATAACAAAATACAAAAAACTTAACCAAAATAAAAACACTAACACTGAATAATGAAAAATGCATGTCCTTGCAAAAACATAAACTAAACAATAATTAACAAAATCTAACACAACTCAAAACAAAAACACACATAATCCCACCACAACAAACGTTTTGTCTGGACTAACCTAAAAAAAAATTGAATTTGTCAGCTGTTGTGTGCAGTCATAATCAGTATCTATGTAGAGATGGCGTCACTTGTATTAGTGATGGCCTTATCTGTGATGGCACCGAAGATTGTGTTGACGGTGATGATGAAGAACACTGTGATAGCAGTAAGTATAGCGTATATCGAACATAAATGTATAATGATATAACAAATCATCGGCATTAAACCATTTTGACATATGTTCTTCTCTTTCTGTCTTCTCTCTTTCTCTTGCTATATATACATATAAATATCAAATTTATTTCTCGAAAAAAAATTGTTAGTTATACCAAAAATTAAGTACTTCTGTCCCAAAGGCAAATTTACATGCCGTGATTTTAGTTGCATATCAATTATACATCGTTGTGATGGTCAGGTTGATTGTCCCCAGGATCGTTCAGATGAGGAAGGATGTCGTATGTTTGTGTTTTCTTATTTCTCTTGTTTTCTCAATATGTACTTTGGCAAGGGTTATCTTAAGATTTTAATTGGCAACTTTTAATGTTTTTTTCTCAACTGCCATGGTATTATAGCCTGCTTACATGATAAATGGCAGTGTGATGATGGCACCTGCATTAGTAAAGATTTAAGATGTAATGGCAACATAGATTGCCCAGAGGATATATCTGATGAAAGACGTTGTCATGGTGAGCTTATAGTCTAACACAAAAGAAACTTTGGTATTTTAAATGAAATGTAACATGATATTTCTTACAATAGGTTTTAGATTTTCAAGGCGTATGCTTAATTTTAATTAGGATTTAATTTAAGGTAAATAATTTAAGTTAAATTTATATTTAAGTACAAAATTAAGTTATAATGTCATACACAACATGGGACTTTATTAATGTAAATCATACGCAACATGGGAATTGATTTAAGTGAATCATACGCATCATGGGATTTAATTAATATAAATCATACGCAATGTCCGCTTTAATTAAAGTAAATCATACGCAGTTCCTAATAGAAACTCATAATGAGGTTACGATTAATATGTACCCAAGACGCATATGGATACAGACCAATGGCGATCTGTTCATTGGCCAATTTAAAGAAACCAACATTCCCCAAAAAAAAAATTTCGAGCTAAAACCTAATAGAAGTACGGATGTACTGACCACAGATATTATTTTTGTTTTGTGAAATAGCTTTCACTTAAACCTTTCAACCTTCACACCATATACAGCCCAACAACCCCACCAAATATAGCCCAATAAGCTAATGAAAAAATATATAGCACACATAACAACTGAGCTCCTAATTATGCTACATAAGCCTTTAGAGTTCTTTTCTGGACTATTTTGCTTTCATTTGATAAGTGATGTGCACTTAAATCCTACAATACCCCGTACACAATACCCAAACACATTGCAGATGAGGGCCTATAGTTCAGATATAAACAGTATTTCCTTTTGACCCTTGGTACCCTATAGGGCGGGATTTCTATTTGCATTGGCTCAAGAAGAGATCGCTTTTGAGAAGAGATCGTCTTTTTATACCCTCTACCATTGGATGGGGGTATACTAATTTTGCCGTTTATACCTCTTCGCAATATTGATCTGAGGCCCAACAATGTATATATTCCAAGTCGATTTACCCATTGTCCGTCCGTCTGTCTGTCTGTTGAATGCACGCTAACTTTCAAAGGAGTAAAGCTAGCTGCTTGAAATTTTGCAAAAATACTTCTATTAGTGATGGTCGGTTGGAATTGAAAATGGGCCAGATTGGTCCATGTTTTGGTATAGCTCCCTTGTATACCGATTTCGGATCTTGACTTCTTGAGCCTCTAGATGGCGCAATTTTCATCCAATTTGGCTGACTTGTTATGACTTTCAACAACAGTTCTAGGTATGGTCTAAATTGGTCGACGACCTGATACAGCTACCATATAAACCGATCTCCTGATTTGACTTCTTGAGGCTCTCAATTGAGTAATTCTTATCCGATCAACACAAGTTTTTTTTGTATTGCTTATCTACTTTCAAAAACATAATTCAAAGCTACCGCTTGGGATAGCACATGTTTAAAGATCCGCAAGTCCTTCCTGTGTCTATCCCAATGTGAAGGCAAAAAGTGTACTCTACTACCAAAGACCTTTTATTGCTGTCCTCGTCTATCCTGATGAACCTTCATAAATTATTTTTAATTCCTTTTTGTTTTGGGTGGGATGGGGTGAAGGGGATTAACCTCTGACACGACCTCTCATTTGTCTACAATATGTCTTGTTTATATTGAGAGGAGAGAATCGCTAAGAACCAAAACACCCTTGATTTGAGTACTTTATTGTCGCGATCTACATGTACTGCTGAACGGCAGGACGTGACCCAGATACTCGGATCCTTATATCAACATTAGATTCAAACTCTACTGCCATTGACCTTCTTTTAATTCCCATATTATCCCGATTGAAATACACGCCTATTGAAGGATATTTAGTGGGTTGGCCGGTCGCAAACTCTCCCTAATTTTTATGCCAGATTTGTAGTCAACTCCCAAAGAACTTTAATTTTTTTTAAGATTGGGGAGGGCCCATAGACACCTTGGACCAAATTCTTATAACAGATGTGTACTTAACTTCCAATTACCTTTCCATTAATATCCATATTCTCCCCATTGGTGAATATGCCATACTGGTGGAGTTTTGGGGGTGGGGAGGCTTCTCAGACATCGTGGAATAAATTTTTATATCAGAATCTTACTCTACTTTAAAGTAGCTTTCTCTTGATATACATATGCCCTGTTGGGGGGTTTTGTGGGTGGGGAGGCCCCTTAGACGCCTTGAAAATTTGTAAAGTTAAAGGTATATGCAAAAGATAAAATAATGTGGTTCCCTTTTTATTTTTTTAGAAGGTTCTGACTTTATTCTTTATTGTTATAATCATTGAAAATTTAGAATTTTCAAGGTATATTATAAAGATTTCAAATAATTACATTCTGGTTCCATGGTGCGTATGATTATTTTTATTTATTTTGTTTATCTGGTAAAACATTAATATCTAAGAAGCCATTGCATGAAAACGAGTGAAACAAAAGTAATTTGTAAGTCAAGACCTCATAGATAAAGCTTATGAAGAATTTGTATAGGGTTTTGAAGCGATAATTTGGTTAAACTTCGCGTTTTTCCGGAAAAATGTGAATAAAAGCATGGTCTTATCAACTGAAACGAACATGAATCATATTTATCATATTTTTCTAGAAGATATTTTGAAAAAATAGGGTTTTAAGTAAACTTAGAAGTCGATTATGAATAGCAATTCAACTATGGTTTCGTTGCCAGAAGATAAACTCCTAAAAAAAATTAGTATAATTAGTATACTGTTGAACATTGCTGTCAGTTTCATTCAATATCAGTATTTTGAACATTCGACAACTCAATAAATTGTAAAAAATTATGCAATTCAATATAGACATGGAAATTTCTATAACAAATTTGACCGCTGGCAACTCAACTGAAATTGGGTTGGAATCCATAATCGACCCATCAATTCCATTTCTGAGCTTTTGTTGAATATTTTTTGTTTAAACTATACAGTAAACTTCAGTTTATTGTATTTCTTACAATGTTCACTATTTCAAAGGAATATTAAGTCTTTTATGTTTCAATGTCATATTTCCTACTATTGTATGGCTAATAGTTAGCTGCTGCTGCAACACATCTAAAGCACGCGCCAACACAGAGATTATCATTTAATTTATTGCAATTGCAAACACTTTTAATATTTTCCATTCCATTCAATGTTTATTTCCATTCAATGTGTAAAATATTAATTGCTCGCTCCTTAAGCAATTGCATTTGATATAGGTTTATTAAATTCATTAAGATTTATGATATACATTAGAGCAAGTGGAATTAGTTTTTCAGCCACCCCAAAAGTAAATCGTATCTTAGATTAATATGTAAACAATGTTTGCTGAAGGTGTTACACCCTATTTGCAGCTACTACAATACAGCATATATCAGCAATGAAAGCATGTCTTTTTAATAAACATTGCATTAAGCAATCATGTCTATTTTTATTATTTTCATATAAAACGTTTCAATTATTATTGCATGAGCAGATAGTGTTGATATGCTAGCAAACGCTTCATGTAATTTTTTTTTCTTTTTTTGCTGTCTGTCTTGTTCTGTCACTCAGTTGTCGCTGAGTTATCATTTCAATCACTATGATTGATTTAGAAGCTTATAATTCAAACAATGATTTCATTATCTCGCCTTTTATGATTTGAAAATTGAATATTTATTTGGTTTGCTAAGCAAACCCTCCATACGCTCTATATATTTCCATAATCGAGAACACCCTTTTCAAGACATATTTCACATTTTTGTAAAATGACATCATTATCATGTAATACATAAATTGAGCAAGTATAAGATCATCATTTTTTTTTAAAAAGGAATACAATTTTCTTGTTATTCAATAAGATCATCATTATTTTAAAAGTATGAAAATTGTTTATCTAATAAGTATAGCATACTTTTAGGAGTTTACAAATTTCAACACAAAATAATTTAAGAAGGATTTTTTTTTTAAACATTAAACAACGTTTCTCAACAATTTTTTTTAGAAAGTTATTGTATTTCTTCAGCAATAATTTTTTTTTTACCTTCAAACATCAAATTTTTGATTTTCAATCATTGCTTTTTTTCCTTATTTCTACCGAGTTTTAATTTTTCTAATAGATATTTTTTACCAAAGGTTTCTTGACATCACATCCTTCCTCTCTTTGTTTATCTAACTTCTCTCAATAAATTCTATACTTTTTTAATAGGGAATACTCATATCCATTTTTTTTTTTTTTTTTTTGAATTTTGTTTTTGGATTTATTTTTCCATTTTTTCGCACACGGACTAACATATGTTAAATTTTTCTTATTTATTTTATTGCATGCTTTCAACTAAACCAAAACTACGTATAAAAAATCTTTCAATACGCTTGTAAATATCATATTAAAATGCTTCTTTTGGAAATCACAAAAACAACAACTTAAACAAAAATTTTTGGTTGCTCAAAACATACAAATCTAAGGTGGTGTTTATTCCAAAATCCCCTCTGACCATCATGACAATGATGATGAAGACTATTGTCTTTACAATGAATTTCGTTGTGACAATGGTCAATGTATACCCTATCGTGAGTTATGCGATAATATCTATGATTGTTCAGATTACTCCGATGAAAGGGATTGTGGTAAGTTCTATGTTTTCATGTTTCTTCCAGTCTCTGGAGAAATAGTTAAATGTCTCTCAAGTACCAGTTTAATATTTTGGTGAATTTGGTATTCTAATAATTTGGTGGTGGCTAATATGAAAGCTTCTTTAGAAAGTTGGCTTCAGTTGTGACTTCAAACTGTTGTGTGTTTCTAGGTTTTACCAAAGCAATTCTGGCAACAAAATATTAATTAATTCAATTTCCTTATTTTTCTTACCTTTTCCCAATAATCACTACAACTACAAAATAAAACAAAACATATGTTAACTGTGGTTATGGTCTCGTGTCTTAAATAAAAAACAAAAAACCAAAATCTTCCTCAAAACTTCAACTAACCAAAACTGAATATCAAAACCCAAAACCAAACCTTTCAACCTCTTGACTACACTGTAAAAAATTTTGTAACATTTTTCAATGTTCAATTTAAAAAAACAAAAAACCAAAAATTATAACCAAAATTGGATGGTATGTGGTGATTTCTACTCTACACGAATTGGCGTCTGGCATTACAACAATGGCAAAATTTGTAAACCCCCCAAAATGAATTTGCATGATCTTTTCATTATTTAACACTACATATACTTAACCAAAACCCTGAACAATTGGATTTGCATGCGGTTTTATTTAATCACAACCTACACTAAACGGCCCCTAAAGATCTAAGAGATATAGACAGAGATATCTTCGATGAGGATGAGATTATCAGAGAATATGCACCGCATCACAGAAGGCCTACAACAGAGGCACCACCTTTACATGAACTGGATTTGACGGAATTCTCTTATTATTATCCTCAATCCAATTATTACCACAAGGCCAACGATTATAATCCTTGCACAACTTCACAATTCAGATGTGGCAATAATGTTTGCATACCCATACACTTGAGATGTGATGGTTTCTATCATTGCAATGATTTAACCGATGAATCAGATTGTAATGAAAATCCGCCTCAATTCAATAGGCCCATGACGAGCGAAAGGCCTCCGGCCAATGTGATGATAAGAACAACGGTTACACCACGCAGAAATTCCACCTTTTGGACACGTCCGGCTCCCACAACGACTAGTCAAACAACAACAACGCGCAGAACCACATTGACCACTCCAGCTCCCAGTAGGTTGTCTTTAGCAAGCAAGCTGTAATCATGGCATTGAACTTTGAAAAGAAAAACTCTTTCTCGCTCTCTTGTTCTCATCGTCATCTTTCTACACTATTCTCTGTCATTTTGAAGATTTTTAGTATTGAAAAAAAAAAACAAAATACTAAAGCTACTGGAAATCAAAAAAAAACTGATCACTGCACCTATTAACCCTAACATATTGCATACATTCTAACACTAATTTAAAAAAAAAAAATCTAGTTAAACCAAATAAGGCAAAGTTACAAAAAAAAAAAACACATATTTATGGCCACACCATTTGACCAACATGTTTGTCCTCCAAAGAGGCAAACAAAATTTTTTACAGTGTACTTATATTGGATGCCAATAATTATTCTGGTAACAAATATACATTTTCGTATAAATGTCCCTTGATATTTCTTATATGGATAACAGTTATTTTTGTAATATTGTCTTTATAATACTCATATGGTATAAGAAAAAATATTTTTTTATCATTTCGTCACTTGTCCAGAGATGGGATTTTCACAGAACAAAGAAGCAAAGAGCTCAAATAGGGAAAATTATTTGTCTTAGAAAGGTAATAATACGAGAAAAATTTCTTAATAATAAAAACAAGTAAGGAAGGGCAAAAGTCGGGCGATGCCGTCTTTATAATACCCTACACCATAAATACAATGTGGGAGTTATATCCAATTCTGAACCAATTTTGATAGACTTGGCCGAATGTTTTTCGATGGTTTATTAAACAATTCGTAACAAATTTCAAGCAAATAGGCAAATGACGACATTATTGCAAATTACCAAAAATCTGGCGAACATATATATGGGAGCTACATCTAATTCTGAATCGATTTCGAACAAACTTCTCAGATATTGTGGTAGTCGTCGAGGAAAGCGTTGTACAAAATTTTGGCAAGATTGGTCAATAGATGCTCTTGCAGTGGCTCAAGGAGTGCAAATCGGGCGATATATATATATATATATATATATATATATATATATATATATATATATATATATATGAGAGCTATGTCTAAATCTGAACCGATTTCTATGAGATTCACCAGTAATGTCGAAAACATACGAAAATCTTTCCTGTCGATTTTCTAGAAAATCGGTTAACAAATGAGCAATTTATTTCAATATTTCTCAAAATCGAACGAACATATATATTGGAGCTATATCTAAATCTGAACCGATTTCGAGCAAACTTTACACATATTGTCAAAGTAGGCGAAGAAAGCGTTGTACAAATTTTTGGGAAGATTGCTCGATAAATGCGCTTGCAGTGGCTCTAGGAGTGAAGATCGGGCGATATACATATATGGCAGCTATATCTAAATCTAAACCGATTTCCATGAAATTCACCAGCCATATCAAGAGTCATAAGAAAATCTTTCCTACCAAATTTCGAGAGAATCGGTTACCAAATGAAAGAGGGAGTAGTGTTTATTGATATTCGTCTTAAATTTCTGAACGTTAATGTCGATGGGAAAGACATTAGCCGGAAGTCGATTCCACATACGAATGGTTCGGGCGAAAAATGAATTTTCTTGGTAATGCATGGTTCGGTCGACTGGCCAATCAATTACAAACGGGTGTGAGTTCCTGGCATGTCTTGTACTCCTGGTGAACATCCTATCGTCAGGGATAAGAAGACGAATACCCCTGGAACACACGCCATGGATATAACGATAGAGCAGCGCTACCCACATTCCGACAAGGTTCAAGAGAAGCAATAGAGTTGGATGCTTTACTGTCCCCAATCAACACAATCGCTCTCCGTTGAACCCGGTCAAGTAGCTCCAAGGATGATTTTGGAGCTCCAGACCGTATATGAGAGTTATATTCCATCCTCGGCCTGATGTAGGTAGTATAGATCTTGAGAAGATCAGAAGAGATGAGATATTTCTTGCATCACTTTAGAAACCCCAAACATTTGAATGCTTCTTTCGACACTTCGAAAACATGTTTTGACCAACGGACATCACATTGTATATTCATGCCCAGAACATCAAGAGCATCTGACTGTTCAATATCAGCCAGGATTAGTGAATCGCTTGTGAGACAAGAAACAGCACTGTATCTTCTGTGCGTTAAAGTCTACTCTGTTCATTCTACCTCACTCGGAAATGGCCAACAAATCCTGGTCAAATCATCCATAATGCGCCTTCTGTCCACAATTTCTTGAGGACTGGGCCTGTCATCGGCAATTGAGTAGACTGGATTCGAAGTCTGACCCAATAGATCGTCAATGAAAATAAGAAAAAGGAAAAGGGAAAGGACAGAGCCTTGTGGCACACCTACAGTCCATGTATTCTCATCTGAATGACACATACTGCTGTCATCGGCAAATAAGTAGACTGAATTCAAAGTCTAACCCAATAGATTGTCAATAAAAATAAGAAAAAGGGAAGGGGAAGGGGAAAGAACAGAGCCTTGTGGCACACCTACAGTCAATGTATACTCATCTGATGAAAACCCACCTACAACAACTCGTTTAGTGCGATCTCTGAGCAAGGCTCGATATAAATCGAACGAAGTTATTACCGACTCCAAAAGCTTTGATAAAAGTGCACCGTGCTAGACCCTATGAAATGCCTTGGAGATATCCAGAGCCATGACCTTACTTCTCACCAAACTGGTGGATAGAGCGACTGCATCGTTCTGACAAAAATGCCATTAGGTCTCTCGAAAATCGATTTCTGCGGCAGCCATACTGTCTATTGCTAAGAAGGTCATTGGACTCTAAGTATCTGACAAGAGGATGGTTAACCATACTCTCCATAACCTTGGAGAGCGCGGAGCATATCGCAATTGGCCAGTAATTCGCAAGGTTGTTCGCCCCACCTTTTTTTGGGGATGGGCTGAACGTTCGCAACCTTTCAACGCGCCGGGAAAACTCTTGTACTGTATACTGTAAGCAAGGTTGAAAAGGTTGCGTAGTGGACGAGCAAGTGTCGAAGAACACTTACAAAGGACAAGTGTTGATATACCTTCCGGGCCCGGAGATTTATTTAAGCAATATTTTCAATATACTCAAATCAATTCAAACGGAAAGTGTGTTTGTCTAAATTTCCCTGAACAATCCATTAAGGAACAGGGGATACTTCTCTCATTTCATTGAGTGCAGTCGGATTAATGTTTAAGCTCAGTCATAAGGGTCCTCCTTTTTTATGCCGAGTTCGAACAGCGTGTCACATAGTGACACCACTTGGTAGAGAAGTTTTAACATGGCAGGATTTCTCACAAATGTAGACAACATTAATAAGAGGATAAGCACTGCTGACAATTTTTCGGATGTTAGGGTCGGGAGTTGAACAACTGCGTCACGGCGAAAATTCTAACCTTTGCGCCACGGTGGAGTACTGGTCTAAAAGAATTCATAAAAAATTCAAAGAATGTAAAGTGACGGAAAAAAAAGTTAGATCTCTTCATATATAAGTAAAATCTTTTTCTTAAACAAATAACAAACAATTATAGCATTTATTTTTTTGTTTTTAATAAAGTTAACCCATTTTCTATTTAATTTACGATATAAGCATTTCAATATATTTGTATAAATATTATATTAATGCCATCTCAATACCATTGAATATTGGTTTTCTTGTATGTACACTGTAAATATTGTCAAATGGTTATTGAAAATTCAAATTTCTTAATACTCATAAACATTTTTAGCATTGTCTTCAATTTAATCACCCATGAAAAAACGATAAAAAATCATTTTTTCCCATATCATTACAATTTTCCTTTTATTTTTCTTTTCTTACATTAATTTAATTTTTCAAACACTTCACTTTCTTGCTTACAATCTCACATACATTTGATTTGGCATGATTTTATTTATCAAATGGAAATTTCTTCAACAAAACCAAAAAAACCACAAAATTTAATGCGCTTTCGTAACCACCAACAAACAAAAAGCCAAAAAACAATGCCTAAGTTCGGAATTTATGTGTGAAAATGGTGATTGTGTGGCTTTGGAAGCTGTTTGCGATGGTACCGCTGATTGTCCTCGCTATGATGATGAAAGCTATGGTCTATGTAACTGTGAGACTGATAAGGTAAGTTCTAAAAGCCAAAACTGCAAGACCTGAAAGGATTCTTAGATCAAAGTAAAGCTTCTAAAACTACAAAATCAAAAATAAATCAACATCTCAATGCATATTTTTCACACCTCAATCAAATCCTTAGTACAAATGTAAACGCGGCGGTGGTTGTTTGCCCAAAACTCAAGTTTGTGATGGCAGACCTCAGTGTAGAGATGGCAGTGATGAAATAAATTGTCGTAAGTATAGCAAGAATATAAAATAAAGCTACTAACATTAAAGAGCAACTTTTTAAGAAAACATATTTTGTTGAAACTCAATGTTGATATAGAATTGCTGCATGTATTTTTTAATATATATATATATATATATATATATATATATATATATATATATATATATATATATATATATATATATATATATATATATATATACATATTTTTTTTCAAAAATATCACATTGATTTTTTTAATGATTTTTTGCATGATATAGATTATAGAATGTAGCATGTGGCATGTTAAAAAAAATAATTTAACTAATATCAAAACCCTAACACATTTAATAGATTTTTTAAAAATTTTTTTTTTGTAGACTTTTTAGATTTTTTTAGAAGATGTGTATACAAATTTTTGATTTTATATATGTTTTTTATTTTTTATAAATTTTTTTTATTTTAAATTTTTTTCCATGAACACTATTTATTTTTAAAAATATTTAAAAATATAAATTAATTTAGATTTATGTATTTTAATGTTAGTATTGTATAACTACTGTTTTAACTCTTTTTATGGTCGTAGCATATTCCTTTTTATTTGGTTGATAATTTTCCTTTGCAGCTATACTACTAAGTAAGAGATTACTTTGAAGAAGTATCTTTTTTACTTCATTATATAAGAAACAAAAAACCAATTTAAATGAAAGGCAGAAAATACCATCGTTTATAACTGCCTTATATTTAAATTTTAATTATTTTTTATTCTAAAAAAACCCCTTATAGTATCACTTGTTTGAGTAACTACCAATAATACCATAAGTGACTTTATTTTCTTGGCAAAACATTAATTTATAGCTCAGCTGTACTTTAAAGAACTTTTTATAAAATCCCCGAAAATGTTATCTTAAAAACCTTCGCGATTTAATAGGATTCCTCAAAGACTGCGTTTTTATCCATACGAAAAATAATTCCCCATTTGTTCATACATTTCTCAATCACTCATTGCATTTATGTGACTTAAAATAATCATCTCATATTGTCAATAATTTTTCAACTTTTTTAATATTTTTCATATGCTTAGTCATCTCATTCTTAAATCATATCTGAAAATCAAACAAGTAAAACAGCATTGGATATCTACCACCATGGATAAATTATCCATTCTGTTTAACATCAAAAATTCCCTCGGCTTAAGCGAAGTCCTATTCTTCTCTGTACGACATTTTCATTCATATGATAAAAATAAAGTAATAATAGATTGTCCGAAGTAGTGCGATTTGAAGAACTATTTTAATTTAGTTAAGCTATCGGTGGTCGATAAACTGAAATGGATAACCCAGACATCCTTGAGCGGCAATACATATTCATAATTGAACATCGTATCTGTATTCCATTCTTTTTAACATTCCAAGATCCCTCGGCCTATGCGAAATCCGAATATAGATTTTCAATCGTTTTATAAAGGAATTCATAATAAATTTCCGTTTCTCCTCTGTGCGAAATTTTCATAAATAAATAAATAAAGTAATAACAGATTGTCCCAAGTAGTGCTATTTGAACAACTATTCAAATTTGGTCAAGCTATCGGTGGTCGATAAGCTGAAATGGATAATCTAGCCCTCCCTGAGCGGCCATACATATTCGGAATTGAATATTGTATCTGTATTTCCTTCTTTTCAACATTCCAAGTTTTCTCGGCCTACGTGAAATCCGAATATAGATTTTCAATCGTTTTATAAAAGAATTCATAATAAATTTCTGTTTCTTCTCTTTACGACATTTTCATTCATAGAAAGTTTGATTTGATGTTTTATCGCTATACAGCATTTCTTAGTTTAACATTGCTCTTCTATAAATGGTAGTCTTTGCAGAAATGAGTATACTGCTTATCAATACCAGAGTATGACTGTTGGCAATCCAAAACAACTTTCATCTGACAATAACTCTATTTGCGGAATTATATTCTATCATTTTTCAATTTCTAAGGCATGCCATACTTCGTTTTAATTTTTTCCATTTTTGTGATGTTTACAGCATGTAATTTTTACAACTTTCAATTTCTACGCATAATTCATGTTTTTAACATTTCAATACCTTTTATATAGATTTTGCCTTTAAAAACTAATCATCTATCAATCTTAAAACTCTCAGGATATCAATATGAATGAATTTTAAACTTTCAATTTCAAATATTTTTCTTATTCAAAACTAAACTTCTATGGCCGCACAAAACTCTCTGAATGAATTCATTCATTCATTCAGTTTGAATGTGTTTTTGTCATGATTTTTTTTTCTTTTTTGTTTGTTTTTACTCTAAACTTATATTTCATGTTTGTTTTAATATGAAAATTAACAAACCATTTGAAACATTTGTAAATATATCACTATATTAGTTTGCTAATATCTTCTTTCTATTATGCTATACTTTTATTTTCATGGCTCATATCAAAATTTTTTCTTCTACACCTTCCATCAACCTCATCATCAACTCCATATATTCATCATTATATGCAATAAAAAAATATTAAAAATTTAAAAAAAAAAACAAAACACATACACACATGCAAAAAAAAATTGGAAATTCTGAAAGATTTTACTGCTAATTTCAATAAAACCCGCAATTTGGCCGAATGCTTAAGTTTTCAATTTCAATGCGCCGATGGCATCTGCATAGCTGATTATAAACTATGCAATGGCATAACCGATTGCTTGGACGGTTCCGATGAAATGAATTGTCCCATGAATTACGATGACACAAATTATGGTAAACTACAAGATAATTTCCCTATGACCTACCTACCTTTCCCACATACCAAATGAATTGTTATAATAACCCTAAACGCAAAAGCCCTTAAGGATTTTAGAGTTAGCAAAGCACTCAAAATAACATGGTATTTTTTTTTTTTTTTCATTTTTTATTCAATTTTCGAATGCATGTTGTATTACAGTTTTTCCATGATATAACTTTTATTTCTCATTTTATTTTCATATTTCCTTTTCATATATCAACCATTATCAAACACTTCACTGCTTCACTACATACATTATACATCTTTACAAAATAAAACTTTTCGCCTCACATTTTACAAGACTTTGACACCGAAGATTCTCTTAATGGATGCGATATTTATGAATTTGAATGTGACTATTCGCGTTGCATACCTATTGAGAAAAAATGTGATGGTTATCCCGATTGCGATGATGAAACCGATGAAATCGATTGTCCACCATTCACAGGTAAAGATCCATATTAGGATTTTCTTGTGTTCACATCAACTTCCTCAAGCCCCCACCAAATTCTGTGTGCAAAGAAATTTAGCTAAAACATATGCTATGTTATGTGTACAGTTTTTTTTGTTTAATATTTGTTTTATTTAAAAGATGCTCTTATTTTTTAATGTCCCTTCCCAAAATTCTATTCACAGATAATTGTCATGACAATGAATTTGAGTGTGATAATAATTATTGTATTTTACGTGGTCAACTATGCAATGGCATACCGAATTGCAATGATGGCACTGATGAAAAGAATTGCACTTTCTGTCGGGAGGGTGCCTATCTGTAAGAACAATGAATTAAGCCAAAAATAAAAACTAAACAGTGAAAGAAAAATGGATAACATAAGATTAAATAATGAATTAATACCTTGCTTTTTGGTGAAAACAATACCAAAAAGTATGGATTATGTGAAACTTTAAGTCCATATCATACGGTATTGTTTTCCCAAAAACGGGGTTAGTTTACTATCAAGGCGGTATGGCATAAATTTTTCTTTCGGTGTATAGGAATATCGGATTCTATATGAAATTTGCTTTAGAAAAATTTTACTTTATTTTGTTTTATTTTATTTTTTTTTTTTGTTTTATTTTATATTATTTTATTTTTTTTTTTTTTGTTTTATTTTATTTTAAAATTATTTTATTTTATTTCATATTATTTTTGTTTTTATTTTATTTTATTTTATTTTCTTTTGTTTTATTTTATTTTATTTTATTTTCTTTTGTTTTATTTTATTTTATTTTATTTTATTTTATTTTATTTTATTTTATTTTACTTTATTTTATTTTTTCATTTTATTTTATTTTGTTTTATTTTATTTTTATGCTATTTATTTTTTTTTATTTTATTTTATTTTTTTTTATTTCATTTTTCTTTTTTTATTTTATATTTCTTTTTTAATTAATTTGATTTTAATTTATTTTATTCTATTGAAACTTTTTTGAATTCTTAACTTTTAATTGTGTTTTTGAAATTTAAGAAGTTTTGTTTTAAAGCAAATTTCATATACTATATAAAAAATATGTAATCTTCTTCCATTACTCTATTTTTTATGATTTCTTAACCCATCTATTTATTTTTCAAATATTCCGTGACAACTACAAACAAAAACGTTATCATCATCATTATCATCAACATCAACAACACCTTCAACGCCCACACAAACACAATCTCAAATTCTCATCATCTACACAACAACCTCTTACATTTATGTATCACAAAACGAATGTCATACCCTCCTCACACGTTAATGCTATCAACCATAACCGTAATATGTACTGCCTACTTTTGGGGGTTTTTCATTCGTTATGAAATCAAACAAATAAATTTGGTATTTGTTTGTATTGAAAAGTTGTACTACGGGCGAATGTATTTTAGCCAATTTGCATTGTAATGGCCATAATGATTGTGCTGATGGTAGTGATGAGCACAACTGTGGTAAGTTTTTTTTTTTTTGTTCTAACCACCACTTGTTTGATGTTTTTGTAGTAATTTGTAAGGAATTTATAGATGTTAGCTTTAGTTTATATATAATCTTAGATTAGTACCATAGCAATTGAAATAGATGTCTAGAAGCAACTAGTAGCCTTTAGAGGGATTTTTATTGTTATATTTTTTTTTTTTGTTTCTCATAAAAAATTTTTGTGTTTTCAATAAATTTTTCATTCAAATTTGCTTTCACAGCTGATTTCGTTATGAATTGTAATATCGGTACTATAAAATGCAATAACACATGTGTTAATTTGAGTATTCATTGCGATGGCAAAATTGATTGTGAGGATGGCACCGATGAGCAGGACTGTGATGGTAATGGTTAATTTTATATATGTCTTATTGTATTTCCTCCCACTCCCAAGACCCCAAGAATTAAAATTCAAAAATAAAATATGAAATAAAATGGAATAAATTAATATAAAATATAATAAAATAAACAATAAAATAAAAAAATAACATAAAATAAAAATAAATAAATAAAATAAAATAAAATAAAATAAAATAAAATAAAATAAAATAAATTAAAATAAAAATAAACAAAATAACTTAAAATAAAAATAAAGAAAATAAAGTAAAATAAAATAAAATAAAATAAAATAAAATAAAATAAAATAAATTAAACTAAAATAAAATAAAATAAAATAAAATAATAAAAAATTAAATAAAATAAAGTAAAATAATTTAAAACAAATAAAAAGATGTATAAAAAAATACAAAAATTTACAAAAATAAAATTTATAAAAAATAATAAAAATATATAAAATAAAATAAAAAAAATTATATATATGAAAAATAAAAATAAAAATTTAATTAAATTAAATAAAAGAAAATAAAATAGAATAAAATAAAATAAAATGAAATAAATTAAAATAAGATAAAACAAAATAAAATAAAAAAAGCACAAATAAAATAAGAATAAAATATAACGAAATAAAATAGAATTAATGAAAACTAAAAACGAAAACAATTTGAAATTAATTAAAAATTCAATAAATCCAATAAAATTATATATAAAGTCGGACGGTGCCGACTGTATAATACCCTACACCTACACTCGGAGGATGTTTTCAGATGGGAAATAAAAAAATGCGAATCAAATTTCGAGCAAAGCAAATATGTAACAACATTATTGCAAATTACCCAAAATCTGACGAACATATATATGGGAGCTATATCTAAAACTGATCCGACTTCAAGCAAACTACTCAGATATAGTGGTAGTCGTCGAGGAAAGCATTGTACAAAATTTTGGAAAGATTGATCAATAAATGCGCAGTGGCTCTGGAAGTGAAAATCGGGCGATATACATATATGGCAGCTATATCTAAATCTAAATCGATTTCTATGAAATTCACCAGCAATGTCGGGAGTCAAATTTCGAGAAAATCGGTTAACAAATGAGCACTTTATTGCAATATTTCTCTAATTCAGACAAACATATATATGGGAGCTATATCTAAATCTGAACCGATTTGAAGCAATATTCGTAGACATTGCGAATCGGTTAACAAATGAGCAATTTATCCTTCCTGCCAAATTTCGAGAAAATCGGTCAACAAATGAGCACTTTATTGCAATATTTCTCTAATTCAGACGAACATATATATGGGAGCTATATCTAAAAGCAATATTCGTAGACATTGCGAATCGGTTAACAATTGAGCAATTTATAGCAATATTTCTCTAATATGGGAGCTATATCTAAATCTGAATCCGATTTGCAGCAAACTACGTACACATTGTGGTAAATGTCGAGAAAAACGTTTGGCAAGATTGGTGAATAAATGCGTGGCACTGTGGCTCTAGAAGTGAAAATCGGGTGATATACATATATGGCAGCTATTTCCAAATCTGAACTGATTTCCATGAAATTTATCAGTAATGTGGAGAGTCACGAGAAAATCCTTTCTACCAAATTTCAAGAGAATCGGTTCACACCATTTTATTGCATTATTACTGTAAATCGGACGAACATATGAAAATGGGAGCTATATTCAAATCCGAACCAATTTATTCCAATTTCAATAGGCTTCGTCTCTAAAATCATGCTTGTTCCAAATTTGAAAACGGTCGGATGATAACTGCAACCTGTACTTTGTAGACAAATTAACATGGACAGATGGACAGACAGACAGACGGACATGGCTAAACCGAATCAGAGACTCATACCAATGGGTCTATCCCTCTTCCTTCTGGATGTTACAAACAAATGCACTAGGTTTGTTTTTTGTAATTACAACAAAATTTTACTTAAATATCAAAGTTTTAAAAAAAAATCTTTAAAAATATTTTGATAAATTCTTAAAATACCTAAAAATTAATTTCAATACAAAAACATCAACTTCTCCCAAAGTCTATTAAAAATAACATTTTGACCACAATTTCAGCGAAAACTAATATAAATTTTTTCTAAAACAAATTATCCACCCTTCCATCATCCATTTCATCTCCCATTTCCCATTACATGTCTAACCGTTTTGATTTTTTTTTTCCATATTTGTGTGTGATTTATACATCCATCATCCCATATGATTGTTTTTGTGTTCTCACCCATTGCCAATATCACCTCACGATTTAACAATTCCCAATTCACAAAACCCACTTCAAATTTAAAACCACACAAATAAAAAACGCAGATCGAGGGTATAAATATTTAGTGGTTAACAATGGCTTTTCTTTGGATTACGATGTGGGCTGTCAACCGACTGAATTTAAATGTGATAATTTTGAATGTATTAATAATACTTTGAAATGTAATGGTTTATATGATTGTGCAGACGAATCCGACGAATCTGAAGAACTTTGTAAGGCCAAGGGTAATATGCTGCAATATATTATAATTAATCTTAAGTGTTATAACAACTATGTTTTATTAGAGAATAAGCCTAAGTTAGGTATAAGTTATTTTTTAAGACTTTTCAGGCTAAAAGAACAAACTCCAAACCATTTTGTCCTTTTGTTTGCAATATTCACATTTTGTGTGTTTTTCAATAATTGCAGCAAGCATTATTTGTTAATTAAAAAAAAAACAACAGATCCCATATTAAGCTTATATAAATAATCCTTAATCATTGTCATGCTTTATTAATAAATTTCTTTCTGTTTCTCCACGCTTTTCTTCTCTATATTTCTCCTCCCCTCCCGCATCCATATGTATATCTGTGTATACTTGAACATAATCATACCTAACCACATATGCGTATGTCTATGATCCAAAAAACCACACAATAACGCACAACACCTACAACACATTATTCAAAATAAACCCTGAATTGGCCCTTTGTTACTCTAAAACCGACATAACATTGCGCAGTCGCCACTGTGTTCACTCCCGAAGATTGTACAATCAATCAATTCTTCTGCGACGACGATTGCCACGACATATCCATACGCTGCAATGGCAAGTTCGATTGTGCCGATCGCAGTGATGAACAGGAATGCCCACCAACCTATCCATTACCGGGTGGTAGACCACCTGTATATCCTTGTCCCCAACATACATGCAGCGATGGTAAATGTTATAATGAAAATGAACGTTGCGATGGCATCCCCCAATGTGACGATGGCTCTGATGAAAGTGATTGTAAGTTGAATTCATGCTTCAAAAACCATTGTACATTTTCTTATAACAAAAACCCAAAAAAAATTTTCAAAAAAAAAAAAAAAATAACAAACAAACAATTTCTTTAAAACGCACATTTCCAAAGAAACAAAAGAAAAAACATGCACATTGAATTTGATTAATAAAAAATTTGATTGAAATTGTTTTGAATAATATGCGAGAAAACGAAAATGAAATTGAAAAAAGAGAACAAGACATTAAAAAAAAGTTTCCATTAAAATTTTTCTAATATAATTGCAGAATTTAATGTCCTAAATAATTAAAAAAATCGTTAGAAACATTTCCTATAGGTTTAGGTAAAGTTATGTTGGAGGGTTAGGTGACTAGGCAACTTAAACAAAAAATACTTAAAATTAAACATTTTTTATTTGTTCGAAGGATTTTTGTAGTTATTTCTAGTCCTAAAAGCAGGGACTTTCAGTATCTTATATTTAAGTTTAAGCCGGTATATATTAACTGACACAATCTTCAATTTCAATCTAAATTTAAATTTAACATTTCTTCCTTTATCGAAAGATTTTAGTAAGGATTTCACGCCAATAAAAAGTAACTAACATACGTGTCCGTTTCACTTTGCTTCGAAATAAAAATTTCAAAAATTTAAGATATTTTTCTTGGTCGAAGGACTTTGGTAATGATTTCCAAGACAAAAAACAAAACTTCAAATAAGGATTGCGTCTTAAAATGTAAGTCACATTTTTTTCTAACAGATTACAATCTTTCAAATTCAATTCCAATCTTCAAAGACATTTTGACTTACACTAAAAACGCTTTTACTGAAGGCCATGTCTCTTTTATACTACATTTAAAGACAAAAATCCTGTATGTCAATTGAAAAAATTTAAAAAAAAATCTTCCTTAAAAATGTAGAAACTTAGGATGTCAACGATATTTTGACTCTCATTAATAATTAGTTTTTTTACTCAAGTGCAGGAATTTAATATACTAGATTTAAAGACAAAAATCCTTAAAATGAAATAAAAATTCTTTCAATTTCAATTCTAAGATTTCAAGAACATTTTTACTCTTACTAACAGATTAGTTTTTTCATTCAAGGATAGCAATCTATTATACAAGATTTAAAGACAAATAATCCCCAATATCAAGTAAAAGTTTTTTCAATTGAGGAAATGTTTTTTTTTCTTAAAATTAAGTAAAAAATACTTTCAATTAAGGCAAGGTTTTTCTTAAAAATTTAGAAAATTGGGATATCAAGAACATTTTGACTCTAACAATTTTGTTTTTTACACCAGAATCTATGATACTAAATTTAAAGTTAAAAATCTTACAAGTCTTTTACTTAGGAAATTTTTTTTTGTTTTTTCCAACTTGGAAAATTTGCATATCTTTTTTACTCACGAATAGGCATTTATTTTACTACTTTTAAAGGCAAAAATCCTAAATATCAAGAAAACATTTCCTCAATTAAGAAAACTGGTTACCCAAATGCTTAGAAAATTGGAATGTAACAACATTCTTACTGCCACCAACAATTTGTTTTTACTCAAGAACAGTAATCTATACTACATTTAAAGCCAAAATCTTTCAATTAAGATAATTTCTTCCTTAAATATTTGAAAAACTTGGATATCAGCGATATTTTGGCTTTAACTACAAATTTTGATTTTTGTATTCAATAATAGGAATTTATTATACTACATTTGAAGGCAAAAATCCTTAAAATTAAATAAAAATTCTGCCATTTAGAAGCATGTTTTTCTAAAAAATTTGAAAAATTGGCATATAAACGACATTCCCAATCTCAAACAAACAATTTTGTTTTTCACTCAAGATTAAGAATCTTGTATACTACAAATATCCTTAATATCAAGTAAAAATTCTTTCAATTAAAAAAATGTTTTTCTTAAAAAATTTGAAAAATTGCATATCATTGACGTGTTTATTTTCTTGATCATTTTTTTTTTCTCGAGAATAGATTCATACTACACTTTAGGACTAGAGTTTTTAATAACAAGTAAAAATCCTTTCAGTTAAGAATATTTTTTCCTTCAGAATTTGGCAAATTGGGATATCAATGACTTTTTACTTCTTTTTACCTAATAGTAGGGCTCTTTTCTTCATTTAAAGGCCGAAATTCGTTTTGTCAAGTAAAAAAAAAATTAACTTAGAATAATTTTTCCTTAAAAATTGGAAAATTAGAATATCTTTAAATTTAATTTTAAATCTCCAAATATTATTTTCGGTTCAATTTTGTCATCGAAAATAGTTTAAAATTAAAATCTCAAAATTTGTTTTTGTCGAAAAACTCTCATTGAAATATCTAAAATGAGAATAAGTTCAATAATGTTGGCCTAAAAATCGAAGGATGAATGTTGAATATTGAATATTCCACACCTCTTAAGTAGTCTTAAGCCCATTTTACTTTAAGACCATGGTAAACTATTTTTTTATCCTCCACCATAAAATAAAGGATTTACTAATTTCCTCATACCGTTTGTAACATACCGAAATATTGATCTGAGACTCAACAAAGTATATATCTATTCTTGATCGCCTTGACATTCTGAGCCATATCCGTCCGTCTGTCGAAAGCACGCAAACTTTCTTAGCAATACATCCTATTAGTATAGGTCGGTTGGAATTGTAAATAGGCCATGCATGCACCATATAAAATGATCTTGGAAATGGCTTACTTGAACCTCTAGAGGGCGTTATTCTTATCCGATAGGCCATGCTTGGATATAGCTACCATATAAAATGATCTTGGAAATGGTTTGCTTAAACCTCTAGAGGGCGTTATTCTTATCCGATTTGGCTGGAATTTTGTACAACGACTTCTCCTATCACCTTCAATATACGCACTAAAAATGCTGTGAATCGGTTTATAAACTGAAATAGCTCCCATATAAACCGATCTCCCGATTATAATTCTTGGCCTCAGTTCTTATCCAATTTGGCTGAAATTCTGCACAATTACTTCTACTAAGGTCTTCAACATCAAAACCAAGTATGGTGTGAATCGGTCCGTAACCTGTTATGGCTCCAATAGCATAGCAATTCTTATCCAATATCCTTTTTTTACCCATAAAAAGATACCAGGCAAAGAATTTGACAAATGCGATCCATGATGGAGGGTAAATGAGAATCCGCCCGGTCGAACTTTGCATGTTTTTACATGATCAGTTTTATAATGATTTGAGGCTTTTTGACCCTCAATTACTGCGACATGGCGCTTCCATAGGAACATCTGACATGAAATGAAGTCATAGATGGGCTTTAAATCTTATGACGATCAAGAATATATATACTTCACAAGTCCTCATACACATGTTTAGAGGTGTTTCAAATGGATGACGAAGTATAAGAGGTTATTATTCTACATTTGATAAAGAATCTAAAATGTAAATATATATATGAAAACATTTTAAAAGAGACCAGGCAAATGAAAACCCTGCAAACATTTTTACCTATTAATGTGTCACTATGGAACTTTTAATATTTTTTAAAAACGTATAACGTCAAAATTTCATTTTCGTTTTCTCGATTTATTTTCTCCTACTCCTCAGACCTTTTCTTTACATATATATATATACTTATATACCCTTTCTTAAAATCTCTAGAGCACTAACAAAGAAAAGTTTCTTCATTGTACAATACACTTTCTTTCGATTTTTCTTTTTTCTATCCTTCCAAAAACACATCACTACGCAAAAAAAAAAAAAAACATCAACAAATGTATGAAAATTTTCAATCTTTTTCTCATTCCATCAAAAAAAAAAAAAAACTAAAATGTGAAATGCTTTTTACTAATTATTAATGAAAAAATAAACCAAAACATCTTACATTAAAAATAAATCACCTCAAAATCCCAGGCATAAACTGTAAGGACGATGAATTTTTCTGTTTCGATCATAAATATTGCATAAATGCAACGCAACACTGTGATGGATATTATGATTGTAAAGATTTTTCAGATGAACAAAATTGCATTGGTTAATATCTTTTCTATACTATCACCATAAGTAGATGTCTATGTAATTGCAAAAAGTTTAATTATTTTATTATATTAATTTTTTAGATTTTTTTATTAAATACTTTATAAATATTTAATATTTTGTTTTTAGTATAAGTTGTATTTTTTTTATCAAAAAAGTAAGTCTTTTTTTATGTTAAGGCATGTTTTAAGTGTTTTATTGTAAAAAAGCACATTTTCGGTGTAGCCTCTTCTGCCTTCCCTCCTTTATAAAAAAGTTGAGTGTTGCATTTTATTAATGTTTTTTATGATTTGTATTTTTTTAAATAGGTTGTGCAGCTGATCAATTCCGTTGCCGCAATGGTGAATGTGTCCCTGGCTATGCCCATTGCAATAATCGCCGTGAGTGTGTAGATGGCTCCGATGAGGAAGATTGTACAGATCCTGCTATTTCAAGTGGACGTTGTGCACCTTCACAATTCCGTTGTGACAATGGTCAATGTGTTACAGCCTTTGGTCGTTGCAATGGTTATGTGGATTGTGCCGATAGTTCCGATGAAAAATATTGCCGTAAGTATTACCCATGATTTTCAAAAATTTAAGTGGGAGCATTTCATGACAAATGAGAAAAGTTCTGAGTTAATAATTGTTAGCTTTCTTAAACAGAAAATAATGTGAAGAAACAATTTTTTCTATCCTTGCAAGAGTTTTCTAAACCAATTCAAGTAAATGAAATAACGGACTAATTGGTGTTACATTTTTTTATACCGCCCACCATAGGATAGGGGTATACTAATTTCGTCATTCTCTTTGTAACACCCCGAAATAAGCGTCTAAGACCCCATAAAGTATATATCCTTGATCGTCATGACATTCTAAGTCGATCTAGCCATGTCCGTCCGTCCGTCTGTCGAAAGCATGCTAACTTTTGAAGGTGTAAAGCTAGGCACTTGAAATTTTGCACAAATACTTTTTAATAGTGTACGTCAGTTGGGATTGTAAATGGGCAAAATCGGTCCACATTTTGATAAAGCTGCCATATAAACCGATCTTGGGTCTTGATTTCTTGAGCCTCTAGAGGGCCCAATTCTCGTCCGATTTGACTGACATTTTGCACGTGGTGTTTTGATATCACTTCAAAAAACTGTGCTAATTATGGTTCAAATCGGTTAATAACCTGATATACCTGCAATATAAACCGATCTGGGATCTTGACTTCTTGAGCCTGTAGAGAACGCAATTATTGTCCTATAAAGCTGAACTTCTGTACGAAGTATTTTGTTATGACTCACAACAAATGTCCGATGTATGGTTCAAATCGGTTCATAACCTGGTATAGCTGCCATATAAACCGATTCTGGATCTTGATTTCTTGAGCCGCTAGAGGACTGAATTCTCATCCGATTTGACTGACATTTTTGGCACGTAGTGTTTTGATATCACTTCCAACAACTGTGTCGGTTCATTACCTGATATAGCTGCCATATAAACCGATCTTCGATCTTGACTTCTTGAGGCTCTAGAAAACGCAATTCTTATCCTATTAAGCTGAAATTTTGCACGAAGTATTTTGTTATGACAAAACACGAGATCGGATGAAAAATGGGCTGTCCAAAGACTCAGGAAGTCAAGATCCAAGATCGGTTCACATGCCAACTGTATCAAAACATGGACCGATATGGCCCATTTACAATCCCAACCGACCTACCCTTATAGGAAGTATTTGTGCAAAGTTTCAAGCGCATAATTTTAATTTTTGGATATGGCTAAATCGATCTAGAATGTCAAGACAATGATTCTTCATCGTTTCTTGTATGTACTTTGTGGGATATCAGATGAATATTTCGATGTGTTACAGACGGAATAATGAAATTAGTATACCCCCATCCTATGGTAGGTATAGGAGTGCGATTTCGACTCGGTAGAGATTTAGGCCCTTCGATCTAAAATAACTTGCTTTGCCAAGTTTCAGTGAAATTAGGCAAAAGCGGGCTTTTATGGCTCTCGTTACGGTTGTCGAGGGGACGAGCACAACTCATATGGCCTTTATAGTCCGATAGTGCCCATATACACGAAAAAATAAAAGATTTGGACCATCTTTGCGATAAACATCTGTTTAATAGAGGAAGTACTATTTTTATAGTCCCTGTGCAACATATCATTCCACCGTTGAGCGATAGTCATGAATTCAGGATATTTTGATGTTAAAGTCACTTCGCTTATCGTATAGCTTTTATAAACTTTGTCTGTGTTAAAAAAGGCTTTTCGGACGAAAATACCAAACTTCTTTTAAGCCAAACATACTCCGTTTATAACAAAAGGCAATTTGTTACACGAAGAAAGGATTCTTTTGGTTTTTTTATATATATTTTGTTTCTTCTCCATTTGGCACAGACTGTAGTTAAGAAAAACTCTTTTTTTTATTGGGTAAAGCTTAGTATCGGCTCCCCGGCAGCCGAAAATAAAATCATGAAATAAAAATGTGCATAAAGTTGAACATTTTTAGGGCGGTATGAAATAAGGCCCTAAACGGAAAATGCAATAAAACCCCAAAAATGGGGCTTTATTTCATAATGAAATACAACGCCAATAGTAGAAATGAAATAAGGCCTCAACGAAATGAAAACACATCCCAAATTAAAACGAAATAAGGCCCGAAAACTAGATAGATATTTTCATTTAACATATAGTCCCAATTTTAAAATGAAATAATGCCCCAATAAGTTGACGATTGACTATTGCCCGGAAAGTCTTTCGAAATGTACTGCTCTGCGTTTTATTTTAAATGTTTCTAAAATGAAATAAAGCCCTAAAAATAAGATTTGGGGTTTGGTGTCATTTCCAAATTTGGGGTCTTATTCCATATGAAATTGAACCCTAATTTTTACAATGAAATAAAGCCCCAACTATCGTCGTTTTTGTTTCATGTATAAAAGTTTGGGGTCTTATTTCATTTTCTGTTTTGGGCTTTATTACATTATTTCATACGGCTTTTTAGATCAGTTTCTTTCAATATCAGAGTTTTGAACATTCAGCTACTGAGTAAATTGTAAAAAAGAATAAAAATCAATACAGAAGAGCAAATTTTTTTCCAAATTTGCCCGTTGGCAACTCCACTGAAGGAGAGTTGCAATCCATAATCGACACCTAAAGCTTAGTCTAGCAGCAATTAGTGTTGAGAGGTTCCCGATCGTTTGCGAATGTAAACTCGGAACTAGTTTTCAAATTTTACCATAGGTTAAAAACATGTTCGTTCTTACCAAACGGCGCCAGTCTGGATGCAACGAAATTACTTCATTGCATAAATTTTTTGACAATATTCGGCGCCATAAAGAAATATGCATTCTTTGTATTCGTTACAAATTGCAATCTTGCATCTTATCATAAACAAAATCTTAATGTTTTTCATAAAATAAGTTTATTTGTCGAAAAGTTCGTTTAGGGCCAATGAATTATTTTTTGCGTGCAGCAAAGGAAGAAACCCAAATATAATTTAGAACTCTCTCATTTGTCATTGGATTTTTTAATTATACATTTCTTTAATACTCCTTTTCTTTTGTTATACGTCCTTATTTATCATTCATTCATCGTGCATTTATCATTTATTTCCATTCGAATTTTTATATATATTTTGCGTTAAGGATATAATATCAAAGAATCCTACTATGATTTTGAAGGAACCTCAACCACAACAATGACCAATAGACGGGCATGTGGTCCCAATATGTATCGTTGCGAAAATGGTCCTTGCATACAATCATCAATGCGTTGCAATGGCGTTTATGATTGTCCTTTGGACATAAGTGATGAGTTAGATTGTCCTACTATGGATAATGAAATCGATAGTAAGTTTTGTGTAAAAAATCGATAGTAAATTTTGGTTTAAACCAAGCACCTGGAAAAAGGTATGAATAATAAGTAGAGTCCGGATTTTTATGCAAAATCGAAATTTAGACATCCTTTATTTTCTAAATGTGTTGGTATTTTGCAATAAAAATTAATTTTCTTATGCTATTATGGCTTCAGGAATTGGCTTCTGTATGCATATATGCAGAATACCAATGCATATCCCAAATAATTTATGGCGAAATATCGATTTTACATAAAAATCCGGACTTAATAAGGCAACGAAAAGTTTACCGAAAACTAATGGTAGCACCAAATAACAAGTTCTAACTAAAATCCGATACTTTGAGCCTTATTTATGAGAACTCATTATTAAGACTTGTAAGAAATTTAAAGCACTAGCCATTTCCAAATTTGTAGCAAGCAATGTTTTATGTACAATTTAAACAATTCACTTCCGATGTTTATAACTTAAGCCCAATTGATATCCAAATTTTCTAAAACTCACTTACAAGAAACCAACAGTAGGAGCACAAATTTGTAACTAAGACATATTCAAAGTTGGCCTCCAAAGAATTAAGTACCAAATTTTCTAAATCTCACAAAGAACCCATTAATATGAGCACAAACCTTTTCACCAAGACAAATTCAGTGTTTTTCTTTAAAGAGAAAATCCGAACCCTTATTCTAAATTTGTAAAATCAATTGAAACATATTTTCTTAAAATGATAAATATCTCGACGGTTGTGGTTTCCTTAATTTATTATTTCAATACAAAATAAAAAAAATATTTTTTTTAATTTTAATTTATTTCTATGCTAGAAAATATCGCTCTTTTTTGAAACTCTCCATTCACTTGTACCGATTTTATTTGTTTTTAACAGCTGATGTACCTACCACTGCAGCTCCTCAATTGAATTTGAAGACCTATCCTGATAATCAAGTCATTAAAGAAAGTAAGTAAAAATTTAAGTAGTACAGTCCATTTTACTAGTCTAATATCTTTAAACATAAGTTTAAACTATAAGTTTTAAAAAAATTGATTAAAATTAATGTCTTTCGATTTATATTCTTCCTATTCCAAAAAAAAATGCTTATTTATAACAAACCAATATGCTTAAAACAATTCCCCCCAAAAAATATTAACCATCAGGATATATAAGGGAGGGTAAGTGGACTACACAAAAATCTCAAAACAAAACAGATAATATATGCCACACCTAACTATTCACAAATATTTACAAAATGTCTTGTGTACAGCAAATTAAGAATGCACTAAAGATATCAAAAATATTACACAATAATATAAGATATTTATACAAAATCAAAATATTGGGTTGCCCAAAAAGTAATTGCGGATTTTTTTAAAGAAAGTAAATGCTTTTTTAATAAAACTTAGAATGAACTTTAATCAAATATACTTTTTTTACACTTTTTTTCTAAAGCAAGCTAAAAGTAACAGCTGATAACTGACAAAAGAAAGAATGCAATTACAGAGTCACAAGCTGTGAAAAAATTTGTCAACGCCGACTATATGAAAAATCCGCAATTACTTTTTGGGCAACCCAATATATATTTGAAAATAATGTAAAAGAAATATAAAAAAAAAATACCAGAAAAAGGCATTCTCCGATACTCGCAATATTTACACCGGCTTCCTCTACCTCTTTCAAGGCTTCATCAAGTTTTTTGAATACGGTCGTTAATATCGATTTCAAATAGGTTTATTTGACACATTTGTTTTATAGAACTGTCAAATAAACTTATTTCAGGTTTTATTTAGTTTTGTGATTATGGCCGATTAAGTTTGGCCGGGATACTCACTGTCTTGCAGTTACCAAAATCCGATTAAAAATGCCACATTTATGAACCAAATGTAGCTAAATCAAAATATGGTCCGATCTGGACACAAACTAGGAGGGGTCTTACACAACTCACTGTCTAAAATTTCGCAAAATCGGTTAACTCTCTTTTATTATCTCATTACCGTTTATCAGATGATCGGTCTACGACAGCCATATCCGAATATCATACGATCGGCACCATATTCAGCAAAATTGGGTAAAAACCAGTAAGGAAAGGCAAAAGTCGGGCGGAGCCGACTATATAATACCCTACTCCTATACCCTACAATTATAAATTCGGGCAATATATAAATATATGTGTATATGAGATTTTCAAACCGATAGTTCGAAAATTTTTGTTACTACGGCCATATAAGTGCACATCCGGCGATAAATATGTATGGATGCTACATCCAAATTTGAACCGATTTTGATGAAATCTCGCAGGTATGTTAAGATCAGTAACAAAACAATCCGTGCCAAATTCTGTATAGATCGGTTGAAAATTTTAGCTTCTACGGTCATTTAAGTAAAAATCGGGCGATGGATATATATGGGAGCTATATCTTAATCTGAACCGATTTTGATAAAATCTTGCAGATATGTTAGGATCAGTAACAAAACAATTCATGTCAAATTTTGTGCAGATCGGTGGAAAATTTTAGCAACTATGGCCATTTAGGTGCAAATCGGGCGATACAAATATATGGGAGCTATATCCAAATCGGAACCGATTTTGATAAAATCTTGCAGATATGTTAGGATCAGTAATAAAACAATTCGTGCCAAATTTTGTGCATATCGGTGGAAAATTGTAGCTACTATGGCCATTTAAGTGCAAATCGGGCGATACATATATATGGAAGCTATATCCAAATCTGAACCGATTTTTACCAAAATCAATAGCGTTCGTCAAAACAAATCAATAGCGTGGGCTAAAAAAGTGATATGTGCAAAGTTTCGTGATGATTGGGTTACAAATACAACCTGCACTTTGATTACAAGAATACATGGACTCACAGACGTACATGGCTTAATCCATTCTGAATCGATCGGTATACTTATCAGTGGGTCTAGCTCTTCTCCTTCTTAGCGTTGCAAACAAATGCACAAACTTATAATACTCGGAATCACAGTGGTGGTACAAATAGACCGACATCAAATCCGGATGTCGGTCTAGATGAGGACCGATCTGAACCATACTCAACACAAATGTCGTGGAAACTAATAATCTCACTGTGCCAAATTTTAGCAAAGTCGGGCAATAAATGGGCCCAGAACCTTAAATTGGGAAATCGGTCTATATGATATCTATATCCAAACATAGACTTATAGACCATTCTTAGTACGGATGCCGCAAGACCTAACGCAACTCACTATGACAAATGTCAGCGAAATCGGGTAATCATATCGTCTTTTATGCGCTAAGACCTTAAATTAGGAAATCGGTCTTTATGGCAGATATATCCAAATATAGACCGATTATAACCATACTCTGAAAAGATGACGAGGGGCCTAACACAACTAATAGTGCTAAATTTCAGCAAAATTGGGCAATAAATAGGGCTCAAACTTATATAGGTTGAGGAGGATCTCCGACTACCTGGTACTAGTGCCGACTGGAGTGAGGGCATTTGTGATTCGATTTCCTGAGAGGGGCGAATGGTGTACTTGAGGAGGTGAGACCTCTACATATACACAGATGGCTCCAAGATGGAGTCAGGAACTGGATTGGGGGTAGACTTCCAATGCACTCAATATCAGTATGTCTTTCAGACTGCCGGACGAGTGTACGGTCTTTCAGGCAGAGGTCTATGCCATTCCAGTGGCCGCAAGAGAAGTTCTGGTAAGGTGCTTGCCGCCATCGAAACTCGGAATTTATGTGGACAGTATGGCGGCGCTCAAGGCCTTGGGGTCGAAGATGGTGAGGTCAAGATGCGTGGCGGATTGTTTGGATAGGCTCCGGGCCCACGATGTGACGCTGACATGGCTTCCTGGGCATGAGGGAATTCCAGGTAATGAGAGGGCAGACGAGTGCGCCAGGAGGGGTTCGTCTGCACCGGGCGGACCAGTCATCGGTCTTGCCTAGATGGGATGGCCAGGCCTAGATGGGATGACCAGAGCAGCGTCGGTGGCGAGGTGGGACTCGGTGGATGGTTGCCGGACTGCGAACGCGCTATGGCCAGTCATCGACCAAAGGAAGACGAGGGAGTTGCTGGCGTTCGATAAGAGGTCGATGAGTACCTTGACAGGAGTCATAGCCGGACACTGTGCCATAGGCCGCATGGCGGCGCATATGGCGTTACCGCACAACGACTTCTGTAGGAGTTGCCTCGATGAGGATGAGAAGGAGACTATTGAGCACTTGCTGTGTTCCGGTCTGCAGAGACGTAGGAGAGCCGTTTCTTCTGTAATCTGGGTGATCTGGCGAACGTACCACTAGTATGTCTCTTGAGGTTTGTTGAGGGAACGGAATAGTTCCGACGGGGGGTGCCACAAATTCCGGCGTAGACAGATACGTGCTTGCGTAGGGACGGGCGGTTCTTCACCCCCCGCTCGGGTTCTCCTGTCTTTTCTTTTATTCGTGTACAACCTCTAATCCGAGGTCTCACACTTTCTTTCTCCTACCTTTCTCTCTCTCGCGAGGGTACCACAATGGGCCAAACTGGCCTCAGAGTGAACTCACCTTTGGTGGGCAACCCATTCAACCTAACCTAGGTTAAAAACTAAAAATAGGAAAATCGGTCTATATGGGGGCTATATCCAAATATGCTCCGATCTGAATCATCCTCGACAAGAAAGTCGAGGCACCAAACACAGCTCACTAGTCTTGGCTCCAAGAGCTTAAATCCGGATATCAGAAGATTGGTATATATGGCAACTTCATTCAAATAAACGCCGATCTGCATAATATTGAACCTGAATGTCGAAGGACCCAAAAGAATACCGCTCACAACCATACTCTGTACAGATGTCGAGGGGACTAACACAACTAACTGAGCTAAATTTTATCAAAATCGGGCAATAAATAGGGCTTATACAGGTTAAAAACTGAAAAAAGAAAAATCGGTCTATATGGGGGCTATATTAAAATATGCTCCGATCTAAATCATCCTCGACACGAAAGTCTTGGCTTCAAGATCTTAAATCCGGGTAAACGCAGATCTGCATCATATTGGGCCTGGATGTCAAAGGACCCAAAACAACACAGCGCACTGCGACAAGTTTCACCGAAATCGGGCAAAAAAAATGCGATTTTAATGATTTATGAAGATGTCTATATTGGAAGCCCATCTTCAAAATTAACCTGCCTATGAAAAATTAATCTATGGAACAAAATTTATCAATGCGAAGTTTCAGCTCGTTTCAACTTCTTTAAAGATTGTAGCATGATATCAACAGACAAACGGATAGACGGACGTGTCTAGATTGTCTAAGAACTTTAAGGCGATCAAGAGTGTTACGTTGAGTTACAAACGTAATGATGAAATCAATATACCACTGTTCTTTAGTGGTGGTGGCAGGTGCATGACAGACGGACGAACACGAAAGTCATGTTTTGCGCAGATAACTCCCACTATGACCCAAAGCTGGAGGTCTAAAGCCTATGGTTTGTATACAACTCGTCCACATTTACAGGGTGCGCCAGAGAAACCTACTTATTTCAAAGGTCAATAAAAACAAAAATACTTCAGTTATTGTTTTTTGTGGGTGAGCGGTCCCCCATACACCAGGGAATTTTGATTTTTGTGTTATTTGTATAAGAGTATAAACAAAAATTGGATTGAATTGCCCCACTTTCTTATAAAATTAGGGTAAGGGGGAGGGTCCGACCCCGCCCCCCTCCCTCGGATATCAAACAATTAAGTATTCTGTTTTTACCATAAGTCCATTCTACACCAAATCATGATAGTCAGCCGTTTTTAAATCTATATGAAATATATTGGGTTGCCCAAAAAGTAATTGCGGATTTTTTAAAAGAAAGTAAATGCATTTTTAATAAAACTTAGAATGAACTTTAATCAAATATACTTTTTTTTACACTTTTTTTCTAAAACAAGCTAAAAGTTACAGCTGATAACTGACAGAGGAAAGAATGCAATTACAGAGTCACAAGCTGTGAAAAAATTTGTCAACGCCGACTAATGAAAAATCCGCAATTACTTTTTGGGCAACCCAATACATACTCACAAATACAAAATGTTTTTTATATATTGTACAAAAAGAAGATAGAAGTTATAACATATTATAAATTTAAGAAAACGCTATTCCTTAGTGCTGACTCTAAGTATGCTATGCTATTACACAAATACTTTTATTACTGTACATAAAAATTTGACTAAAATTTTTAAAAAGGGTATTTAAAAAAAATATGAACAAAAATCTATGCCCATACTAACCCTTGGAAAAAATGTGATATAAGTTCTTAGAAATAAGAAGCCAGATCCTATAAATGTCTGGGAAAATGTGGCATATGTAAATATTTATATATAATTTCTTATATATTCTGTAAATACACCCTTTTCGAAAAAAAATTATGTATACCCCCTAGAAAATGCCTGGAATGTTTTCGTATGGAATATTTTCGCTGTTATTTCCCTTTTTCAATAGCACTTCTTTTCTAAATTCCCCTCTAGGTCGTGAAGTCATCTTCCGTTGCCGTGATGAAGGTATGCTACGTGCCAAGGTTAGATGGACCAGACCTGGCGGTCGCCCCTTGCCCATTGGTTCCCGCGACAAAGATGGCCGTTTGGAAATTCCCAATATTCGCATGGAAGATTCGGGCACTTATATTTGTGAAGCTGTTGGCTATCCACGTCATGTTTCCGGACAACAAGTCTCCGTCCAATTGACCGTTGAGAAATGTAAGTATAATCACAAAGGCTTGCTGGCAAGCGGGGCTTTTTGCACAACCCTTGCAACGAATTTTAGTTATTCAATTTCAATGCTATTCGTATTTTCGTAACTTTAATATGCATGCATGCAGCCTGGGGATCGAATAGATATTTTGTACCCTCAACTAAAATAAAATATGGCACAGTGCCTCACATAGACATGGAATTTTTTGGATTAGGTAATATTGAAAATTTCATTTATATTATCCTATTCCAAGCGAACCTACAGTAGAATATATGCTATAGTAAATATAAACCAAACAAACTTTCCTTTTCTCTCTTAACGGCTTTTCCTTGTGGGAATTTTCCTCATAAATGTTTTTCTATGGTAAATACTTAGTTGCCCCTTTTAGAGTAGTAGTTCGTTCATAAATCTTCAACTTGAAAGTTATGATTTAACTGTTATTTTTCCCTGCCTGCAGACAATCCTCGTGATGATCGTTTGCCCTCAGCCTGCTCAGCCATACAGGCCACTTGCATGAATGGCGAATGCATTGACAAGTCTCAGATTTGCGATGGCATACCCCATTGCTCGGATGGTTCGGATGAACACAGCTGCTCCCAAGGCCGTAAATGTCAACCCAATCAGTTTATGTGCCGCAACTCCAAGTGCGTTGATCGTGTCTGGCGCTGTGATGGTGAAAACGATTGCGGTGATAATTCCGATGAGGAAAGTTGTGATCCTGAGCCCAGTGGCGCTCCCTGCCGTTATGATGAATTCCAATGCAGAAGTGGTCATTGTATACCCAAATCCTTCCAGTGTGATGACACCAATGATTGTCGTGATGGCTCTGACGAAATCGGTTGCAGTGAGTATTAAATTTGTTGTTACATTAATGCGGCAACAAAACCTAAAACGTTTTTTTACCATTTCAGTGGCTCCTGATAAGATACGCGATCCTCCACCAACTCAAAACCTAAGACCCGGAGAATCTTTGAATCTGACCTGTGTTGGTGTGGGCACTCCCACTCCCGTTATTGTGTGGCGTCTCAATTGGGGCCATGTTCCCGATAAATGTGTCTCCAAGAGCTACAGCGGTACTGGCACTCTCTTCTGTCCTGACATGCAGTTTGCCGATAGCGGTGCCTATTCCTGTGAAATCATCAATTCCAAGGGCAGCAAATTCACCAGCGATACCATAGTTTCAGTTGATGGCCCCGGCGGTCCTGGCATCTGCCCCTCGGGTAGTTTCAATTCGGCCGCTCGCCGTCCCGAAGATTGCCTCAGCTGCTTCTGCTTTGGCATTACCAAGTCCTGCAAATCCAGCAATCTATTCATCAGCACCATTCAACCACCCATTACCTCACATCGTGTGGTCAATGTTGAGATAAGTCCCTACAACGATATTGTCATCAATGAGGCTCCCGTCAGCGGCATTATGAATCTTAGACATGGTGTTCAGTTCCGTGCCTCTGATGTTCATTTTGGCGGCCGCACCTCTCCCTACTTGGCTTTGCCCCAGGACTTTATGGGCAATCAATTGAAATCGTATGGCAACCCTCTTAAATATGATGTGCGTTTCGATGCCACTGGAAGCCCCACACGCAAGCCTGATGTCATCATAACGGGCAATGGCTTTACTTTAACCTATCGCTCTCGCAATGCTCCTCAGCCCAACACTGTTAACCACATGGAAATTCCCTTCACTCCTGGCAGTTGGATGCAACCCGATGGACGTACGGCTACCCGTGAGGAGATCATGAGGATTTTGTCCAATGTTGACAATGTTTTGGTGCGCTTGAGCTACGTTGAGGCCACCGAAAGAGAAGTCGAGGTGACCAACATTATGATGAGCTCGGCAGGACCGCACGATCAAGGTCTGGGACCAGCCAGCTTGGCTGAGAAGTGCTCTTGCCCCGTTGGTTACACCGGTGATTCTTGCGAATCCTGCGCCCCTGGCTATGTGCGCCAACCCGGCGGAGCCTGGTTGGGTCGTTGCGTGCCATTCGTCGAAGAACGCTGCCCACCCGGCAGCTATGGTGAGCCACGCCGTGGCATTCCTTGCCGCGAGTGTCCTTGCCCTCAAACCGGTTCCAATAACTTTGCTTCGGGTTGTTCCTTGGGCCCCGATAACGAGGTCACTTGCAACTGCAATGAAGGCTACACTGGACGCCGTTGTGAAAGCTGTGCTCCCGGCTACGAAGGCAACCCCTTGGCTCCCGGTGGTCGCTGCTACCCTGCCCCCGATGACAACTGCAACAGCGAAGGCACCTACTCCGTGCTGCCCAACAACACTTGCGAATGCAAATCTTTGGTTAGTGGACCTCGTTGCGATACCTGCATGCCAGGTTCCTATCATTTGAACTCGTTCACCTACACCGGCTGTATTGAATGCTTCTGCAGTGGATTACCCGTCAACTGCGGCAGCAGTACCTGGAATCGCGACCAAATTACCTCCACCTTTGGACGTTCCAGAGCTCCACATGGTTTTAGCCTTATACGACACTACGACACTGATGTACCCTTGCCTGTGGAATTCACCTTAACCGACTCTTCGTTGACCTTCAGTGAATTGCCCTCGTCGGAACCATTGTACTGGAGCTTGCCAGCACCTTTCTTGGGCAACCAGATAACGGCATATGGTGGCAAACTGAGCTACAACGTCAGCTACAGTCCCATGCCAGGCGGTTCAATGTCTCGCAGTACCACCCCCGATGTAGTCATAAAGTCTGGCGAAGATTTGACCATCATCCATTACCGCAGAGGCGGCTTCAGTCCCAGTGAACCCAACTCGTATGCCATACCCATCATCGAAAGTGCTTGGCAGCGTTCGGATGGCCAAACCGTTAACAGGCAACACTTGTTGATGGCCTTGTCCAAGATCGATGCCATCTACATTAAGGCCACCTACACCACCAGTACCAAGGATGGAACTTTGACCTATGTCTCCTTGGACATTGCTAACCCCAGCAGCACTAGTGGTATTCGTGCCTCGGAAGTGGAGGAATGCCGCTGTCCCCTGGGCTATGTAGGACCCTCTTGTGAACGCTGTGCTCCTGGCTACAAACGCTCCGAAGGTGGCCTCTATTTGGGCTTGTGCGAACCCTGCGAGTGCAATGGCCACTCCGAACAATGCGACAGTGAGACCGGAACTTGCCTTAATTGTGCCGACAATACCGAGGGAGATATGTGCGAACGTTGTGCTGATGGATTTAGAGGAGATGCCTCAGCTGGCACCCCATACGATTGCCAGCCCGATGATCCCTATGCTCCACGTCCTCCCCCGCCACCTCGTCCTACACCTGAAGCCGGAAATGCAACTCGTAACTGTTATCACTGTAACGAAGCCGGCACCGTCTCTTGCGTTGGTGACTATTGTCAGTGCAAACCCAATGTACAGGGACGCCGTTGTGATCAATGTCGTTCAGGCACCTATGGTTTGTCCAAAAATAATCCCGATGGCTGCGAAGAATGTTTCTGCTCGCACAAATCCACAACATGTCGTTCAGCTTCTCTCTATCGTCAGTTGATTCCAGTCGACTTCATCAGCAACCAACCGCTGTACACCGACGAGGAAGGTTTGGTGGCCGATACCGAGAATTTGAGCTTTGACTTGGAAGCAAATGAATACACCTACTCCTACACTTCGTACACTCCCAAATACTGGAGCCTAAGGGGTTCAGTGCTTGGCAATCAATTGTACTCGTATGGCGGCACTCTATCCTACCAATTGCGAGTTGACTCCTATGGACACTATGAGCCTGGCAATGATGTCATTTTGATTGGCAATGGCATGAAACTGATATGGTCACGTCCCACTTCGGAACAAGACAATGAGGACTACAGCATACGTTTGCATGAGGATGAGAACTGGCAGACCATGCAGCGCGGTGTAATGGAGCGAGCCTCACGTTTGGACTTTATGAATGTTCTATCCAATTTGGAACATATTTTGATTAGAGCCACACCAAAGATACCCACCACTCGTTCCTCGATTAGCGATGTCATCTTGGAGAGCGCCGTCGAAACACCAAAGCCAGGTGCCACCCAGGCCATTGATATCGAATTGTGTACCTGTCCCCCAGGCTATGCGGGCTCATCATGTGAAAGCTGTGCTGCCATGCACTATCGCGACAACTATGGTAATTGTGTGGCCTGTCCCTGCCAAGAGGATACCACCAGCTCATGCAGTCTAGATGAACGTGGCTATGTGAAATGTCAATGTATGTCAGGCTATACTGGAGATCGTTGTCAAAATCTGGGTAAGTTTTGGTGGCATAATGAAAGTTTGAACCAAATATACACACACATATACATACATACGTCTATCTGGCATGAATGATTCATTAAAAAGAAAATCCTTTATTTCATTAAAAGTTGAAAAATTCCAAATACCTTTTAGACAATTCTATCAATCAGTGAAAGAGATTTTTTTTAAAACTAAATGCAAAAGATTAAGGAAAAGGATTAGCTCCACCAAGCCTATAAAGGATTTTTCTGTTCTGTTGTACAGAACAAACGAACACCTCAATGGTACATGTTTTCAAGTCCGCCTATGACGCTTAACCCTAGGCTAGAATTCTAGCCAGAAAACCAGAAGAAACTTTTCAAAAAGGAACCCTATTCCCATTGAGCCAAAACTTGAATCGACAGTACTTATTGACATGAGACAAATATTTGCATTTTTAGAAGAAAGTAACTATTAGTCCAAACCTGAACACTATCCCAAGTCCCAAGAACAAATAACAGGATCTTTAATTTTGGTAAGGGGCTAAACTTTTGTATGCCCAACATCCGCAAGGGGAGGGAATTTTGTAAATTTTTGTCAAAATTTAGGAAATTCGAAAGATTTTGGAAGTATTTTTCGTATAGAAATCGGATGTTCCATCCGGAACTTCGTAAAGATTTTTGATTGATTTCGGAAGTAATTTCGTATAGAAATCGGATGATCCTTCCGAAACATTGTAAAGATTTCTGAACAATTTCGGAAGTTTTTTTTATATTACAATCGGACATACCTTCGGAAAATTTGTAAAGAATTTATAACGATTTCGGAAATAATTTCGTGTTGAAAGCGGACGTACCTTCCGAAAATTCTTACAGATTTCTGAAGTAATTTCGTATTGAAATCGGATGTACCTTCTGAAACTTTGTACAGAGATCAATCAACAAACTGAATTGATTTTTTCATTGACACGCATAATGGTAAACAGAGAAAGATATGTAACCGTTGCACAGAGAAAAATATCCGTATCTCGGAATAGGTACTACGTATTACGTACAACTTTTCAAGTCTTTCAGGAATAGGCTCAAAATGGACTCCAAAGATCCAACAGCTGCGTTCATGATATGGGTCCGTAGCATGTTGTCCGGTCGTCCAATAGGTCTGGGTGTCTTGGCACCTGTAGTCGAGAGTAATGCTTCAAGCTTTGGCGTTACTACAGAAGAAGGCCGACTATCTGGATCCCCATCTGGCCACTATTTTTACAGCGTGCCTAGGACTTTGCATATATTCCGAAAGTCTGGTTGGAGGCACGCCCCAGGGGCCATTTTATCGCCACTCCTATGGTTAACCACCGTAAATGACCTCTTAAGGATGCAAACTGGGGAGGGATTTGACCTGGCTTCTACGAAGACAGTGGTAAGGATCCCAACCAGCTAGGGGTATGTCCATAGCGGCATGAGGCGGAATATTATCCGCACCCTTTTTCAAAATAACCTACCTAATGAAGACACAACAACAAAATCTATCTTTTCTTCTTCCCGTCTCTAAAACTGCATTTTTCCAATGAAGACACAACAACAAAATCTATCTTTTCTTCTTCCCGTCTCTAAAACTGCATTTTTCCAGCAGAAAAATCAAAAACAATAACAACAAAATCATCAAAAACTTCGTTTAAAATTCATTCCGAACAGTCGGAAGAAAAATTAAAAAAGAAACATTTGACAAGACGTCCAGACATCGTTTAGAATTCTTTCAGAACTGTCGGAACAAAAATTCCTTCAGACAGACAGTGCACAAATCGGTCAGAATGCCTTCCGAACTGTCGGAAGAAAAATTAAAAAAAAAAAACATTCGACAAGACGATGTCGGAAATCTGACGAAAAATTCCTTCAGAGAAACGCAGAAATCGTTCAGAATTCCTTCCGAACTGTCGGAAGAAAAATTCAAAAAAAAAAATCCATACGTTAATACGGTCAGAAATCGTTCAGAATTCTTTCAGGACTGTCAGAAGAAAAAATTAAAAAAAAACATATGAAAAAATGGTCAGAAATCGTTCAGAATTCCTTGCAAAAAATCGGAACAATAATTCCTTCAGACAAACAGTCCAGAAATCTTCAAAATTCCTTCCGGAAGAAGAAAAATTCAGAAAAACCACATACGAAAAGACGGTCAGAATTCCTTTCGAACTGTCGGAACAAAAATTCAAAAAAAAAAACCCCATACAAAAAGACGGTCAGAAAACCTTCAGAATTCATTCAGAACGAATTCGGCAAGATCTCGTCGGAAGATTTTGTTCAGATTTGTCTGACATCAGACATTTGGTTTGATGGGAAGATATGGCAAATACTGAAAAATACGCTTCGCTAAAATTATTTTCCCATTTAAATGGATTTTTGTTAATGTTTTATGGAATATGATTTTTAAATTTTTATACGCCCCCTTAGGAGGTGTTTGCCCACTTAAGAGTAAAAAGAGTCTCATTGTAGGAAGTGATGCTAATGCACATCACCAGATATAAGGAAGTTCGGATGTCAGCGAAAGGGGTAAGCTGCTTGTCGAATATATTATATGTTGACATCTGTCGAGGCCACCGTAGCGCAATGATTAGCATGTCCGCCTATGACGCTAAAAGCCTGGGTTGGATTCCTGGCGAGACCATGAGAAAAAAATTTCAGCGTTGGTTTCCCCCTCCTAATGCTGGCAACATTTGTGAGGTACTATGCTATGTAAAACTTCTCCAAAGAGGTGTCACATTGCGGCACACCGTTTAGACTCGGCTATAAAAAGGAGGCCCCTTATCATTGAGCTTTAACTTGAATCGGACTACACTCATTGATATGTGAGAAGTTTGCCCCTGGTCCCTAGTGAAATGTTCATGGGCAAAATTTGCATTTTTTTTTTTGCCATCTTTCGATTTGTAATAAAGGAGATAAACCGACCTTTGTAACCAGGAACAGGCAGAAGGTACTTTTAATTTCCTTTGTATCGGAAGATATAAGCACAAGAATATGCGACTGGGAAGTGTTGGATGACCACCTCTTCTCTGATCATCGTTATATTAGTTTCAGCCTTGAAGAAAAAGCTGCAGAAGTGGTCCCTCGGCTATGGAAGAAAGGCGGATTGGGATAAATTTCGGAACATGCGTCTATGCCTTCTAGACCAGAAAAGGAGAGGAAACTACGGAGGATATAGATATAGTGGTCAAGCGGATCAAGAAGGCCCTGAATGACTCGCTTGTGTCAGCATGTCCAAGTGCCAAGCTAAGGGGCAAACAGCGACCGCCATGGGGGACCCCAGAGCTGGTTGGTCTAAGGAAGGACTGCAGAAAACTCTTCAACAGAGCAAAAGCCGCAAGAGCAGCTAAGGGGCAAACAGCGACCGCCATGGTGGACCCCAGAGCTGGTTGGTCTAAGGAAGGACTGCAGAAAACTCTTCAACAGAGCAAAAGCCGCAAAAGCAAGGCTGGTCCTTCTAGTGTTTAATAAAGATTTTTTTCTTGATCGGAAATTTTTTGAAATGAATCCGGGCCATAGAAGCAAGACAAGGTAATCATCATTCTACTGAAGACTCAAATCTTTAAAGTTAGTACAACAAGTTGTTCAGTTTACCGTAATTAGTTTCAGCCTTGGAGAAATTACTACAGAAGTGATTCCTAGGCTATACAGAAGAAAGGCGAATTGGGATAAATTTCGGCACAAATTCTGCACGTCTATGCGTTCTAGACCAGAAAAGGAATTGGAAACTGCGGAAGATATATACATAATAGTGAAGGGAATTGCGAAGGCCCTGAAGAACTCGCTTGTGTCAGCAAGTCTTAGTGCCAAGCCAAGGGGCAAATAGCGACCGCCATAGGGGACCCCAGAGCTGGTTGGTCTAGAGAAGGACTGCAAAAAATCCTTCAACAGGGTAAAATTTTTTTTCTTGACTGGAAAGTTTTTGAAATGAAACTGAAAGTTGTTCAGTTTATCGCAATAATAAGTACTTGTGCCAAATTTGTAATCGATAGACTTTTTACAGAAGGATGGCAAAAAAGGTGACCAGACAGACTCTCATAGGCACATCAAAGTTAGGAATACCCTTCCTATGGTGGAGGCTATAGTTTACCTATAGCCAGTAGCAGGAAACTTAAGACCAATAAGGATATTTTAAACAGATCTCAAACTATCTACACGTTTCACCGCCAATATCAAATGCCAGCTCTGAAGGGGGGAACTTGTAACAATATTATGTGCACCTATATTATTTACACCAAAACCATACACACACACACATCACCATACTTTTTTTACGCCTTAGATTTAATCACCTACATGCATACATATAAACTTAACACTCCATTACTTCCATGCATATTTTTAACCATGTACAATATATATACTATTCCATACATCCCTACAAAATGATCAATAAAACAAAAAACCTCAAACAAAAAAAAAAAAAAAACTATACAACAGCGATTAAGATTAATGAAGAACCACCCGAAATGATATGCGATCTACCCAAAGGATTCTGTTGTAGTGGCTATCAGTTTCACATAGAGCCCAATCAGACCATCTCACCCAATGAGACCCTCTCGATATACAGAGGCAATGAGTACGTAGGAAACATAACGAAAATGCGTTATGGCTGCAAAGGTTCGCAAACATTTTAACATTCCTCTCCTAATCATAATTCTTCTTAGTTAGTTTAGCTCAAAAACCAATGTTTAACCTCTTGAAATGGGCTAGTTTAATTGTTTAGCTAGAAAAAAAAAAACAAAAACCGAAAAAAAGGATTTCTACTTCAAAACTTTGTTGTGTTTTTGTAAATTGGTAGTGTATTTCTTTTTTCATTACCCAAAATCGGAGTAGTAGCAGTAATTTGTTTTCTACATATACTCGTACTACATATATGCAACATACATAAAACCGTACCAAAAAAAAACAAACATACACACAATACATACATATGTCTATGATCTACTGTAATTGGAAATCCTAATGTTCTTAAATGTCTGTCCTATTGAAGAATATTAAAAAAAAAAACAACAACAACCAAAAGAGAAAGTAAGCTACATTTTCAATAAACCTTAACTTACTTGTGTCTACACCTGCTCATACATACTTATACTACTACAAACTGAATGTGGCCAACCAACACTTGAAACTTGATATTTCCTTAAACGATTTTGTAAAATATACACATATAAGTATGTTGACCAACTTCAAACACTTTTTCTCTCTGTGTGTCCTTAGCATTAAAACCAAATAAATGACTGTATAAATATTACATAATGTGGGTTTAAAAACAAATAAAAACCGCAAAACCAAACTTAGTTTAACCCTTGAGCTTTATGTTTTATGTTAAAATGTTGTTAAAAACCAAAACAACTTTAAATGTATAGCTATAGCAGAACAACAAAATAATTAACCTAAACAAAATGGGTCTATACTTTTTTCTGTAAAAAAAAAAAACTTCAAACTGAACTTGCAAATATTTTTTTATAGAAGTTTGAAAGAAAAAACAAATCTACTAACTAACCCAAAATCCCTGACATGAATCCAAAATGTTTTATGTAAAAATAAATTTTTTGGCAAAAATTCAAAACCAACACTACGTAGTATTTGTTGTAGTTAGTTTTCCAAACCAACAAACTCCAAGCAACTGAAAAAAACTCATCAAAATCCAAAAATATGCATATAAATATTATATCATCATACAACTCATTGTCACTAACCTTAGAACTCTAGCATCACTGACAACCCTGTTAAAATAATAATAAACTGTATTTTCTTATATTTCCTTCGAAAAAATCAACAACAACAACAACAAACAATCTATTCTACAGACTATGGAACTGATCTTACTCCAGAACCTCCCAGACCCGATACTGGCGATTTGGAATTCAAAACTCAAATAAGAGTCTCTATTGCACCACCACTCATTACCATTATTCCCGTGGGTGGTTCTCTAACACTCTCATGTACCGGTTACTTGGTGTACAATGGCGTAAGTATTTGTCTTTTTTTTTTCTTAAATTTTTTACATAAAAGTAGCGAAAATATTTTAAAATAAGTAGGACTCAATCTTCTATAGCCTCTATCATAGCAAAAGTCTTGGTGCGAAATTTCAGCCAAACCGAATAATTAATTCAAGGAGTAAAATCAAAATCGGTTTATAAGAGAGCTATATTAGTAGACTACAGAATAGACTTAGGATAACTGCAAGGGGCTATTTGAGAAATCACTGTCGAAAACGGATTTGTAGTTAACAACGATAGGGTAAGAGTCGACCTGTTCTTCTAGGGTTTTTCCAGGGGTTGGCGCAGTGTGAATATCTGGTCAATGGTGGATTTACCAGTTCTAAAGCTGTATTGGTCTGAACTGTATTTTACGGGGTAATTCGCAAGAAAATCTAATTTATAATGTAGTCTTTTTTTGATGCTTGGGCTCGTGGACCCCCGTGAGGGCCAAAAACCACTTCTTGGGGAGAAGTAGTCCAACCTATGCAATATGAGTATCAAATGAAAGGTAGAAGAAGATTACAAATGTGCAAACAAAGGCCCAAAACGTTGACCCGGGAAGGACCTACGGGGTCTTGAGAATTTGGAACCCTCTTAAACTCAGAGAATATGAGTATCAAATTAAAGGTATGGACGTGTATGCAATAAATTATGCTTTAGAAGGACTCTTAATTAAAACAAATATACCCAAAAAGTAATTGCGGGTTTTTTAAAAGAAAGTAAATGCATTTTTAATAAAACTTAGAATGAACTTTAATCAAATAAACTTTTTTACACTTTTTTTTCTAAAGCAAGCTAAAAGTTAGAGCTGATAACTGACAGAAGAAAGAATGCAATTACAGAGCCACAAGCTGTGAAAAAATTTGTCAACGCCGACTATATGAAAAATCCGCAATTACTTTTTGGGCAACCCAATACATATTAGCAAAAAAATTAAAAATCGCGCTTTTTTTTCAAAAAACTTTGGGCAGCAAATATAGTTTTATTTTAAATATTTTTATCTATTTCCCACTGTTAGGTATAAGGAGAAAATTTCAAACCAGGCCGAAGGCCGGCAAATTTTTCCAACTTTGGAAGGCACAATTTTTCCAACTTTGGAAGGCAAATAGAGTTGTATTTAAAAAAACAATAACAATTTCGTAACAACAATTTTCCTAATAGGGGTTAAAATTCTCAAGACCCCATAGGTCTTTCCTGGTAAAAATTTTGAACATTTGATTGCTTATTCGTAATCTACTAATCAATACCTTTCATTTGATATCAATATTGCCTAGGTTGGACTACTTGCCCCCAAGGGGGGGTTTTGGCCCCTAGGGGTGTCCACGGGCCCGAGTCCCAAAGCCGGACATCATATTCGGGTTCCTGCGGTTATTAGGGGTTATGCAAAAAAACTACCTCATAAAATACAGTTTTGCCGGCGGGTAAACCATCAGCTCCTGCTGCCTTGTTGTTTTTCAGTCGGGTCACTGCTACTGAGGTAAACACTCACAGAAATACCAAATACCTAACTAGGATGTAAACATTCTATACCATCATCAGGGACAGGTTCTGCGGTATACTCTTCGCTGCCATCCACGGACTCTAGCAGCTGGGTAAAATATTCTTTCCATATGGGATAAGAATTGCGCCTTCTAGAGGCTTAAGAACTATAATCGGCAGATCAGTCTAATTGGAAGCTATATAAGGTTGGGGATCGATTTGGGACATAACTGATTTTTATCATCATGCTAAATTTCAGCCAAAATCGATAAGAATTGCGCCCTATAAAGGCTTAAGAAATATAATCGGCAGATCGGTTTACCACGGAGAGGAAAACCACCGCTGACAAATGTTTCTAATGTTCTTGTAAGGACTTGAAACAAGGCAAAGGCGGACATGGTAACCACCGCCCAAAAGTGAGTTTGGTGTCCCTATAAAATTGATGGCTTTGCAGGATGATGCTTGCTGATACACGTTTCTTAGTTCGAACCTCTCCGAAACGTTTAAGTTATAGACCAATTAAGACCATACTTGGCATGGAAGTTGGAGGCCATAGCGGAAGTTATTGCTTTAAATTAGATAACAAATATACCCTGTGGGGACTCAAGAAGTATAATCGGGTCGGTTTACATCAGAGCTATATTAAGCCAAGCGGTGATTTCGGCCATTCAAGGCATGGCTATTATATGTCATAGCAGAAGTTATTGTGCAAAACTTCGCCCAAATCGGACAAGAAGTATTAACGGAAAATGGGTATAAGAGGGAGCTATAACAAATAATGTACCGATTTGGACCGCGACGATAGCATAGTTACACGTATCAAAATACAACGGTCATGTTGTCAGAATGGTTGGAAAAGCTCCAGCAAAGAAGTTTTTTGAAGGCAAACACCAAAGGCCCGATGGAAAAACCAAGTTATGGGAGACACCCCGAAATTTGGTGTCAGAGATCATAAGATGAGCGCAGAAGATCGAGGCGTAACTCTATTTTGCATTCGGCTAGTGGAACAAATATTCTGTAGCCAATTTAAGTAAAGTAAGCAAAAGTCATTGTGCTTGTTTTCAGCCAAATCGGATAAGAATTGCCCCCTCTATGGGCTCAAGAAGCATATTCGGGAAAACAATTTAACAATTTCTATATCAAATTATGGACCGCTTTAGACCATACGTAGTATGGATATTTGATGTAATAGCGTGGCTTCCACAGCCGGACAGGCAGAGGGACGACAGGCAGGAAAAACAAGTTAAAACGCATTGAGTTTGGCCGGGCCGAGCTTTGCATACCTACCACCTGTTATATACATATTAACTTCATTACATCAAGTCCGGTAAAAATTCACCATTTATGAAATTTAGCATCTATATCGAAATATCGATCTGGACCAAACTCGCCAGGGACTTAGAGAGTTCTAACACACAATATGGTAATACAGCTCATTGTACCCGAACTTCAACGAAATTGGGTAATAAATGCGCATATTATGACATCTGGACTTAAATCTGGAGATCACTATATATCACAGCTACTATATCCAATTAAAAACCGATCAGAACTACATCGGGCTCCCCAGGAGCGAGGTCTGAACAATTAATTGTGCCAAATCAACGAAAACCGGTAATAGATGCGCTATATTTAAATATAGACCGATCTGAACCATATTCGGTACTAACGTCTATGTCGAACACAACATTTTGTTCCAAATTTCAGTGAAATCGGGTAATAAATGCGCTATTTATGACACCTAGACTTAAATCGGAAGATCGATATATATGACAGTAACATCCAAATATAGTCCAATCTGGACCATATAGCGTCCAGATGTCGAGGAGCCTAATACAGCTCAATTTACCATTTTTCAGCGAAATCCGGTAATAAACTCGCATTTTATGGTATATCCGATATAACCCATTTTCGAACTTAACCATCCAAATATGGGGTCCTGCTGCAAGTCACTGTGTCAAATTTCAGCGAAGTCGGGTAATAAATTTGGGTCCAAGGCATGAAATCGGGGGATCGATATGTATGACAGCTATATCCAAATTAAAACCGATGATTATAGTCAGCACAGATATCGGGAGACCTAACGCAACTAATTTTACCAAATTTCAGCTAAATCGGGTAATAAATAAGCCACTTACGGGTAAAAGACCTTCAATCGAGAAAATGGACTATAAGGGGCTGTATCCAAATATGGTCCGGATAAGAATAGCACCCTCTAAAGTCTCAAGAAGTATAATCAAGAGATCGGTTTATATGGGAGCTACATCTAAACATGGACTGATTTGGACTCACCGAACTACATCAAAAAGAAATATTTGTAAAAAAATGTCAAGCGCCTCGCTTTACTCTTTCGTAAGTTAGCGTGCTTTCGACAGCGGGACGGTAAGACGGACGGATATGGCTAGATAGAACAAAAATACCATGACGGTCAAGAATTTGATTGCGCTTTGTTTGTTTGTTCGGAATAGACTCAAAAACGGCTCAAACGATTTTCATTAAATTTTCACAGATGGTAACCACCGGTGAAAATATGGTACTTCATTTTGTGATATCCACAAGGGGGGCAGACCCTCTCCCTTATCGCAATTTTCAAAAACGCCAGATCTCAAAAATGGGTGCAACGATTTAAATGAAATTTTGTATGCCACTTTATGGTAATCTAATAACACAAAACTGGTATAAAATTTTGGGGTCAAATAATCGCGAGGGACGCCCTACCCCAAAACTCTCCCAATAGGACATGGTTACCAATTGGGACAATATGGGCATAAAATGAAAGGTATTTAAAAGTAGAATACGAGCTTGGTATAACAATTTGACCTTTTATGTCGGGAGGCCCGGCACACCCCAAAAACCTCCCCAAAATTACGTATTTACCGATTGGGGCAATATGGGTATGAAATGAAAAGTTTTTGAAAGTAGATTACGAAACTTATGTATAAATTTGGGGTCAAATCCCAGGGGGCCTCCCCAATCCAAAAACCACCCCCCAACTGATATGTTTGCCGGTCGGGACAATATGGGATTCAAACGAAAGGTACTTGAGAGTAGAATACGAAACCTTATAAAAGCATTATAAAATATACATTTTTGACAGCATCTTAGCATTAGCATATCTTGAAAAATCTAGTCGTTTTTTTTTTTGGAAAACTTCCAAAGATGATATTTGTAAAAATTTTTTTTTCCAAAGAAAACTAATTTTTTTGTGATTTTCCAGAGCCCCGTTATTGTCAGCTGGTATAAACTGAACGGTGATATGCCTTTCCGTTGGGATCAAGAAAGCGGTATTCTACATCTTTATGAATTGCAAATTCATGATTCCGGTACTTACATCTGTCAAGCTCGCAATAATCAAACCAATCGCGTATACGAAGATCAAATATCTATTACCATCACCGGTAAGTTGAAAGCTTCAAAGAAAACCTTACAAAAAACTAAAAAAAAACTAACAAATAAAAATAATTTAAAAAAATTACAATGCTGCTATTAAAAATCTAAAGGATATGCCAAAGAAATGTTGGCTCGTTATGGTATGAATTACAATGTAAAGCATATTTTCTGTTTAAAGCTGCTTCACAAACTAAAACTTATACAATATTGGTATATATGTATTATATTAATTTTTTCTTTTTATTTCTTTTTAATTTTTTCGCCAACGCAGAAGATGCTCGCCGCTCACCACCCAGAATCGAAAACTTACCCTCACACCATACCTTCCCCGAGTATGCACCCAGTGAAATCAATTGCCAAGTTAGTGGTAATCCAACTCCCGTTGTTACTTGGACTCGTGTCAATGGCCAAGTATCCAGCGAAGTACGTGTCGAAGGCAGCCGTTTGATATTCGAGAGACCACGCAAATCTGACGAAGGCAGCTATAGATGTCAGGCTAGCAATGGCGAAGGCCCATCCGCCGAACAATATACTCATGTGTATATTGAACAAACATCGACCCAACCTCCTCCACCCCAACGTGAATTGGTCTACATCGAACCTCCATCATACTCTGGCGAGTCAGGTCAATTAGTGCGTTTAACTTGCAATCCCATATCGAATATAGTGCTCAAATACGAATGGACCAAGGATGGTTATCCCATCTATCGTGAACACAACTTGATCATTAATGGCAACACCTTGGAGATTCGCGAATCCTCACCACGTGACTCTGGTACTTACACTTGCATTGGTATCGATATACGTGGACGCCGCAATTACACTTCCGATGCTCATGTGATTATTGAGGATGGTGGCAGACCACCCATATTACCACCATACACTGGAGGGTAAATTCATTTTGAAGTTTTTATTAAGAGTTTTGTTTTTCATATATATACACCCCTTTGTATACAGCAATCCTCCTCCTGTGGTTCGTGCTTTGCCCGAAGAGAATTTAGTTGTCCAAGGTCGTGACTTTTCCATAACTTGCGAAGCCTCTGGCACACCCAGACCCACAATTACATGGACCAAGGTTCATGAAACTTTGGGTGACAATGTTCGTCAAACCGGCAATGTTTTGCGTATTACTTCGGCCCGCCCTGATAATCGTGGTATCTATTTGTGTATTGCCGAAAGCGAGTCGGGCACTGATCAATCCAGCACTTATATCGATATTGAACGTAAGTTGAAATAATTCTAAATTACAGCAATTCAAGTTGGGCGGGACAGGAAAAAAAGCAAATTTTTATTTATTTAAAAATAAAATTGTTAGAATTTTGTTATATTTGAGGAGTATTCAGAAGGTCAAATTTGTTTCTTAGATAAGAAAACATTAAATTTGCCAGCGCTTAAATCCAAAAATAAATCCTGTCCGTTTACACTGCGTTTTTGGGGATTTAGGTGCCATACCCAGTTTACATGCATATGCACACATGTGCATTTCACCCACATCCATATACAAAAATTCAACTCTATACATAAATCCCACAAAAGCAACTCGCAACCAATTTTCGTGCGAATAAAGTTAGTATTAGCCTTTACACTTGAAAGCGAAGGCCATTCTATGCTGTCACATATGAAGTAGTGTTTTTAGCCATCAAAGTTGAAAATTATTTAACTTTTGCGCTATGCTTTTTTGACCATTGTTTGCGAAGTTATATTTTTCAACGCGACGCTCCTAAACGCGTCGGCCTAAGGAGTGGTAACGCATTGTCGGTAAAAACAGTTGCAATATCGGTAATACAGTGTTACAGAGTTGCCAACAAACACATTTCAAGCAAATAAATTCATCAAACATTTAAAGATTATTTTCTCGATAAATTTGAAAAAAAAACAACCAAAAACAGAACATAAGTTTAGATCAAAGAGTTGTAAAATCTCTATGAATAACAACAAATTTGACCGGTAGAAACACCTCCTCAAAAAAATTTTAGCTTTCAACAAACAAAACCATGTTAAATTTGTTTTTACAAAAATCATCTAACAAAGATAAGGGTTAAAAAATATACCATCTCTTCCTCTCTCTTTCTATTTAAATTTGATAATATCTTTTTTTAATATACTATAAAACAATTTACTTAAAATATGCTAAGTTCCCAAGAAAGGAGTTGGTAATAAGAACGTTCCGAACAATTTACTAGTTTTACTACTAATTTGCACATCCATGATTATATCGTTGATTCCAGCTCGTGAACGACCAACTGTTGACGTTGATCCCAAAGAACCACAAATCATTACGGTGGGTGGTCAGGGTATGCTTTACTGCACAGCCACTGGCATACCTTCACCTCGCGTACAATGGACTCGTATTGACGGCCAACCACTATCACACAGACATACAACTCAAAGTGATCCTGGCTACATTGTGTAAGTTTACCCAGAGCATTTAAGTAGTAAATTTGATTTAATATTAACACCATTTTTTTAATAGCATTAACGATGTTGCTTTGGAAGATGCCGGCGAATACAAATGTGAAGCCGAAAACGTAGTTGGCAAAGTAAGCGGCACTGTTAGCATTCGTGTTATCGAAGCCCCCGTCATAACCCTACAGCCCAATGAGGAGATTGTAAGAGTTACCGAAGGCGATGAAGTTAAGATTGTCTGCTCGGCCACTGGTACTCCTAGCCCCAGTGTGCGCTGGATTAAGGAAGGTGCAGAGACCTATAGTTTTGCTGCTGCCGCCGAACAATACAACCAGGCCGTTTTGGAATTCTATCGTGTCAGCATGGACGATGCCAAGATCTACAAATGTATTGCCTCCAATGAAGCCGGTCCCGATGAACGCTATGTTGTGTTGGATGTTAAGCGCCGTCGTGGTGATGCTCCTGATGACAGCGATGTTGACAGATATCCCAGCCGTCCCCCATATCAACCACCCCAATATCCACCATCCAACCAACCTCAATACCCACCTCAATACCCACCCCAATATCCACCACAATACCCACCATCCAACCAACCCCAATATCCACCCCGTCAACCTCAGAAAGCTTATGAGGCCAGACTTGGTGATAATGTAACCTTAACCTGCGACTTAGGTAATGTGCCAACGACAGTACAGTTGAACGCATGCATTTTGTTTGCTTTGTGTGTTGAAATCAGCTGATTTCCTACAGAAAAAACAGCTGATTTCAATAAATAAATTGAACAAAAACCATTTGTTCCTTGGACATTATGGTTTCGAATAGTAAAGGAATTTTAATTTGATAATTTTTTTTTGGTACTTATGTTTAGATGCCGCCTACGAAACCAAATGGGAGCGTGTTGATGGCCGTCCCCTACCCACCAATTCCTATACCGATCGCAACAGATTAATGGTGGAACATTTCAATGTAAATAATGCAGGAGAATATCGTTGCAATGCTTTGGATAGCCGTGGAACCCTTATCACATTCCATTTGGCCGAATTAGTGTACACTCCCATACCACGTATTACTCTGCATCCTCAAATGCCAATGCATGTTAATGCCAATACTGATGTAACTATTACTTGTATGGTCGATGGCGCTCAACCGATATCCGTATCCTGGCATACAGAAAATAATAGACCTTTGCCCAGGTAAGTAAGGAATCGAGGAACATTAACGCTATTAAGACGAATGTGGATTTACAATGCAGGATAGTAATCGATAACAGCCGATAGCAATTGATTCTTATTATATGGTACTAAAAATATGGCCATAGTACCATATTGAGCTTAAATGTGAATCGAAGTTGAGAAGTTCGCCCCTATTCTATAATGGAATGTTAATGGCGAAATTTGCATAATAATGCATAGTTACGATGGCGGAATATTGATAAACGGTTTTAAATCCAATTATCGATATCGAAATGTAGATAATTGTTGTATATTATTTTAGTCCTATATAGTGCAAGTCAAATGTTCAGTATACAATATCAGTTCAAAGTTGTACTGGTAAGTTATCGTTATCATCGATAACAGACAATAAAAAATAGTTAATCATGATTTGCACCATATAGTTCTCAAATAAAACACAGCAAATATTTAATTGCCATTGGGTGAAATTAATGGAAAATTTTAAATTATTTCGATTCATAGCGAAAAGTATTTTTTTGTACATAGATCAATATGAAAAATAGTCTGGCTAGATATCTCAAATGTTATACGAGTATCAAATTCTGTTGAAACACAAAACTATAATGAGAAGGGCTCAAATCAACCAAGTATTCGTTTGACTTATCCCTAGGTTTAATTTTCCCCGAAGAAGGGCAAGCCAGATGTTCTGCATTCATTTCCAGTGCAAAGTTGTATACATAGATATCGATCTCATGCAATAAGACATGATTTGTACTGTATAGAACTAGACTTTGTTTGTTTTAGCAACCTCTAGTGAAAATCAAAAGCATAAATAAGTCCAATATAATGGATAATTTTCTAGTTCAATGTTGTACTAGATAGATAGCGATATCATGAAATTAAAGCCAATAACACACGATTTCTATTTCCAGTGCAATGCTATACGGGATATTTATCGATATCATGCAATAACACATGATTTGTACTGTAAAGTACTAGACTTTGTTCGTTGTAGCAACCTTTAGTGAAAATCAAAAGCATAAATAAGTCCGATATAATGGACAATTTTCCAGCTCAATGTTGTGCTAGATAGATAGCGATGTCATGCAATAACATATGTGTTTTTTTGCTGTGTTTTATTTTAGGTTACATAGTACAAATCACGATTAACGTTTCTTATTATCTGTTATCGCATGGTATCGATAACTTACTAGTGCAACTTTGCACTGACATTATATCCAGAACATCGGAATTGCACCAGATAGTGCAAAAATAAAACACAGCATTTAATAATCTCCCGCTAAAGTCTGAGGTAATCAATAAGTCAGATGTCCTGAATAGATATCAAGTGCAAAGTTTCACTGAAAATTGTAGATACCATGCGATAGCATGACTTGCACAGTATAGTAACAGACATTGTTTAATTTGAACAATCGCCAACGTTAACACTAGAATTCCAGTTCAAAGTTGCACTGGATAGTTACCGATATCATGCGATAATAGGCTATTTCAAGTGATCTTCGCTGTATTGTACTCAAATCACACAAGGCAATATACTGCCAAGATGAAAATAAACATTTATGACCATATTCATAAAACTTAAAGTAGCATTAAAGTAAGCCTATTCTACAGATTTCCTTTATAGGACTTTCAAATCAACCTACTATAAAACTGTTTTAAGTTTTTTGAATACCGGTGTTAGGCTTTTGCATTCGGTATAGGAATGAAGGCTATGAGGGCTTTAGTACATGGCTTATAAGTGCCATGAAAATCGATTACTAAATACACAAAATCGATTAAACGTTTAATAAATTTTCTATTTATCATTATTTTTGTTTCTTTTTTCAATTACCTAACAGCTCTGTTTCCACTGACGGCAAATACTTGAGATTCTATGACATTACACCTGGTCATGCTGGTCGTTATCGCTGCACTGCCAGCAATCGTTTTGGAAATACCACCGAATTGGCCGAAGTTATTGTCAATCGCGGCCATACCTTTGAACCTCAACCCACTAGTAAGCAATACCAATTGAATGAAGGCGAAACTGTTCAAATGCTCTGCGATATTGGAGCAATGAGGGCATCAGTTCGTGGTGAAATTCATGTAAGTTGTATATTGATAGTACATAATAGAATACTTCCTCAAGGTGTTAAATATGAAGAAGAAAATATTTTATGAATGGACTAAACGAAATTTAAAAACCCAATCCATGAAGTCTGTGTCACTCAAGCGTTGGGCTTGCTTGATATATGGCAATCATCTGTTTTATATGAAAACAGCTGATTTATGGGAAAACAGCTGATTTGTAAGAGAATAGCTGATTTATGAGAAAACAGCAGCTTTGTAAGAACCCAGTTGATTTGCCAAGAATTCAAAGACTATCAAATTTTATGACAGCAACAATGCCAAACCAATTTACACTAAAAATTATCTGTTGCCTCCAATTAATATTCAATATATCCACAAAACAGCAGTTTCAATAAGTCGATAATTTTTATTAAAATTAAAATTCCGCTTGTTGGAATCACCTTAAATTTTTAACGAATTTATTCAATATATATATATATTTTTTTTAATTTTCTCTTCCCTCTAGTACACCTGGCGCCGTGAAGATAACCAACCTTTGCCACCCAATGCCATAAGCCGCAACAATGAACTTGTCATCAATAATGTACGAAAACAAGATGAAGGACGTTACATTTGTGAAACCTACACTGCCAGTGGCTCAGCACAGCCATCCTATGCCGATTTGTATGTCAAGAGTGAGTATCAAGACTATATGGCCAGATATTCGAGACGTTATAGACGTCAAAGACATTGAACCAAAGAAACAGATACCAAACAAAAAAAATGAAAAATCGAAATTTACATTTAATCACTACCAAGGAAAAAAAGAAAAACAAAATTAAATGAAATTTTTTTAAAAACCACCAAAACATCAAGAACAAATTTTTAAGGAATTTAGCTTTACAAAAACAAAAACTAAAAAACCAAACCTTTTTTTATAATTGGCATGTTCTAATTTTCAAATGAAATGGAAATCGAAATTTTTTTACCTTCCAAGAGAAAAAAACCACCACTGATTTTACTTATTTTTTCTTAATAAATGTATAATATGTAAAAATTGTTTATCCAATCCAATACCAAAAAATACACCACACCTGTAAATAGTTTAACAACACCACCTCAAACTTCAAAACTCAGTTTGTAAATTAACATCATTGTTGTAAATCTTTCTTTATACTTGTATAAACAATTTACAATTTATTTTTTTTAATGTATCACAACTTGAGTATGAGAAAAGTCCAAAAAACGGTGGCGGGTTAAATTTTCAGCTATTTTCTTTTATAATTTTCATACCTAATTCTAATTTTATTTTGCATGCCTACAAATAATAATTCTTAATTTTTTTTATTAATTTTAAGTCTAATTGAGATTTCCTTTTCTTAACAAGCCTTAAATTTTTTGTTAACCATTAGAAAACAAAAAAAAAATACCGAAGAACCAAAATGGCTGCCATTTAAATTTAACATATAAGTCCCAAAAAACCAAACCAAAAACTCCCCTTCCCCCCAAAAGAAAATATTAATAAATATATTTGATTTATTAACAATTTTTTATAAACAAAATAACCCAGTTTTTAATTTTATTTTATTCCGTTGAATTATTAAAAAAGAATTTTAGATGCATTGAACGAAAAATGCTTAGTGGTGCAGGTTTTTTTAGTTTAAATGTCTCATTTATGTGTTCACTCACAACCGATAACTGGCAGCGTAAATCGGCTGTGGTATTAGGTGGTATGAAGATTTACAAAATCTTGGTTGCGGATTTTTGTGGAAATGTTATGTTCTTCCAGGAAGTGTTGTTCCCCTCCCTTCAAGATTTTTTGTTCCCCTGGATGTTTTAAATGTGTGCTGTGAAATGTCCCTTCTGTTAAGTTTTGTTTTTATTTTTTTGTTCCTTTTATTATTTATCTCTTTTCCCTATTCTACTCTCTGTCCTCTTTTCTAGCTTCTACTTTGCTTTTAACTATCCTCTTTCTTTTCTGTTTCCACTTCATCGTATGATCTTTATTATCACATAAAATGCCATATTAGAACTTATATCGATAAAAAATTATCGATCTTATTGACAAAAATTAATTTCAAGTAAGAAATATAATAATCAAGTTAAGTACATAATTAATCAATTTTTGTTATTAAATTCAACAACAATTTTAATCAATATCTATGCTTGTATGCACTGACATCGAGAGTTAACGAGTTCCTCTGATAAAATCTTAATTGCAAGTCAGATATTATGGATAGAATTTCAGTTTAAAGTTGTAATGGATTGTTATCGATATCATAAGATAACAGCTGATAACACGTGATTTGTACTGTACAGTATTAAGATAATAACACAGAAGGTGTCACTGTCTTACTTAAGTACTACAATCATATCTATAATGACTGATCGGAAGGAACCTAATTAAAGTAGACGAGCGAAAGACTTGCCTCTGACTTCACTATGTGGAAAACCAGGGGTTTATGGCCATAGGCGGCAAAGATACCGTTTGTGCTACGATGACCCTCAAAATCTGTCAGGTACATCCCAATTGCACTGGGTAGTGCTAAAATAGGTTCAAAAAACACAGGTTCCTCAGGCTATCTTCTCGATAACAATCGTAATCGAAGAGTTGTAGAAAGTTATAGTTTCGAAATATTTCCTTAATACCATGTAGACAATCTTTAATAAAAATCGATGCAATCAAATTTTTGAAATAGATTGCAAATTATAAATCTCATTCCTCAATATTAATTTACAATCGATGATATTAAAATTATATTTTTTAAAAATATATCGAAAAATTATGCAAACCACTAAAATAGGGAATATTATTGTTATAAACTTACCTGTAGTATAATCTGCAATGAAAAAAAAAGATAACTAATTTAAATATGCGTTAATATGTAATCGGTAACAAGAAAAAACATACATTTAATATAAGCCATGTTTTACTATTTCATTAGACAGATTTTTTAAAATTTTTATTTAGTTTTTAAAGATTTCGAAATCGAAGTTGTGCTGGATATTTATCGATAGCCGATAACACGAGATTTTCATTGGATAGTACTAAAAAAAAATACGCCACTAGTTTAAAGTGCTAGTTAATGGCCCGACTGGACCGGAATTTGATTCTCACAACAAACAATATATCTAAAAGCTCAAGAAGACAAATTTGAGAATAGATTTAAAACAGATTTTTGGCTTACTTGGAGCTATGTATGGTCTATTCAATGATCTACAATATAAGGCTTCCTTCGATGTGGGTATTGAAGGACATATGTGTACCAGACCAAAGTTCCGCCTGAAGCGGCATCTACATATGGATTCGATAACTATTTGTCTAGACCTTATTTGGTTAAGTATTGAAGAACATTCGTGTATTTCGCTTGCACAATTTCAGTTTAGTCGACTAAAAAATTAGGCTTCTCAGGGCTCAATAAGCTAAACCGATGGATCGATTCATATGAGGACCCTACAAGCTACACTTTTGTAGGGGCTGATGTCATAACAAATCATTATATTAACTTAGGCTGATTGCAATTCCAACCCGTCTATGCCAGTAAGATTTTTGTAGTTGTAACATTGAACATAAGTTAGAATGTGGAAGCGATCAGCATGACAAATGTTTTATAGGAAGTTTTCGTAAAGTAACAACCAGGACAGGGAAGTTGTTATGTCCTAATGTTATGGCCGGAAGTCACCGTGGCGCAGAGGTTAGCATGTCCGCTTATAACGCCGAACAACAGGGTTCAAATTCCGGCGTGAAGATCAGAAAAATGTTCAGCGGTGGATATCCCCTTACTAATTCTGGCAACATTTGTGAGGTTTCCTGCCTGCTTCTCTACTAAGTGTTGCCGCAGTGCGACATGCCTTTCGGATTCTTAATCGTGAATCGGTCTGCACTCATTGATATGAGAGAGGTATCCCCTGTTCCTTAATGTAATGTTCATGGAGTATTTAGTAAATTTAGTTTTGTAATGTTATGTTGGACGATAAAAAAATGATTTCAAAACTTTTCGTTCAACTCTATTCTGATACCTATTTCAGCTAGACATTTAATCATCTTATGCATTTTCTCTAGTGAAAATATTTCCTTAACCATTTGTGAATGCGTCTAGCTTACAACTCAAAAAGCCTATGAAATCGACTTTTAGATGCTCTAATTATCGAAATTACAATTTATAGGTTAGCAGATTGCTTATTTCAATGGTTTACAATGGTACACCTCCCATTGGATAGTGGTGCTAGTTTTAATTTTAATGACATTTTTTCGGAACAGTTCATTAACCTTTAAACGGTATTGTTTTTGTTTTCGTTCAAATAATAAATTAAAATTCTAATATGGCATTTTTTGGTGTTATCTCTATCCTTCTTTACTTCCTTTCTTTCTGCTCATACAATTTTTTTCTTTTTTATTTTCTTATACCTTGGTTTATATTTTTGCCCATTTGCCCCCGTTGTTTTCATTACAATTCCATGCTTCAATATCACAAAACCTGAAAAAAGAGATAAAATACCTCTTTCATCATTCTGAACTGGTTAAGGAAAATCTCATTGAGTCGATCATTTTCATTAAACATTTTTCATTAATTTTGTAAAAAGTTTTTTTTTATAAAATTGTTTTCAGTGTTAAAACAAAAAAAAATTATTTATTGGTAAGAATGACAAATGTTTAGTTAAATTTTATTATTGTTGTTTATGGTCAGTTAAAATACAATATATTTGTTGTTGCCTTATTGAAATGTGTTTTTAGAAAATTTTAAGAAAATATCATCCATATGTTAAATGTTAGTAAATAATAAACAATTATACACGCCCACACATTTATCACCCGCTAAAAGTAACACCAATGTTCCCAGAGAACAAAAAACACTATAAAACACAGTAATTGTTTAGAAAACAGATAAAAAAATCATTTGGATAATTAATAATTGATTCAAAAAAAAAAGATTGGTTACAAATCTGCAACAAAATCTCTTCTCGTTCTCTGGAACTATTGACATCATCTGTTTTTTCTCTTTTAAAAAACGATGATATTAATATACCAAGTAAACACAAAAGCAAGAAAGAGAGAGAGAATATCCAAATGATTTTCTGTTTTATTTTATTGTAGTCTATTTTTGTTAGCACTATTAATGTAAATAATTTTGTTGTAATTTTGCTGCCAATTTAATTATATTTTTGTTGAACAACAATAAGTTAAATCAGTTCTCGACAATGTTTATATGATTTTCCCCCTTCAAACAATTGACAAACAGCTAAAGTGAAACCAGGATTTACACAAATTTTATTCAATTTATTCTATATTATATTATTTATAGCCTTTTATTTAATTATATGGACTTTTTTATGAACTAAAATAATTTTCTCTGATTTTCTTCTTTTTTACATATTTTCTTCTTTTGCATTACTTTTTAATTTAACAAAAAATTAAAAAAAAAATCAAACAAAATTTGGGATATAATTTTTCAAAACAAAAAAATACACAAATCATCATGCCATCATTTTTAACAAAATTATTTAATTATTAAATAACTCAAAAAAAATATTCTCTACACAAACAAAATATTTTTTTTGTTAAAAAACAAAATTTAAAGGAGGTCACAGCGTTAATGATATACCTTGCATGGTCCTCTATATCTGTACAGGTGTGTTTAAATTATAATTTCTATTTTTGTTACAATTTTTATCCACTTTTTTCTATATCTCAAATTCATACAAATGTTATAGTTTAGTTATGATTAGCAATTTAAAATCATACTATTTTTTTAATTAATATTTTTTTAGCCGTTTACACGCGTAGATATTAGTATCGTTTTTTTCGTAATTAGCACCAGGACTTTAATATCTATTTGTTCGTGTAGATTTACATTACAAAGTCCCTTGATGAAAAAGAAAATTCCGCCCATCCTTAAAAATCCCAACAAAAAATTCATTTGTGTATATTTAACGTTGTGTTCGTCCCTATGTGTTTTTTATTTGCCAAATTCAAGTCGTACAATATCTTAATACATTTCACTATATAATTGTGTATAGCTTTGGTTTTAGTAAAATTAAACGTACAGTCATCATAAATACATTGAAATCATAGCAAACCCCCATAGAGCAATTTAGAAAATCCTTGGAAAATAGTCTACAAATTACAGCAGTATTAATTAATTTGTTTTTTTTTTTAATAAAGTAAGTAGATCTTAGATTAGAAAATCCCAAACCAATTTTAGAAGCCAATTTTTTTATTAGGGCAAAAAAAAGTCTTCTGCTTATTTGTGAATGATAAAAAGAAATTTTCATAAGAACAAACCGAAAACTTCCACTGAACTATGAAAAAAATTAGAAAAGAGTGCAAAAGCTTTCGTCCCAATTTACGTTGATAGGGTCTTATTAGCAGAAATTGTTAAAAGCTGCCATTTGCATCATAACCACAATATATTTCTACAGTTATAAGATGGTCCACCAATTTTTTCCCATCGCCTTAGTTACAACTTTAGATTAGAATGTGAAAAAGTCGAAAAACTTTCTAAAAAAATAACATTATTGGACGTTATCTCCCTATAGTTCATTACATTATTCGCTTTGTAATATCCATCATTGGAAAAACTCGTTATAGGAATTCTACAGTTTTCCTAAAGTCATTTGCAGTTGAGAGACAACACTGCTATTTTTCGTTGTCAATTCATCTCAAAGTGATGTTATCAAAAAACCTTTTCGTCATTTATATTGTTACTTTATATACGACATACTGAAAAGGAAACAATATAAACATCGATAAAATTTCGATATATTACCTTGTTTTGCAATCCAATAATATTTGAATTTTATAAACATCACAATGTCTGATCTTTGATAACTATCTTATCGAAACAATTTTACTTTATGTGATCGATATACGGAAGGCAAACTATAATTGCATCGATAAATGGCAAATATTCCCAGACCCTTCTTACAATCATTAAGCCAAATTGCATATTTTGTTATTTGGGCCCTTCTGCCGAGATTTAGGATTACCATCGATAAAATATACACAACACCATCTCTAACCCTCATCAATTGAACCGATAGTTATGGTACCAAAAAAATTTTTCTACATATCTTGTTTCCTTATGGTCGTCAATACCCTACTGAATTAATTTCGATAAACGTCTATAAATGTTAGGTTAAATAACTTTTCAATAACATTTATATTTGATGGACAATGTTATACAACATTGTTCGATAAACGATAAAATATCGATATATTTCCTGTGCATTTTTAAAGTGCTATCCAATGCAAGTCAGATGTTCTGCATAGAATATCACTGTCAGGATGTAGTGGTATGTTATCGATATCATGCGATAACCGATAATAAGAACCGATTAATCATGAGTTGCACTATATAGTCCTATATAAAACAAAACACAGCAAATATCTCCATTGCCTCAAATTTGTATACAATCCATATCATGATATGGACTCGTTATCGAAATTCAATATCAATTGTATTTTGTTGACATTCCGATAGCAATATTCTTTTTTGATAGATAAAGAAGGCTAAAGCAATATTTCTTATGGTGATTCTGAATCTGTTGTCAATGTCAACGTTCCATAGTTTAGAGACAGCTTTTATTGAAAACGATAAAATATCGATGTGTTTTCAATATTATTAGATTTCATCGTTCAATTTTAGTTTAAAGCATTTAAAGAATGTTCGGAAAGATTGCTATCGGATAATCCTTTTTTAATGTAATTTTTATATCAAATACAACGACTTTTAAAATGCTGACAACTCTGTCGATAACACTGTTATCGATATTCACAGCAAATTCATTTACGATACTTTTGTGACAAAAAGATTTCCAAATGAAAGTTCGTTATGTTCATCTAATTTAATGTGGAAACATTTCTTATAAGGAAGACATCAGCTTCTTCGATTACTGAAACCCACTCTCAAAAGTTTTAAAAAGTAATTGATACTATAGATAATTAGGAAATGTCGATTACATTCCTTCGATAACTTTAAAAAATAAAATTTGCCAATTTTCTAGTGTTTATCGTTAAAAATTCAAATACTTTTAACCTTTTTACATCGTAAATTTTATATGAATGCGACTCATACGTATGAACTATAAAAATATCGATATTATATATACGATAACATTCGGATAACTTTAAGTTGAAACCTTTTTAGATAACATCATATTTTAATTTAAAATAAAAAAATATATGCACAGGAAATATTTTTTCAACTTTTTCAGTTCGAATTAGTTAACCTTCCTTTCATAAAAAATCGACAAATCCATGGGAATTAAAAAAAATTATCATATCTATGCAAACATTTTGAGTTTTATCGAATTAAATTAAAATCCATTAACGTGTCATAGTATATACATCGAAACAATAAAAGAGTCCAAGAATTTAAACTTTCATGTATGTGACTTCTAATAGTTATTGTCATACCTTTGCAAACATTTTTAGCTTTATCGAATTAAATTAAAATCCTTTAACATGTCAAAGTAAATACATCGAATCAATAGAAGAGCATAAGAATTTAAACTTCTATGTATAGGCCTATAATCGTGTTCTCATCTTATTTGGAGGCATAGCCTATGAAACATTATTAATAAGGACTTTTATCGACATTCATCGAATGCAGGGTTTGCCTTTCAACTACCCTTTAAAAGCATATTTCAATTTTATTCTGCTAATATGTTATAATTCAAACTTTAATAAACTTGTATACAAGATTTGTGCTTGGAAAGGTTAATAATAAGGAAATACATCGACATTTATCGAAAACTTGTGAATGTATTTCACTCTATACTACTATATCAGCAACGTAGCGACGTAAACAATGGAAGTTTGCTGTTTTGATAACATAGTAATTACATAGATATGATGTATGATGAAGTCTTTCCAGTTTAAACTCGTGAAGAAAACCAATTCACAAACGAGTATATCGATAACAAATATATTAGTAAAATCGGTTGAACAAATGTATCATAAAGCATTCTACTTTCTTCAGTACAACAAAAAGAAGAAGCTTAAAATTTCAGTAAATAATAACTCAGAAGTTCATGTCTTGCTTTTCCAAGTTATCAATATTTATTAAATATTGGTTGACCAATGTCCTCATTGGCATTAGTTACATATATCACAATACCACAGATAGTGTTTAAACCATACCCTTTTCATTTTATCCTCCCTTCACCCCCACAACATGTGTTATCAATGTTGTTAATATGATTTTTCAAGCTCAACCTTAATATGAAAATTAGAACCTCGATATTTGTGCTAATTGCATCCGCCCTTCATATGCGAATGGGAAAACAGTTTTCCTTCACTTAATACCGTTGATTAACTCTATGCCTTTACTTACTACAATCTTTATTACATAATATTAAATTTTTTTTATTATTTCCCCTATTTTGAAATACAAACTTTTATTCAAAACTATAACTAAATATAAAAAAATCCCCAAATCTATATAAACACATGTCCACCTACAAAAACAAAACTCAATATCATTATTGTGAACTGACCTGTGATCTAACCTATACAATAAACTGTTTGTGCATCAATTCGAAAAAAAAATGCAAAAGATTATAAACCCTTGAGGATAATCAAAACCAAGCCATTGACACCAGCCACAGCACCGGTTTCCTTGCCCCCATCTTCAATGACTACAACAGGTCGTAGCTCCTACAGCTGTCAGCCCAGCGATTTTAAGTGTGTCTCTCACCCCCACACCTGTGTGGCCAAACACATGGTATGCGATGGTATTCATGATTGTACCGATCATTCGGATGAGTTCAATTGTACGCGTGATCAGACCACCGCCTACAAACGTTGGAAAAAACACTACTATCAACATGTCAATCAGGGAGTGGGCATGAGAAGGTACAAAAGAAAATTCCCTCTATTGACAAAGATACCACTATCGCCGCCACCAGCAACTGCTTACTTTGGAAGAGAACAGCTGAGCCATAGGGCCCCATATGGCAAAAGCAAAGGCAAAGGCGTTTATGAATCAAAACAAAGACCCGGTTGGTTTAAATTTTAAAATTCTGTTTTGATCTTACATCTCCATATACCTCTATATATGTTTGATTATGTTATTTGTGGCAAAAGAAATGATTAGATGTTGGAAAAAAGAGCAAAGCAATCAATTTAAAACAAAACAACAACAAAATCAACACACACCCACTACTCAGAGAACACTTTGTTTTTAATATTATCGATAACATTTCTTCTCTTATTTTACTGTTGTTTAGTTAAATACCCAAATAGTAGGTTGGGACAAGGCATTTATCATAAAGTTATGGTAGTTAAGCATACGTTGTTGAATGGCTTGAAAAGGCCTACCAAAAACTACACAAAACAACAACAAATACAAAAGCACTAACAAAAGAGAGCCAAAGTGTGCAAATGAGCAAAGACACCAACCACCAAAAAAAAATAGATATCACCACAACCACCAGTATCACCTTCAACTATGCTTTTAGTTTGTGTGTTGTTTCTCATAGTGGTTAAAGAGAGCGATATAGAGAATGCAAACAAACGAACAACAATCATATGGCTGATGCGATGCAACCCTGTATCATTTTAGAGCTGGCACTTAAACACTTACACTTATCCACCCAAAATCAAAACAAACAAAAATCGATAACACACAGGTTATGTTACCCTATCCAATGAAGAAAGTTATAAACGAAAATTAAACTCAATAATTACTTTCACCATATAAATTAATGAATGTTTTTTAGAAGATATATCTATATGTGTTTTAGGAATTAGAATGGCTTTAAACTAGGTTTCATTTATTTTTTTTTTTGTTGACAAGTAAAAAATTAGCAAACCTTATTTGCATTGTGTTGTAAGTAATACCTGGCAAAGCCAAGGTCACCAATGAAAAACGAATCATAAAATAATCCCATCCACAAGTGTCACCAACAACTACAAATCACCTCACCCCAAATCAAATCACCAACAACCACTACTACTCAATCACTTTGCTTTTGTGTTCTTTATTCTAATATTTTGATTTTATTCTAACAAATATTGCATGAAATTGTTTTTTTATTTTTTACTAAAAATACTAAAATCCAACACCAATTAGTTACACAAAATCAAAAATTTCAACCAAAATTTTGTAAATAAACCTCTAAGTTAACTAAAAAATATGTGTCTGAATGTTAACCAAAAAATTGTGAAATTTTCTAAAAAGAAAAGAAAACAAACCATATGGGAAATTTTAAATTTTCAATGTTATGCAGTGCATATAAGGTAACAATCTATCACAGCTATCTAGAAACCTAAAAGAAAAAAAAGATGATATGCTATCAGTACTGGTCAATACCAAACGGTATTAAACGTGCCGCAACATAACATTGCATATAGTATTTGGTATCTATTTTTCTTTCGATGTACATCGATAACAGCTAACGACTTAAATCTTGTGTAAAAAAAATAGTGCATATGAAAAAGCTGTACAATGCCGTGATTTACTTCAGTGCTATACAGTGAAATTTAAGTGTTATCGCATGATATCGATAACTTTGCATTGAAAATTGCTCAGTACATTTAACTTGCTCTGGATAGAGCAACACTAAAACTCCACATAATATAGCTATGAAGGCCATTTATAAGACTATCGATAACAGTTGATAATCAATACCAAAGGGTATTAAACGTACCGCAACATACCATTGCATATAGTATTTGGTATCAATTTTTCTTTCGATGTACATCGATAACAGCTGACGACTTAAATCTTGTGTAAAAAAATAATACAGATGAAAAAGCTGTACAATGCTGTGGTTTACTTCAGTGCTATACAGTGCAATTAAAGTGTTATCGATAACTTTGCATTGAAAATTGCAGTCGATTACTCATATTTTAAAAGATAGTTTAAAATACAAGAATTTTAAATAATGTAAATGAAACGTTTGAAATTTCTTCTACTTCTTACCAACTGGTTGCAATAGAGAAAAAAAAAACTATGAACAGGAAAATTATCGATAAATCTTGGACATAAAACCTAAAACAAATTTTATTATATTTATCGATACCGAAACATTTTGAAAGCTTTTGTCTGTATTGGAGATTACAATAGAATGAAAATATTTGGCAATCAAGTTTAAAAGAGAACATTATTTGAATTAAAAAAAAATTATCGAAGGCTAAAGTCCTTTAGAATGTCTTTTTTTTTGTTTTGTAAATCCTCCTGAATATTCCAATTTATTGTTATTTTTTAGATATAAAAATTGTCGATGACGAGGACGTTGAAAAGCGTTTTTTTACCAACCAACAAAAGTGTTGTTATAATATACTTTAGATCCTAAAATGTTTTCGATATTTTGGAATTAGATATTTATCGATAAATTTCAAAAGCAAACACAAAAGCTGAATCAATAAATCAATCAATATCGCAATGTGCATTGTTTTCCGATATAGTGCAAATAATAAAAAATAAATAAAGTTTTTTTTACTAATGGATAGTATAGAAAAAGTTTTAAAACTAAATTTTGTATCGATAATTTTTTATTTATCTATACTTTGTTTGTTACCCATATTATTTATATGTTTCAGTTGGACGTTAATTATAATATTAAACATTTAAAAACGTTTCATTAATTGTTTCCAAAAAAACTAAAAACATTCTTGTCTTATCGATTTTCAACTACCAATAAACCGATAAATTTTTTAAACAAACAAATTTGGCTTAAAAAAATATTAGTAAGGAATTTAGTTTTGTTGATGAACTTATTGCCAATAGTTTTAAAAAATCCTTATCAAAAAGTTTTCAGTTATCGAAACTTCACTACATTATCGATAGATAATGTTTAGTTTTTCGATATAAGATTTAATTACAAAAATATCGAAAAATTTTTTGCTTTACTTTTATTCTAAAAAGTGTCAATCACGCATTGTCGGTAGTTATAGAATGATATCGATAACAACACAATATAACTTTGGATAGAAATTGTACCGACAACATCTAATTTGCACTAAATCGGAAAACAAAGTACATTGTCATATTGATTGATTCATTGATTCTGCAGAAAGCTTTTGTGTTTCCTTTCAAAGTTATCGATTAATATCAAATTCCAAAATATCGAAAAGATTTTTGGATCTTAAGTATTTTATAATTCGCACAGAAATGATTACCACTTTTTTGGTTGATAAAATAAACGTTTTTCAATGCCTTTCAGGATTCACCAATAAAAGGTTAGGTCACTTGCAGAAACATAAAGTGAATAGGCCCCATGAACATCATTCAGGATGTTAAATCTGTGAAAAAAATTTCATCATGTAGGAGAAAAAATAAACAAAGAATGAATGTGAAACGAGAACAAGTTGACATCTTCAATGACAAGTACAGCCAAAAACTAAAAAAAAATTATGCCGGCTGATCGTTTGGCTTAACCTTATTCAGTGAATCCAGAATGCCTTCGATATCGATGATTTGTTTAATTAAAGAAATAACAATAAGTTGTAGTTCACAAGGGTTTTCAAAAAAAAAAAAAGACAATTTAAACAACTTAGTCATCGATATTTTTTTTAATTCAAATAATTTTCTCTTTTAAATTTTATTTTTAAATATTTTCATTCTATTGCAGTTTTCAGCTTTCAAAATTTTTTTGTTATCGATATATATAAATAATTTTTTTTTTGAGTTAACCAAAATGCTTCAATAAACTTTCTATATCGGAATTTAAAAAAATTTACATAACTTTTGTTTTATCGATAAATCTTTTTTTACCATCGATAAATTGCTTATTCATTATCTTTTCCTTAAAGTATTTCTATAACCTTTTAATGATGAATATTCATAATAATTTTAATATTCGAAAAAATTCTAGTATTTTTTTTTCTTTCAAAGCTTTTCGATTAATTTTGTATATCACTTATTGAAAGTTATATTTCGCTAGAAAAGAAATTACATTTTCGATACAAATTAAAAAACACCAAATCGATAAAAGAAAAAAAATTGTGTTTTCATACAACGAAGCATGACTTTTAGGCTGTTATCGCTCTGTTGCTTGTATAGTTCCATACAGAACAAAACGTGAGTTATCGTTATTTATCGAAAGTTGAAAAAACCGTAATATATGACAAATTCTAAGACATTTTTTACTGAATGACTCTCGATATCAATTATTTAGTCACGTACTAAATGAAAGGCAAAATCATTTTATCCCAATGCGTTTGTTATTCTTTTTCCGAAACACAATTATGGTTAACATTTTAACATTGCCCCCAGTTTAGTAACACTAATTTGCTTAATTTATATAAATTTTATGTAAAAATTTGTTTTGATCCAAACATTAGTTGTCAAGGTATTTGGTTAATAATAATAAATTCCTAAACAAAAAAAAATTGAAGTAAACATAAAAATCATATGTTTTCAAAATATTATATGTTTTATCCATATTTATTTTCTGTATTTCTTTATGTGTAATTTTGGTTTAGTTGTAATTGAAATTAGAAATCAGATTGATCATTGTTTGTTTGTCTTATTATGCAATCGATATTAAACTATAAAAAAAAAATCGAAAAACAATTTACAATGCCTAAAATTATATTGCTAACATAATCTATGTTTATTTTTATGTATTTTTCACCCTTTCTCGTACCAAACAAACCAAAAAAAAAACATGGCTAAATTTTGTCAAAACGCACCACAAAAATTTATCGAAATTCACCATGAACGTTGTCTATGTGCTTTCATCTGTCTCTGTGTGTGTTATGCTGTCCATATAATATCGAAATCAAACCTAAAAATCAAATACGAAATCTTTTCAAAAATCTACGATCATCGTTCGTTCATCATCAAACAACCAAAATATATATACCAACTAAACAAATGTTGCTGTATCCAAATAAAAAAAAATCGGCGTCTCAAAATGTTGTCTAACGTTGTCATCACATTCGCTCTTTCGATTGGCCCTTTAATCGTTGTGATTTCTTACTGCGTTGTATCCTGGAAAATTTTCGCACACACAACCCTACACACCTACATCTTCTACAATATGCACACACTCTATATGCCTACACCCTACATTTTACTCCATACACAAACACTTATCGAAAATCGGAAATACCTTAAATTGGCTAAACGAAAAAAAATCGAAAAAAAAACAAAATATTAAATTCGAGACCAGCAGGCGTAAGACACATACCCCCCTCCTATTATCCACCCCCTGCAATATATCATCCAACAACCACACCACGCCCCCGTGATTATGGTTTAAAATTGGATCAGCAACATTCAAATTTGCGAGTTGGCGAATCCACTGAAGTGGAGTGTTATTCATCCGATAACAGTTACACCGATGTCATTTGGGAAAGAGCCGATGGCAAGCCATTGCCACTACACATTAAGGTAAGTAGTAATATTTACAGACAATTCAAAATAATGGCTTACCTAGATACAATCAGTTGAGTTTATAAAATAAATACAGCTGATTTAAAGCAAGTCGTATAAATCAGCTGATATCATAAAAGAAAAATAGTTGATTTTTGTTAGAAGTTCAGTTACGGTAATACTTGCCGTGTTTTATTTTAGTCCTTTCCAGTTCTTGATAAAATATCAGTGGAACGTTGTCCTAAATACTTATCGTTAACATGCGATAACAGATCATAATAACCTATTAATCGCAACACAATATAGTATTAAAATAAAACACAGCAATAATGTCTTATGGTAGCGTATAGGAATTGCGGACCGATGTGATACCAAAACACCACATGCAAAATTTCTGCCAAATCGGATAAGAATTGCGCGCTCTAGAAGGTCAAGAAGTCAAGACCCAAGATCGATTTATATGGACCGATTTGGCCCATTTACAATCCAAACCGACCTACACTAACAAGAAGTATTTGTGCAAATTTCAAGCGGATAGCTTTACTCCTTCGAAAGTTAGCGTGCTTTCGACAGACGAACGGACGGACAGGGCTAGATCGACTTAAAATGCCATGACGATCAAGAATATATATACTTTATGGGGTCTTCAACGCATATTTCGAGGTGTTACAAACCGAATGACGAAATTAGTATACCCCCCATCCCATGTTATCGAAGTTTGATAAGAACTAAAAACATTCATAGAAACGATAACGCAATAACCACTTATTACGTTCTTAATCTCTAACTTAATGATAACTTTTAGCTAACTTTCAGATTTAATTCAGACAAAGAATACATTTTTTTATAAAATAAGCATAAATCTCCCATTTTTCGACAACTTTCAACACAATTGGTCAATATTGGAAAAATCTATCAATTTTGGTTCCGTTCAGCGTCATAAGCGGACATGGTAACCTCTGGGCTACTGTGGCATCCAACCATTTTTAACAGATGTTATCGATATTGTACTGCGACTTTAGTAGAGCTGGCAAAATCTCGATGGCACTATCGATACTATCAACATTTAATTTTTGTGACTGCATATCGATTGACATTTTTCCGTTTGATAATATCGCAAAAGAAAAAATTTTTGCAAAACTGAACAAAAATAAGCAAACCGACACTGAATATATCCCTTAAGATACATTGCACCTATAGAGGGCGCAATTTTTTTCCGATTAGGCAAACAGTTTGTACAATGATTTCTCTCATGACTTCCAACAGACTTTATTAACCTTGGTTTTATTTGGTCTATGCATTGATATTGCTTCAATATAAATCGATCTCCTGATTTTTACTTGTCATTTTCGTTTGAAACCTAGGTGATGGGAAATTAACGATAGTATCGATACTATCGATATTTATTATTAGAACTATCGAAAATATCGAATGTTGCGATTATCGATAGTTTGCCAGCTGTTGACTGAATTATCGATAGCTTTTATTAAATCCCTGTTAATATTTGAATAATGTATTCAGAGTTTAAACCCCATATTTCCTTTCAAAAGCCAAAAACAACTTTATTGCTTTCCCAACAACTGTCAACTGATTCATCGATAATTTTATGTTGCTTTGGCAATCGTAAAGGTCTTTTCTTTCTCTTTTCATATCTCTTGCTCATTTTTAACCTTTAAATTCTTAATTTTCCGTTTAGCAAATTGGCAACCGCTTGATCATCAACAATGTCACCCCCGAAGATGCCGGAAACTATGTTTGCAGATGCAAGACCGATGTGGGAGATCTCTACACTACCAGTTATGAATTGGCCATTGAAGCAAATACCCATGAATGGAAACATCCTAAAATTGAACATGCCGAAGTTGGCGCCAATGTGAAATTGAATTGTGATGCTCAGTCGGATCATTTGTCACCAAGCTACAGATGGTCACGTCAATATGGACAAATGCAAATGGGCACTGATATTTTAGGTGTAAGTATATGGAGAATATTTATAACAAATATTTTATGATTAGAAGAAAAAAAATTAAAATTTTGACTTATAAAAATTTTGTCAAAAAAATTTCCAGAGAAAATATAATGGAAAATTTTACAAAAATTATAACATTGAAAACTTTTATCAACAAATTTCATCACATATAGATAAAAAAAATATTGAGAATTTTGCCAACAATTTTCAATATTTTACAAAATTCTTGTTATTTTTCGAGCATCTTCCATCTCGAGATCATATCCAATAACATAGCAAAGAACTTTTAAAAGTTGAGCAAGTGTGTGTTGTTATTCATAACACTTTGACTGGCTAGTGTATCATGATTTCTGTTACGCCATACATACCCAAAGAATATTAAGTAAAGTGTAGAACACGCTTTTGTTTTGAAACAGGGCTCAATAAGTCCTCCAACGCTCCTTGCAGCAAAAGAGTAGAAAGCTTTAATTTCCACTATTCCGATACAAACTAATCATTAATGCTAGGAACAACAAACACATCAAGTTCACAACAAAAAATTATGGCAATGTTGATGTGTTTGTTGTTCTTAGCAATTATTATAGAAAATTTTTTGTAAAAAATGTTGGTATCATGATATATGATGTTGGATTTGTTTGTTTATAAATAATTGATTTTTTAAATAAAATAGTTTAAAAATATTTTTTTGTAGAGGAAAACATTCTTCCAAAAATATTTCTAATTTATATATGATTTTTCCCCCTCCTTTTTCTTTTTCTTCCCCGCAGGACTCTTTGTCATTGGAAAATGTCCAGGCCAATGATGCCGGCACTTATGTCTGCACAGCCACCACCGCCACTGGAGATTCCGTTGACTATCCCACCATTTTGGTGGTTACCGGCGCTATTCCTCATTTCCACCAGGAACCCATCAGTTACATGTCATTCCCCACACTACGTGATTCCTATGTCAAGTTCAATTTCGATATAACATTCCGCCCCGAGAATGGCGATGGCCTACTCCTATTCAATGGCCAAAAGAGAGGCAATGGAGATTATATTTCGCTCTCGCTTAATGATCAATATCCTGAGTTCCGTTTCGATTTGGATGGCAAGACCATGATTGTAAGAGGTGAACAGGCTTTGGCATTGAATGAATGGCACACCATACGAGTACATCGTTTCCGACGTGATGGTTACATGCAAGTTGATGGTCAACATCCTATTGCTTTCCCTACCCTTTCGGCGTCGTCATCGTTGGATTTGGTGGAAGATTTGTATTTGGGTGGTGTACCAAGTTGGGATATTCTACCGGAACAGGCCATAGAACAGGAAGTAGGATTTGCCGGTTGCATTAGTCGCTTGACTTTGCAGGACAGCATTATTGAATTGATGAAGGAGGCCAAGATGAAGGAAGGCATTACAGCTTGCAAGCCCTGCGATTCTAAACCCTGCTCGAACAATGGCATTTGCTTAGAGAGTCAAACTGAAATGGGCTATACCTGTATCTGCCAACAGGGCTGGACGGGTCGTCATTGCGCTGTTGAGGGTACACAATGTACTCCTGGAATTTGTGGCACAGGACGTTGTGAGAATACGGAAATGGGCATGGAATGCATGTGTCCCTTGAACAAAACAGGAGATCGTTGCCAGTACATTGAACATTTGAATGAGAATAGTTTGGCCTTTAAGACCAACAGCTTTGCTGCCTATGCGTAAGTTAAAGGAGAAAACAAGAATGCACTGTCATCTCTATTTAATTTTTTTGTTGGTTTTGTTTTCTAGAACTCCTCGTGCCTCAAAATTGCATATCAAGTTCAAGGTTAGACCCAACTCCTTGGAAGATGCCGTTTTGTTCTACGCCGCCGAATCTCGTTTGCCCAGTGGCGATTATGTTGCTGTGGTCTTGCGCAACAAACATGTCGAACTGATTATTAACACTGGAGCCAGATTGAAACCAGTTGTTGTACGCTCTCTACATCCCTTGCCCCTCAACCAATGGACCGACATTGACATTTCTCGTCGCTTTGGTGAAGGCTTCCTTATTGTGGGCAATGATCCAGAGCAAAAGGCCAAGGCATCGGGAGCAGCCAGAACTTTGTACATCAAGACACCAATGTACATTGGTGGCTATGATCATGAGAAGATTACCCTGAATCGTGATGTGAATATCACACGAGGATTTAATGGTTGCATAAAGAATGTAAGTAGCGATTGTTCATGAAGAATATGATAAACTAAAAAGAGTTTTAGGTTGTTAGGTTAGGTTGAAGGGCTACTTCTACAAACTACCATATTATTTTGTTAAAATCTTTGTTTTATTCTTTCATTTTCCCCAGCTCTACGAAGGTGTTAAACAATTTAACCTAATCGCTGATATCCAAGATGCTGCCAATATACAAAATTGTGGTGAGAGTAATGAAATCGACCAAAACGAAACCTTTGAGCCCGAACATCCGAAAAACCTCGAAAATAATCCCTGTGCCAGCGATCCTTGCGAGAATGGTGGCACCTGCACAGTTGAACACGAAGAGGCTGTATGTCTTTGCAATATTGGATTTGCCGGCAAGCATTGTGAAGATCGTAAGTTATGAAAACATTTTAATGGGCTTTAATCAATGGTTGCTTGTCTTCCCCTTGCAGACATTTCCCTAAACTTTGACGCCAATTTCCATGGCAATGGTTATTTGGAATTGAATCGTTCGCAATTCGATGAAAACGTTGAACAGAAATTCTCCAGTGCTGCCATGGTCTTCTCCACAACAGCTCCCGATGGTCTGCTGTTATGGTGGGGTCAGCCTAAAGGTGTAAACTACACCGGACAAGACTTTATGGCACTGGCCATTGTAGATGGTATTGCCGAATTCGCTTTCCGTTTGAATGGTAAAGAGGCTGTCATACGCAATCCCGATAAGAGAGTCGATGATGGCATCAGACATATACTACTGATTAAACGTACCGATAACACAGCCATTTTGGAATTGGATCACATATTGTATGCCGATGAAATCCAGGATACTGGCAAAGATACAATGAGCTTACCAGGCCATGTATTCATAGGTAAGAGGAACTTATTTTAGGAAAAATAAAGAAAAGACTAAACGATTTGTTATTTTCTGCCTCCTTATCTACAGGTGGAGCACCTAATCTGGAATCCTTCACCGGCGGCCGTTATAAGCATCACTTCAATGGTTGCGTTAAGGTTGTTGAAGGTGAAGTTAGCGGTATCATAGCACTAGGCCAAGTAGCAATAAGCGGTAACAATGTCGACACATGTCCAAAGTAAGTTTCGTTTAAACTTTTTTTACTAATCTTTAAATTAAGAAACTTCATAAACTAGAAAAACAATCATTTTTTTAAACAATTTCTCCTTTTTTAACATGCTGCTTATTAACAGTAAATGGAAGCCCTCCAGTTTAGTCAACCATAAATTAGTATTTAGTGAATTTCGTTTCGATCCCAATATGTTCGATGTTCTAGATCAACCTCCACCAGTACACATAATATATCCCCATCCCCCATTTACCCCCATGTATGCCAGTGGTTGCTTAAACTTAAACTTTCCCCATTTTCTTTTAACATTAAGACCCAGGGCCAAAGGGATTTACAGCATATCAAGTTTGACATTAGTAACTACACTAGTATCATGGTTATTAGAGTCCTATATCTTAAGTAAAGCAAATATTCTTTTAATATTTTTAAAAATTATTTCAAAATTATAGAACAGTGTGACGACGATAAACACCAATGATCTCATTTAGTCAATTTCTCACTTATCCATTGAGAGGAAAAATATTACAAAGTAATGCCATATGATATATCATCATCAAAAGCCTAATAAAACACATATCTTGACGTATCGTATCATTCATAAGTATTGTAACTATAAATCATTTGTATTATAATCAACATATTATATATAATATAATTAATTGTAGAACAATTATGTATAACAAATCAACTAATAGGCATAGGTTTAATGAATTATTGATGGCAAAAGGCTTTAACGTTTATAATAGTTATCCATCTTTAGTTCTTTAGCTAAAACGCAATATGATTTTTCCAAAAATCTTTGTTGAAAAAAATCTTTACCTTATTATCTTGAGGAAAATTTTTAGTTATTGAGAATGCTTCGGCAATGCGATATTAGTGCTAAGCCATTATATAAGAAGCCATATATTCGAGTGTCCAAAATTCAGGGTTTAGGACCTGTTTTCGTTTATCACATTCAATTATAAGATCATACAGCATGATATGATGCACTCGCAATCTTCCAGCTCTTTATATTATTTTTCTGTCTTATTGTCTTTCTGCATTATTTGTTGGTTACCAACATCTGAAAGTGACTTTTTTCAACTGGTTCACTTCCTCAAATAGAGAAACGCTGTTATGTCATGACATGTCAGCGACAAATCTAGTACATAACGTACCATGTCATGCAAACAATAAAACAATTCATCGCTTGACATGGTATGATGATGATACAACAATCTATAAGAGGGACGAACATAACACTTGAATATATGTCCGTCATATTCGAATGAGAAAAGATATCCAATGACATGGCGTCTCTATTGTAAATAATCTTCGAGAATTACGAAAGAACAGGAAAGAACAGACGAAAGAAAAGTGAACGCACAATGAAAAAAATGGTTAATGCATTGTGAAACCAGCAAAAAGGCGTTAAGTTCGGCCGGGCCGAACTTTGGATACCCACCACCTCGGGTATATATGTGTAAACCACCTTTCGTCAAAATCCGGTGAAAAATGCATATCTTGTGCCCCGTATCAACTATATCGAAATATGTTCCGATTTGAACCAAATACTAATAAATACAAGATCAATATTATTGATCATATTATTGATGATAATATTGATCTTTTTAGTAGCTATATCTAAAAATAAACCGATCTGAACCATATACGATATCGAAAAGCCTAACATAAGTCACTGTGTCAAATTTCAGTGAAATCGGATTATAAATGCGCCTTTTATGTGGCCAAGACTTTAAATCGAGATATCGGTCTATATGGCAGCTATATTCAAGTCTGGACCCATCTGGGCCAAATTGAAGAAGGAGGTCAAAGGTCTTAACTCAACTCACTGTCCCAAATTTCGGCAACATCTGACAATAAATGCGCCTTTTATGGGCTCAAACCCTTAAATCGAGAGATCGGTCTATATGGCAGCTATATCCAAATCTGGGCCTTAGAAAATATGCATGTTTCATAAATGTGTCGATAGTTAAGAAGAAAAAAGTCGAAACTATCGAATAATGAGAAAATCGATATCTTACCAGCTCCAATAAAGGCCGATTTTTGAGCTTTAATCGTTTTGAGCTACACTAGTTTAAACGGCTCACGCACGTTTCGTGTTTGGTTTCACTGTCAAACATCTTCAGTTTGGTCTATAATTTAACCATGCATCGTCTTACAAACCAACAAAGCTTGCAAATTATTGAATTTAATTATGCGTGCTCTGTTACGAAATTTGGCTCAATGGGTACGTAAATAAGCAGAATTGTCACCGAACTGACCTCTCAATAAGTCCAGTGTTACGCGTGCTGCGTGGCATGTGGTACCGTCTTGTTGAACCACATGTCATGCAAGTTAAGGTCATGCATTTTGGGCAAATAAAGTTGGATATCATCTCACGATAGCGCTCACCGTTCACAGTTACGTTAGGATTCATATCATCTTTGAAGAAGTACGGCGCAATGATGCCACCAGCCCATAAACCGCACCAAACTGTGCCTTTTTTTAGATGCATTGGTAGCTCTTGCAATGCTTCTGGCTGATCTTCACCCAAAAACAGAAATTATGCTTATTTGCGTACCCATTGAGCCAAACGTGAGCTTCGTCGCTCTATGGAAGAAGCGCGCGATGATATTTCTCTAATACAATAATTTGCAAGCGTTGTTCATGTGTAAGATGATTCATGGTTGAATTATAGACCAAACAGACGATGTTTGACAGTGAAACAAAACACGCAACGTGAGTGAGCTGTTTAAACCAGTGTTGCCATAAAAATATAATAGCTAAAAAGTCACCCTTTACATACCAAAAATGATATGCTTCAGAATTATTGTCAGCGAATTTTTGAAAAAAAAAAATCCAGAAGGGGGAACAAAGCTCAAAACTGTAACTCTTAATTGAAGATTAATCATTTCTATGTTTCTTTCTTGTTTTCATGCAAGCCAGTATGGCTTAAAATACTTAAACAAATAGCAAATTATAGCCTAGTACTAAGTATTAAAAGTATACTATTATATATAAAAAAAATTAAAAGCAAAACTAACAAATAAATATCAACATATTATAAAGCGCTGTGAAATAAATCAATAATTGATATTATAGCCTATTACATGTATTGTATATAAAAAATAACGTATTATCGTAGAACACATGCATATGAATTCATAAGTTTCTTTTTATTTATTTTTCATTTATTTATTCCTAAGTTTGTAGGAAGAAAACTTACTTCTAAATAAATTTTTTATTTTTTATTTATATTAATTTTTAATTTGATTTTTTTTATTTCCCATTTTTAGAGACGAAGAAATTGATTTTGAAGGTACCGAGCCCCCAGTCGTTTAATAGTTTTTAGTTAAAAAAATTTAAAATTGTTTAAATCAACAACAACAACAACAAAAATCTTAAAGCAAAACGAACTTTATGGAAAAATCCCAGCACTTTTACATAAACAAACGAAAACACACAACAAAGAACAACAACTGCAAACAAAACCCATTAAAAACAACTCAAAAATCAAAACCAATTTTAAAACTCCACTAATTTAGTTTCATTTTTTTTACATAAAAAAAGCAAAACAACAAAAAATAAAACATTTTAAAACAAACAAAATAAATCATAAGCCAAAACTAACATAATGAAAAAACAAAACATAAACTAATTTTAAACAAAAACGAATCCAAATGTGTCATATATATTTTAAAAATAAGTAAAATGAAGAATAACATAACTAAACATCCTTAAACTTATACCAAATGAAATCTGACCACTCTCTATAAATAACAATGCAAACAAAATGAATTATAATGAATTTTGAAACTCGACAAAACGTATTTTGCCCTCTTCCAACACCAAATAAAACTAATGGGCATTTTAAAATGTTACTCAAAAACTGAAGCAAAAAAATCTCGATTTTATTTTTATGATTTTTATTTTTCTACAATTTTTCCCTTTCCAATCTCTGCCTGTTTTTATACTCAAATGAATAGTTTTTTTATTTGTGTACTACAATTCCATTATTCGCTTAAATGTGTTCTTCTTTTTTTTATTAAATATAATTAAATTTAATGTTATTAAGCGATTTTTTTAATATAAATACAAAAACAAAATACTAATTTAATTTTACCATTAATATGTTTCTTTTATTTTTGTAAATGTTTATCACAAAAAAAAGAAAATGAAAAACACAGAGAATATTAATAAAATAAAGAATTTTAAAAGAAATGGTATGTAATAACGCAGAATGATGAATGGAACCCAACCAATTGTAATAACAAAACTCTCTATAAAAGAAAAATCTATTGTAAAAAGTTGTTAAGTGAAAAAATAAAAGAAGCCAAATTATTACAAAATAAAAGTAAAGTGTGTTTTAATAAGGAATTTGGGAAAAAAGAAACTTTAAAGCCCAAAAACATGGGGAAAAGTGCAAAATTTTGAATTTATGGATATATCAATTACTAGCTGGCTCGGTGCGCTTTGCTAAAGTTATATTCGTAATTCACTCTCAATTACCTTCCATTAGAATCCCATATTGTCCCGTTTGGGGCATATGTACTTTTGGAGTGGAGCGATCCCTTTAGGAATCCACCCCAAATTTTTATATAAGTTTCGTGTTCTACCCTAAAATACCTTTCGTTTAAGTCTCATATTGTCCCGTTCGTTGTACATGTCCATTTGGGGCATAATTTTGGGGTGGGGCGAACCGCCTGGACCCAAAATTTTCTATAAGTTTCGAATTCTACTTGAATCCCATATTGTCCCCATTAGCCTACATGACCGTTTAAGGTGGGGCGATCTTCCAGAGACTTGACCCCTTATTTGTTACTTCCAATTACCTTTCATTCGATACCCATATTGCTCCAATTGGTAAATATGTCATATTTGGGCTGTTTTTGGGGTTGGGGTATTTTAGAGTACTGTACGAACTTGGTATAACAATTGACCCCAAGTGTCGGGCGGCCCAATTGTTATATCAAGTTCGTAATCTATTCTTAAATACCTGTCATTTGATACCCATATTGTGCGAATTAATAAACATGTCCGTTTGGGTGGATTTTGGGAAGGGGTGTTCCCCGAGGTTATTTGACCCCAAAGTTTTATACCAATTTCGTGTTTTTGGGTTACCATAAGAGTGTAAAACATATTTCGCTTGAATCGATCCACCGATCTCCAAGATCTGACTTTTTCAACATTGGGGTAGGGGCGAGGGTCCGCTCCCCCCTCGGACATCAAAAAATGGGTTAACCTATATCCATCGAGGGGTCAAACTCTACCATCTGTGAAAATTTCATGAAAATTAATTCAGTCGTTTTTGAGTCTTTAGGTAACATACGTAGAAGCAAACTAACGAACATAGCGTAAGACTTTAGTTTGGGATATAGTATGGGGATATACTAATCTAGTCATTCCGTTTATAACACCTCGAAATATTGATTTAGGACCCCATAAAGTATATATATTCTTGATCGTCTCGCCATTCTGATTCGAACTAGCCATGTCCGCCCGTCCGTCCGTCTGTTGAAATCACGATAGCGGTTGAACGAGTAAAGCTAGTCGCTTGAAATTTTTCACAGATACTTAATATTGATGTAGGTTGTTGGGGATTGCAAATGGGCCCTATCGGTTTAGATTTGGATATAGCTCCCATATAAACCGATCTACTGATTTGACTTCTTGAGCTCCTGGAAGCCGCAATTTTTGTCCGATTTGACTGAAATTTTGCACATAGTGTTCTGTTATGACTTTCAACAACTGTACCAAGTACGATCCAAATCGGTCTATAACCCATAAAACTATCTCCAGATTTGACTTCTTGAGCCCCTGGAAGCCTCAATTTTCATCCGACTTGGTAGAAATTGTATACATAGTGTTCTGTTATGACTTCCAACAACTGAGCCAAGTGCGGTCCGAATCAGTCTATAACCAGATATAGCTCCCATATTTTAGCATAATCCATGGTGGTAATCCAAGATTCGGTCCGGCCGCTTTTACTAGACTAGCTAAGCCCGGCCCGCTTCGCTGCGCCTTTATTTACACCAAGCGAAAAATATGTTTCTAGTTCTTAGTCTATAAAAAAATTTTTCATTTTATTTCTACAGATTTTTTTCTTCTTAATTATTTAGCAGTATAGCTCTCGGTATCAGAACGGGACACATAGGGCTACGAGCCCACTTATGCAAAAACGGTGGGGCAATGCGTAGGGCACGTGGGGAAGATCATGAGACGTTGGAGCATTTCCTATGTCATTTCCCGGCTTTCGCGTCTAACAGATACCGGCAGTTAGGTGGGAATACAATGGCAGACATGAACCAACTTACGGGCGTAGCATGGACAACAGTTATGAATTTTGTAAGCAGCACGGCATTCCTAACATAGATTTTCTTTTTCGAGGTAACTTTTCTAGTATTTAGAGCGCACAACAAGCCGCCCCCCTTCCGATATCAAAAAATTATGTAGTCTATACCTTCTTTCTGATTATATTCGCAATCTACTCCCGAATACTTTTCATTTGTGTCCCATATTGTCATGATGGTCCGAAATGCCTATTTGAAGGGGATTTGGGGCCGGGGCAGCCCCTAGGTACTAGGTACTTGGACACAACTTTTTATATTAAATTCCTATTCTACTCCCGAATGCTTTTCATTTGAGTATCATATTGTCCCGAACGATCTATTTTTATTTTTGTGGTAAGGGAAAGGACCGACCCCCCTCCGATATCAAAAAATTATATAGCCTATTGTTGCTTCCAGACAACCCCCCACAATCTGTGAAAATTTCAAGAAAATCGGAACAAACAAACTTACACACCCACAAATAAACAAATAAGCAAACAAACAAACACAAATTAATTTTTATAGAAATATATAGATATTTCTATATCAAAATATGCAAAAAATGCTACATCAAAAACTCACCTGTTTTCACACAACATTCACAATAGCACATGTTAAAAGTTCCCGCTTTCAATTACAAACTCCAAGTACGGCCAACGTTATTTAATCAATAGCATTTTTTTCTAGTTTTTCATATTAATCACTTAATTCTCTCAGTACGCATTAAACACTAACACAGATATTCACAAAACTCAATGTAACTTAATTCACAACAATCTAATATTATTTTCTTCATACGCTTTTTTATATATTTTTCACAATGTACATATTAACATAATTCTCAATGCTATTGACACTTCTCTTCTTCAGTTCATTTATCGTACACATCTTATAATTGCCAACTCTCGCGCTCTCTCACTTTCACTGACCGTAGAAGTTTGTTTACATTTCGTATTCACCATACCACATACAACACACCACGGCAATCAAACAAATAAATTTAACTTATTTTGCAAGACATTTTTTTTATGGAAATAGAGCTTAAAACCGAAAACATTTATGATAAACAAAATATATATAGTCCTCCACTTGTTGCAAGACCGTTATATGCTTATGAAATGCTAAACTTTTTACCCGAATTTGCAATGAAAACCCGAAAGAAACTAAGACGACCGACGCAAACGATAGAAAAACACGAACTGAGGGAATAAGCAGCAATTAGAGTAGTTGCCTGACTGTTATTAGTGTTGGTACGATAAAGCTGGCATATATCTGAGTTGTTGTTTTTGGTGGTTTTTAATACAGCATCCTAATTTGAAGGGTGGTACTATTTAGCGAAATTGTTTCATGATTATTTTTTTTAGATAATTGATTTTGAAGCAAAAGAACTCGTTGTTTTCATTCAATAGGACATTCTCTGATTACTTATCTGTGTTTCACAAAAGTAACCGTGAAAAACATGTGTTTTTACATGTGAAAAACAAACATAGTACCAGCCATAAGAGATCACGAGATAGTTTGCCTATGGTCTCATATACGATATCTCAGAAGCACAAAGATATTACCTATTTCAAATAAGTAAATTTTGGTTCTAAGGACTCTTAAAATTGTATTAAATTGGAGATGGATGAACAAATTTAAACGAATTTTTGTTTGTATCCTTATAGTAACCCAAAACGCGTATCCGATATCTACGGACATGCCATTGCCGCTCTGCCAAAAGCCTCCATATATTGACGTATTGAGGAGTACATTACGGGTAACCAAAAGAAATTTAGGATCAAGAGTATAAAGACGTCCCACAGTTGAATGAGAAAAAAAAATAGTGGAAAAAAGGCTGCCGTTTCCGAACGGATAAAGATGGTTGTAGCTGAAGTGCTATCCAGACTATGTGCGAAATTCCAGGACCTTAGTTTTTATTTAACTTATTGATTTAAAACCCACAGAATTTGTGTTGTTATTGTAGCCACATTTTCATGTGTAGGTGGCGATCCTCGTCAAGCTCGTTCTGGTCCAAGGAACCGATCGCCGCGGGAATTGGGTGGACATTTGTTATTGAAGGCGCCAATAACCCGCCTCGTCATATCGAGCATCATAGGCACTCATTATATGTGCAAGAGCCGATGCCGCCCGCCCTCTCATTCAGACCACTGATTGTGCTCGACTGCCGTTCCAGCTACTCCGTATGAAGCATTCCACTATCCGCAACCTGTGGACGCGCCCGATAGCTAGCAGCTAAACTTCTCGTGACAGCAATGAACACCACACAAATCGGACCTCAATGTTCCAGCCTGTGTGGTGCTCGACCGAGGCATAAATTTTGTTATACGATAAAGCAAAATTATTGTAAATTTTTAAGCTATCTAAGTCAGTATTGAGACTAAAAATATGTTCACAAATGTTCTCGCAAATCACAAAATATTGGGTCAGCCTCGGTGCAAAATCAAAAAAAAAATTTGTAAGTCGAAGATCTCTACAACTATTAGAGATATTTGGCGCAGAAAAGCATGTGATTAATAGGTCTTGAGAAGCTCTTTCCAAAGGAATAAAAAAGTTTCAGAAATCGAACCACAAATGAAAATTTCGCAGCGCAAATAAAAATTTGTATAGGATGACTTAATCAGAAGGCCCACGAATAGTGTCTTGAAATTTTACATATCGTCTAAAAAATATCCCCGCTCTATACATTTCAAATTTCATTCATTCAAAATTGGCAGACTGTTTTTCACATCTTTTAAGTCTTTCGAATTCGCGATTTATCGGTACTAAATGAAACGTATTAAGGAGTAGATTATAAAAGTGCAAAAAGCAAATAAATTACACTCAACTACGGCACTTTTTTCCAACTTTCATTTTTATCCAAAATGTAGGATGAACAGGATGATGATGAGTATAAAGACAACACATCGTGGGTGTAAAGGGAGCCCACATTAAACATACTCCTGGGGACATGAAAATGTGATTGCCACATCCACGCGGAAATCTCTGCGAAGGGTCAACGGCAACAATACGGAGCACAGTATTTTCGGTTGGGGCTCATCTCGTGCGCCATGAGCCTAGTGAGATACAAAGTGAAATTTCCCAAATCACTTCATTTTGTTTGTAACACCTCGAAAAATTTATAATAAATATACTCAAACGAAGTCAATCTAGCCATATCCATCCGTCCGTTCAACAGGTAGTCGAAATCACGATACCGTCGGACCGAATGAGGCTATCCGCATGAAATTTTGCAAGGCGGATTTAAAGAGGTGGTCTCATACGAACCGCTGTAAACAGCCGGCCAGGTTTGACGGTATTAACCCAAGGAGCAATTTTTGCCAAGTGCTCTGAAGTCAGAGTTTTTTCCGAAGTTTTCTGTTATTTTATAAGAAATTTTGCCGATTTCTCAAAATTTCCCTTCCCCTAGAAATTTATCCGATTTTCGATCAGTTCTGCACATTTTATTGTGGTTATGAAAGAAAATCTGCAAATATTCTGCACATACTCGTAAGGGAATTTATTGTTTCTTCGTATTTTTTCGTATTTCCGAGCATCAGCTGAGAGCTATTTCAGAATCTCTGCACATTTTCGTACCAGCTTATTTTTGGTTTGTATACCGGTTTTGTTTGTTTTTGTTTTGCAATGGTTTGCAAGTGGCAAATTTTGTATTTACCGGTTTTGTTTGTTTTTTTTAGTCGATTAGAAACATTCGAGCAGTAAAGTTGAAAGTTTTATTGTGGAAATAAAATTCAAGTGTAAACTAAACTAATAAATTATATTTAATGTCATTTTGTTTATTTTTTGTTATTTTATTCTATTGGGTTGCCCAAAAAGTAATTGAGGATTTTTCATATAGTCGGCGTTGACAAATTTTTTCACAGCTTGTGACTCTGTAATTGCATTCTTTCTTCTGTCACTTATCAGCTGTTACTTTTAGCTTGCTTTAGAAAAAAAGTGTAAAAAAAGTATATTTGATTAAAGTTCATTCTAAGTCTTATTAAAATGCATTTATTGTACTTTCTTTTAAAAAATCCGCAATTACTTTTTGGGCAACCCAATAAATAAACAGTAAAAACAAAACAAACTAAAAAATAAAAAAAAAATGTAGGGAAGATTTTGAGATTTTCTAAACAAACATCCGAAAATACTCAGAATTATCAAAGATTTTTTCTACATAAAAGATGTCAGATTTTTGTTTGCATTCTCTTTGTTGTTATCTTCTGTCCCGCATATTCTCTGCTCATGTACGCACAAGTATACACACTTACACAAATTTCTATGTGTGTGTTGGCAAAACGTCGATCAGCTTGATGCCAAGATGGCAGATTGCACCATATGATTTGTGGTTGTTGTACAAATGAGACCAGATTTATGATACTATATACAAACATTTTGATCACTTTGAGGTGTTTACGTTCGTCAACAATAGCCGGTTGTGAGTTTCCAACTTACTATTACGCTTAAACTCCATCACGAATAAACATCTTTTGAAATAAACTCAGAAGCCAACGCTTTTCGTGGATTGTAAGCATCATAATGAGTTGTCAATACAACAAAAAATATCATGTAGCTGTCATTTGTAGTTTGACAGACTGGTATCAATGTGAACTTGGCAACACTTTGAGTTAGCTACCCTGTATATTCGAAATTTTGCACAGATATTTGTTATTGATGTTAGTCGTAAGATATTTTTCAAATCGTATCATATTTGAACGTAGTCACAAATAAGCCGAACCTTCGAAATGAATTTTTGGACACGTAAAAACATAAAATAAGGAATTATTGAGGCTTCAATGAGGATAAAGTTTATAGGCGCAAATTTTCAAAACAGGTGGCATTCTCAATTGACAACTACAGGCATTTCTCCAAACGAATGGACGGACCATCAAGTGTCCCACAAGGCTTTTTCGGGGAGTTTTATTATTGGATTTGGATTTATTACTACATTGGATTTATATAAGCCCCATTCTACGAAGATGGGTGGCTTTAAAATGAAATAAATGTCTTTGATTTAAATATTTTTCATTTTCCTTCAAAAGTTTGTTTTTATTTGGTTTTATTTTTGTTTGTTTGTTTATTTTATTCAACCATTCACAAATGGTTTACTCTATTGACTTCTATTTTATTCATATACAATAAAATTTCTTAGACTAATACTCAAGTTTATAGGACTTTGTTTTTCGTTAAATTAAATTTAATAAATGCACTGAACTTGGTAATCATGTTTTTTTTTTTTTTGTTTTTGAAGGGGAAAAATCAAGGTTCTCGAAATAAGCAGCCATAGTAAGAACATTTGCATATTTAAAAAAAAAGAAAATATAATTTTTTGTTTTTATTTACTTTGGATACTTATACACAAATGGAAGACCTTAGATTACAGCCCCTCAAATCCCCCCCTGATATCATAAGGCAACTTTACTTCATGGTAGGCATGGCCACAGCGGCTTGGGTATGACTAACATCAGTCTCACGCCACAATTGTGTCACTGTCTTGGTTTGGGTGTAGAATTTGACACCTTGTTTGCCATAGAAGTGGTGATCGCCACGGAAGGAGCCGCGGGTACCGGTGAAGGAGAACATGGGCAGGGGCACGGGGATGGGTACATTGACACCGACTTGGCCGACATCAATTTCGTTGACGAATTTGCGGGCGGTGGCACCGTTGGTGGTGAAAATGGCAGTACCATTGCCATAGGGGTTGTTGTTGATCATTTGGATGGCATCATCGATGGTGTCGGCATTGAGGATGACCAAGACGGGGCCGAAAATTTCCTCCTTGTAGCAGGTCATATCGGGGGTGACCTCAGACAAAATGGTGGGTCCAACAAAGTAACCATTTTCATAGCCTTGAACCTTGTGGGAACGTCCATCCAACACCAATTTGGCGCCTTGTTTGACTCCAGACTCAACCAATTCGTTAATGCGTTTCTTGGATTGGGCACTGATAACGGGGCCCACATCAGTTCCGGGAACATGGCCGGCATTGACCTTCAATTTCTTGGCACGTTCAACCAAATCGGGGATCCATTTTTGGGCTTCACCCACAAAGACGGCGGTGGACAAGGCCATGCAACGTTGACCGGCAGCACCAAAAGCGGCACCAGCCAATTGATTCAAAGTGTTTTCCTTGTTGGCATCAGCCATGATGACACCATGATTCTTGGCTCCCATGTTGCTCTGGACACGCTTGCCATTCTTGCCGGCACGTTCGTAGATGTATTTGCCAGCCTGATCGGAGCCCACAAAGGAAACAGCCTTGATTTCAGGGGCATCGCAGATAAAGTTGACAGCATCATGTTGGCCATGGATGACATTGACAACGCCTGGAGGGCAGCCGGCTTCGTTGAGCAATTCCATCAACATCATGGTGGAGCCGGGAACACGTTCGGAGGGCTTCAACAACATGGTGTTGCCGCAGGTAATGGCCACAGGGAACATCCACAAGGGAATCATGGCGGGGAAGTTGAAGGGAGCAATACCGGCCACCACACCTAGAGGCAAAACCAAAGAGTAGGTATCCATATCGCGGGCAACATTGGCCACGGTCTCACCCATTTGCAACGAGGGAATGCTGCAGCAGTGTTCAACAACCTCTGTGGAAAACAAAAACCAAAATAATTTAAAGAAAATTTCAGCTTTCATAGTGCCAAGTTACAAAACTTACGCAAGCCACGCAAAACATCACCCTCAGCATCGGCCAAAGTTTTACCCTGCTCCTTGGTAATGTTCTTGGCCAATTCACCCATATTTTCTTTGATCAAGGCCTGCAATTTGAACATGACCTGTTGGCGGGACAAAATCGAAGTGTTGGACCACGATTTAAAGGCCTTCTTATTGGATTCCAAAGCAGCTTGCATCTCGTCCTTGGTGCACTTGGGAACACGCGAAACGACCTCATTGGTGGCTGGATCATGCAAATCAATCCAATCGCTAGTCTTGGAATCCACGAATTTGCCATCAATGAACATTTTGGTGGTGGGTGCGGCTGAAGAATAGGCACGCTTGGCCAAAAGGCGGGCCTACAAGGGATGGGCAATTAACACAAGAGCAAGACACTTATTATTAAGCAGTTCATAATTAAAATATTCATGAAAAGCCTGGTTAAACAAGTGCTTTTGTTTTTTTTTTTTTCATTCTTTGCTTCCTCCATATTATTCGCTGAAAAAGTTCAATGTTCATGGAATCTTGAAATGTTTAGCTTGTTGCTTGCTTTATCTACTTAATATTCAGTTAAATGCCGGCATTTTAAAAGTCAAAAATACGATGGCAAACTTAATTTGGTTGGAACTTTGATGGGAATTTCATATTCCAATGAATTTTTAAGTGAGTTTGTTTAACGACATTCCTACTGTCCCAATCTACTCTATATCATATGTGGTTCTAATTGGAATAAATTAAAAAACAAGACAATTTAATCGTATAAGACGTGTATTTTAAGGCAGTGAATAGACTCAGAAGTCCACCGTGGCGCAGAGGTTAGCATGTCCACCAATGATGCTGAACGACTGGGTTCAAGTCCAGGCGAGAACTTCAGAAAAAAGCGTTTCAGCGATGGTTTTTTCGTCCTAATCCTGGCGACATTTTTGAGGTACTATGCCGTGCAAAAAATGCTCCCCAAAAAGAATTCGCACTGCGGCATGCCATTAGGACTCAGCTATAAAAGAGGCCTCATATCATTGTTCATGGGCAAATTTGCATTTGAATAGACACCAAACCGTTTAAATCGGACTGGGTGGAGATTTTTAATATTTGAGGTGGCAGCGGACCCTGTATTCTAAGATTAAAAAAAAATACTCTTTAGAAATTGAGAACTTTTAATAGGCATATTCGCACTCCCCCTCATGATCCATAGTCCACAAATCTGTAGCCATAAATGTTAGTAAAGCGGTCAGCGTTTTTTGGTACTCAAAAATTCAAATCGAAAAATCTGTGTATATGAGAACTATACCAGGTAAGGGAGAGATTTAGACCATACTTGGCATGGAATTTCGATCGAATATCAACATTACCACGAATTTCTAAGCGAGTTTGTTAACCGAGATTCCTACTGTCCCAATCTACGATAAAACGAAACTGCTTCGGTCGGGCCGGATCTTAAAAACCCTCCACCATGGATCGCATTTGTCAAGTTCTTTGGCCGATATCTCTTTATAGGCAAACAAAGGATAATGGATATGAACTGAACCAAATTACGAGATGATTGGAGCCATACTTGGTTTGGCTGTTGGAGACCAAAGTAAAATTCATTGTGCAAAATTTCCAATTAGATAAGTATAATGTGGTGATCGGTTTATATGGGGGCTATATCAGATTATAAACAGATACGGACCATATTTAATACGTATGTTAAGGGCCATACAAGAAGCTGTTGTCCAAACTTCAGCCCAATCGGATAAGATCGATTGGGGAGATCGATTTATATGTAAGCTATATTAGGTTGTGAACCGTTTAAGACCATACTGGGTACAGATGTTGAAAGTCAAAAGAAATCACTGAACGCAAAATTGCAGCTAAATCGTTTAATAATTGCGCCCTCTAGTTGCTCACGAAGTCAAGATCCGAAATCGGATTATATGGGAGTTATATTTGGTTATGAATCGAACATAATTAGCACAGTTGGTGATGGTCAAATCAAAACACTTCATGCAAAATTTCAGCCAAATCGGTTAATAATTGCGCCCTCTGGCGGCACAAGAAGTAAATATCCGAGATCGGTTTATAGGAGAGCTATGTAAGGTTATGAACCGATTTGGAACATACTTGGCGTAGTTGTTGATGGTCAAAACAAAACACTTCATACAAAATTTCATCCAAATCGGTTAATAATTGCGCCCTCTAGCGGCTCAAGAAGTGAATATCCGAGATCGGTTTATATAGGAGCTATAAAAGGTTATGAACCGATTTGAAACATACTTGGTATAGTTGTTGATGGTCAAACCAAAACATTTAATCGAGTTAAATCGGATAATAATTGCACCCTCTAGCGGCTCAAGAAGTGAATATCCGAGATCGGTTTATATAGGAGCTATAAAAGGTTATGAACCGATTTGAAACATACTTGGCATAGTTGTTGATGGTCAAACCAATACATTTTATGGAGTTAAATCGGATAAGAATTGTGCCCTTTAGGGGGTCATGATGTCAAAATCCTGCATCGGTTTATATGGCAGCTATATCAACATAACAAACCCAATCGACTCACTGATGGGAAGTATTCATGCAAAATTTCTTGCGCCTAACTAAAAAAATAGGCATACTTTCGAAAGACGTACGGACAAGGCTAAATCGACTTGGAATGTCAAGACGATCAAGAATATATATATTTTGTTGGGTCTCAGATCAATTCGATTTCGAAGTGTTACAAACTCCCCATTCTATGGTGGAGGGTGTCAAACCGATTTAATCGTAAATGACGTATATATAAAAACTCTGATTAGACGCAAAGTCATTTGAATCGATTTTTACACAATGTGGTGCAAATTTTTTGATATCTGAGGTAGTACCAAACCCTGCCCTTCTTCCTAATTCTCAAAAAATTTTATATAAAGAAAATCGTTGAGCCATTTACGGTAGTATTTCCACTCCTCCTTATAGTCCAAAATACACAAATCTGTAGCAATAATGTAGGCTAAACGACCACACTGTGTTATGAGGTGCTCAAATAGTCAAATCGTAAGATCATTGCATATTGTGTACTACAGCATAGCTGACACGAAGTGTTACCAAGTTCACAGCAGTCAATCCAATCAAACATAAAATGACAGCCACAAGAAATTTATTTTATTGACAGCTCTTTATATGGTTTACAAGCCATCATTAGCTTTAGCTTCTAAGTTTATTTAAAACAAGTAAAGGAGTGCAACTTTAATCGTTTCTTATAATCTGTTATTGCATGTTATCGATAACTTAACAGTGCGACATTACATGGATATTTTATCCAGAACATCTGGCTTGCACTGGATAGGGGGTATGCTTATAGCGACACGTAAGCAAAATTTTGGAGACCGGACGAAGACCAGAGGAAGGCAGATGGCCACGGATTGAGGTCCTACCAATAGAAAACACAGCAAGTGTTTCAATTCCATTTTGTTTCACATTCAAAACAACAGCTACAAGCCGGTGCTTTCATTAATTCCCCCATTCAATGTTATTGGCAACACTGTTGTTGCCATTTCTATGTTGTTCTATTGCGAGCATCTATTTCCAAGGTTTTGTTTGTTTTTCTCGTTTTATTCTCGCAACCTCTTTTCTGGTGGGGGGACAAAAAATGGGCTACGATATTAATACATTTAAACTTGAAAACACCAAGCAATGTTTCTGCTCTCGTATCTATCTACCCCCGCCCCCCACCAACATCTATGGTAATAGGCAAATGAATGACAAAATAAAAGCTAAATTGGCATAGAAATGATTTACGCGCGTGTATGCCTCTGCCTACAATTTATTATTTTACGGTTCCCAACTGTGGTGCTGTTCTTGACGTACATACTATGTGACGTGTAGTAACGATCTATCAGAACTTTGTTTACAGTTGCTTGCAAAAGTATTTGAATTAATCGAATATGATAAAAAATGCGCTTATTTGGGTTGGACCTAATTACCTTGGGTTAGAGCGGGCAAGATATCGATAGCACTATCGAAACTTTATTTTTTGTCTGAATATCGATCGATATTTTTCCGAAGCTAAAAAATTTTGCAATATTTAATAAAACACTGAATGTATCCTCTAGGACACATTGCGCATATAGAGGGCGCAAGTTTCATCCGATTAGGTTAACATTTCTCTCATGACTTCCAACTGAGTTTATTAATATTGGTTTTATTTTGTCTGTGCTTGATATTGCTTCTATATAAATCGAACACCCGATTTTTAGGCCTCATTTTCTTTTAAAATATAGGATATGGGAAATTAACGATAGTATCGATACTGTCGATATTTATTATTAAAACTATCGAAAGTCTAAAATAGAATATCGATAGTATCGAAAGTGCCATCGATATTTTGCCAGCTCTAGCCGCTAGAGTCAGAGTCTAGCGTCATGACGCTGAAATAGAAACTATTCTAATTTGGTAGCGATGCTCTCAAAGATCTCTTCTCTCAGCTTATTTCTCTCTGAAAATGTTGCCACATTTTCATGAAATTTCTTTACGTTGCCAATATTTTTCGAAAATTTTACTAAAAATTAATTAAAAAAACAGACGAGCTTACAAGCTTAGGAACTACATTCCAGGGAAACTGGATTCAGTGGGTACGCCTCTAGCGGCTCGTAAGCAAAAATTTAAGAACAGGGCGAAGACCAAAGGAAGATTGTAGACCTACCAAAACTTGAAGAGATATACTGCATTGCTGCAGTTAGTTAGAGAAGAAGTCCCACTCATCGCGTTCATCTTAATAGTTCACTGTCTGATTGGAAAACAAGTAAAGACGTCGATGAAGAGCAAAAAGATTTCCAAGAGAACTTCTCATATATCAATGAGTGCTGTCCGATTTAAGTTTAAGCTCAAAGGGGCCTTCTTATTATAGCCGAGTCCGAACGGCGTGCTGCAGTGCGACATCCCTATGTGGAGAAGTCTTTACATGGCAAAGTAACTCACAAATGCCGCCAGCATTAGAAGGGAAAAACAAAATTTTTTCTGATGTTCTCGCCAGGATTCGAACCCAGGCTTTCAGCGTCAAAGGAGGGCATACGAACCTCTGCGCTACGGTGGCAGCAGCAGTGATGGGCAAATGATCAGACACTATTGCGCATATTGTGTGCATGCACAATAATATAAGCTCATTGGCTTGGAAACTGTATGCCCACGTGTAAGTGCGTCCATCACTGCAGTATAGATACAGCACGCGCATAAACCGATTTGACTTCATAGAGCCTTGTAGGATATGATTCATTCTCGATTTGCCTGTGATCGTCTGATTTTACTTCTTGAACACCCAGAAGTCACAAGTTTAATGCGATGTTTAAAATTTGATCCATGAACTGCAGTCATTCCTTCCTCCACCCACAACTAAAATCATGCAAACAGATCTGTAAATATCCGGTATACACATAGCTCCCCTGTAATCCATTCCTCCGATTTGGCATCTTGACCACCAACAAGATTGAACCATAACCCGATTTCTTTAAATTAATCCGTACATTATTTGAGTTCTTTAATAAATGTTTAGCAGATTCTTTGGTTCCCAAGATTGGGCCAAGTCGTTTTGATATAGCTGCCATATCAACCTATCTTGGGTCTTGACTTCTTGAGCATCTTGAGAGCGCAATTCTTATCCGCCAAGATTTTGCACGTGATGTTTTGGTATCACTTTCAACAACTGTGCTAAGGTTGTTTCAAATCGGTTTATAGCCTGATAAAGCTGCCATATAAACCGATCTTGCGTTTGGACTTCTTGAGCCACTAGAGGGCGCAATTTTCATCCGATTTGGCTGAAATTTTCTATGAAGTGCTTTGTTATGACTTCCAATAAATGTGCTAAGTATGGTTTAAATCGGTCCATAACCTCATATAGCTGTCATATAAACCGATCTTGGATCTTGATTTCTTGAACCACTAGAGGGCGCGATTCGACGATTTGGCCGAAATTTAGCAAGAAGTATATTGTTATGACTTCCAAAAAGTGTATTAAATATGGTTCAAATGCGATAAATATGGTTCAAATCGTTACATAACCTGATATAGCGGCCATATTCACCCATCTGAGATCTTGACTTCTTAAGCCTTTAGAGGGCGCAATTCTTATCCGATTTTGCTGAAACGTTTTCTCCAATGACCTTCAAAATACGTGTCCAATATTGTCTTAATCGATCTATAGCCTTATAGAGCTCCCATATAAACCGACCTTCCGATTATTCTTCTTAAGCCTCTACAAGGCACAATTCTTATTCGAATGAACTGAAATATTACCCATTGACTTCCACTATGGTCTTCACTTATCGTCCGAATCGGACTATAACTTGATATATCTCCAATAGCATAACAATTCTTTTGCCTAAAAATGCAATCCACGTTGGGGGTATATAAAATTCGTCCCGGCTGAACTTAGCATGCTCTTACTTGTTTTTGTTTAATTTTGCAAAAAAATTTGACTTTTCCGATGGTATCTATTCGAATCGATATTCAATCAAAAAAATTAAATATCGATAGTGCCATCGATATTTTGCCAGCTCTAACCTAGGGGGCGCAATTCTTATTCGATTTGTATGAAATTTGGCACATTGATATTCACTTTGACCTCCAACAGGGTCTAAGCTCTAACCTAGAGGGCGCAATTCTTATTCGATTTGTATGAAATTTCGCACAATGACATTCACTTCGACCTCCAACAGGGTCTAAGTATGATCCGAATCAGTCCATGATATATCTCCCATATACTCCTATCTTCCAATTGTATCTCATCTTTAGCCGGCAAAACTGTATTTTACGTAGGGTAGTTCGCAAAATAATCTAATTTTTTGCATGCCCCCAAATGTTGAGCCCAGGAACCCGAATATGAAGTCCGTTTTTGGGGGTCGGACCAGTGGACCCGCTAGGGGCCAAAAACCTCTCCTTGGGGGAAAGTAGTCCCACTTAGGCAATATGGGTATCAAATGAACGGTTCATACCTTTAATTTGATACTCATATTGCCTAGGTTTAAGAGGATTCTAAATTCTCAAGACCCCGTAGGTCCTATCCGGGTCAAAATGTAATCAATACCATTCATTTTATACCCATATTGCCTAGGTTCCCCTCAAGGTGGGTTTTTGGCCCCTAGGGTTGTCCACGGGCCCGAGCCCCAAAATACGGACTTCATATTCGGGTTCTTGGGGTCAAATTTTTTTGAGAACTACCCCTAAAATACAGTTCAGCCAATGTGATCCATGGCAGAGGGTATATAAGATTCAGCCAGGTCAAACTTATCGCATTTTTGTTTCGCATTTCAATTTATTTGTTGCATTGTGTATCCAGCCAACAAAATCATCACAACCACATCTAGATTCTACATGCTAAATACTTTTGAGAGCAAGTGTGAAACTGTAGGCGCCCAAATTACAACAATTTAGTTCAATGAAGGTCACTTTAACGTTTTTGTTTTCACCAAATATACTAAGAGAATATGACATACATCCATATATGAATATGAGGTAAAGACCTTAGAATTCAAATGTTCATTTAATAAATTACGCAAATAAATACCACGTAAGCATATATGTATGTATGCCCGCATTGAAAAAATGCAATGGTGATTGTATAGATCTAGAAACGTTGTGAGACAACACAAATGGCAAGGAAAAATCGCAATTTATTAATTTCCAAAAAAGAGGAAAAAAATTCTCTCTGGTGTAATACCTTAAAAAAATTGGCAACATTAAGCAACAGGAAATGGAACAAATGGAATTGAAACATGTTTTTTTCCTTTCGGCCTGTTACTACACTTCGGCTGAAGAAACATATGTTTAAGCTTTACCAAACATCCTTAACAGAGTTGCCAACTTCTTTAAGAGTCATTCACTCTTCAAGCAACGTGAAATGAATCCTTTTACTTTGCCTAAACTCAAACTTCGATTTTATTGTAGCATAAAATGCTATCTTCAGTGATTTAAAATATTACTTCCATACACGCCTTTTTATGGCCAACAAAGATAAACATTTTACGCACTGTTATAATTATATAATGGCGAAAAAGCCCAAAATGTATTAGCTTTTTTAATTTTCATTATTTAGTAACAGCAAATTCCTTAACAGTTGCCATGTGTTCCCTCAGTTTGACAGGTAAAAAATAAAATCTCAATTCTTCTAGCTATACTATCGCATATTATCAGCACACCAGCACTCTTCTCAAGTAGATTATTTAATATTCGAATTATTATTGTTTTTTTTTATCAGTGAAATGAAGCCATCAGTGTGGTCTGCACCACTCAACCCTCTTCATGTTAACAAAGCTCCTACTGCCAAACATAACGATAACCGAGCAACTTGCCCATGTATGTATTTATTTATTCAAAAATTAGATAAAGCAAGCAAAATCTTTAGAGACCATAAATTAATTCCAAAAAAGCAACAGCACTCGTTTGAAGAAATTACGTAATAATATTTTCCTTTTTTTCTATTATTTTTTTCTGTCGAGAAAAAATCTTTATTTCTCCATTATACTTCCGCATTGAATTTCAAAGGCAAGACACATTTCACTTTTTTCTTTTGCATTGCACTTGTAATTCTTGCCGTGCTTGCAGTTTATATGTGTACTACGCAGCACGTAAAATTAAATCTTATTTTTCATGTTGTTGTTTTTAGTTTTCTTTTGCCTCTCACCTCAGCACCAATCAAACGTAGCATCGACATCACGACTACACTTTATTTTCCTTACGAAGTTGCAACAAGAAGACGAGAGCGCCACTAAACCAAACCAGCCGGTGGTTTCACTAGAACTGAAATGTGTTGGCAATTTTATGCTCTTCACTACTTTCTATAAAATTGGATTCTTGGGGGTATGGTGTGACTTGTTGTTTTTTTTTTCTCACCACCCTAGGATGGAGGGTATGCAAACATCAGCATGTCGTTTGTAACAGCTCCAAGTATATGTTTAAGATCGCAATAAAGCAAACATATTCGTGATCATCATGACAGTTTATGTCGATCTAGCGGTGGATTCTTGGGGGTATGGTGTGGATTGTTGCTTTTTTACTCACCACTCTAGGATGGTGGGTATGCAAGCATCAGCATGTCGTTTGTAACAGCTCGAAGTAATTGTTTAAGATCGCTATAAAGCAAACATATTCATGATCATTATAACATTTTATGTCGATCTAACGGAATCCGTTCGTTCGGTTGGTTATATCTATCAACTTAAATAAAACCATACTCCCTCTTCCTATGATGTAGATCCCTTAGAATTGTAAATGTACCATATAGGTTTATAATTGTTTATTACCCCAATATATGTACACCGGTCTTCGGATTTTAAGTTTTACGTTCTGGAGCCCTTAACCCCTTCCAATAGCAGTTACAGCAAGTACTACCCACTAAGGCCCATAAATTTAGTGCCCTTTAAATCGATCCGCGAACTTTGTCACGTGCAATCTATTTATAGCCTTCATCAACCGACTACAGCCCGATCCCCCGGTTTTACGTTTTGAGCCCACACAACACTTATTTATTAAACGACTTCATTGCGTCAAATCTAAAAAAAGAATTCTGCACATTTCTAGCAATATCCATATTGGAGGGCATTGCATATTCGCCTCGTCTGAACTTTTCGCCCATTTACTTGTTTTTTCATTATTATTTGTTCCCTCTTTAGTCCTCCTATCTTTCATTGTTGGTAATTTCGCTTTTGCTTGCCATTATTAAAGCTTCATTGCTAGCAGCCCTCTGGCAGAGTGTGTATGTCGTTGTTGCTGTTGTCATTTTGCCGCCCATAGAAACCAACCAGCATGGGGGGCTTGTTTGCTAAGCGCGCCAATTAATGGAGAGCGTAAGTGAATTTCTCTCTGTTATGTTTTGGCATTAACGAGCCCCTTTGATACTTGTTCACCTACCATTATTATAAATGGTCCCACGTGTAAATGTCAGGGATGGAAAGTTCAGTACTTTTTTTCAGAACGGATGTTTTCGAAGCTTTTTTGTCTAAAGAGGCGAGTATTTCTCACTTAGCGAAATTTGCCACGATAAAATAGGGATTATCACATTTTAGCCGATCGAGACAAGTCCATCCCATTCCCAAATTTGCATTATGCAGATCGCTTGGAGATTGTAAGGGGGCAATATCAGTTCAAATTTGCAAACAGATGCCTCATGCGTTGGGAGAGACACGGACCCCTGATACTTGACCTCAGAATTCCATATGAGATTCGTGATCGGTCCCACGTGTATATGTCAGGAATGGAAAAGTCAGAGCTTTAGTACTTTTTTCAGAACGGGTGTTTACGAACCTTTTTTGTCTAAAGAGGCGAGTATTTCTCACTTAGCGAAATTTGCCACGATAAAATAGGGATAATCACATTTTAGCCGATCGAGTCAAGTCCATCGCATTAAAAATTTACGTTATGCAGATCGCTTGGAGATTGTAATGGGGCAATATCAGTTTATAGTTGAAAACAGATACCTCATGCTTTGGGAGAGACACGGACCCCTGATACTTGGCCTCAGAATTCTATATGAGATTCGTGCTCGGTCCCATGTGTATATGTCAGGGATGGAAAAGTCAGTGCTTTAGTACTTTTTTCAGAACGGGTGTTTACGAAATTCTTTTGTTTATAGAGGCGAGTATTTCTCACTTAGCGATATTTGCCACGATAAAATAGGGATAATCACATTTTAGCCGATCGAGTCAAGTCCATCCCATTGCAAATTTGCGTAATGCAGATCGCTTGGAGATTGTAAGGGGGCAATATCAGTTTATAGTTGAAAACAGATGCCTCATGCTTTGGGAGAGACAGGGACCCCTGATATTTGGACTCCGAAATCTATATGAGATTTTTGCTTGAGTCTCAGATATCTTTCATTTATATCCCATGTTATACCGATCGGTCTATATACCCGTTTCGTTGGGTTTTAGGGTGGGGCGGTCCCCTTAGTTACTTAACTCGAAATTTGAAGATCTTAGTTGTGTTTATGGATAACTATCATTGTTCAATCACAAATTGGTCCAACCATCTCCGATATATGTATATCTCGGATATATCGTAAACCCTTCACCTTTGGCTTCTATTAAGGTACAAGGGATACTTCTCCCTTATTACTGAGTGCAGTCCGATTAAAGTTTTAGCTCAACGATGTGACAAGTTCGATTGACAAGTAGAGATACTTGGCTAGATACCTCACAAATATGCTTTGCACAACGTTGAGCGCCTTCGTCTTCGGTTAGGGTTCTATGTATATGAATGACACTAACAAAAGTTTGGTCTGAGAACCAAAACATGTTTGGTCTGAGAACCAAAACACGTTTGGTCTGAGAACCAAAAAACGTTTGATCTGAGAACCAAAACACTTTCTTTTTTAATTTCCATCACACATTGTGTAAACCGTAATCGGTAAGGCAGAAGTTTCGAAATAAATATTTTATATACCTGCACTCCAATATTGTTGAAACCTTTATGCAAAACTTAAAAGTACTTTTTTGGTCCAAAAGCATCTTTTTAGTACAATTTTAAATTTTGTATTTGCCATCCCTGGTAAATGTACGCTATGAAAATGTTACCATATTGTTCATATTTTAACTTATAGGGAGCTGGGGGTAGGAAAACCGTGGTAAATGGCATTCAATCAACATTAATGATTGAATGACAAATGTTATAACGGTTCTAGAAGTTTCAAAATACGATACAAATTGTAGATACAAGCGATAAACATACGGTTTTATACCTATAGGTAGTGTTACCGTTGTGCGATTAAAGTCGGAATTTCCGACTTTTTGAATTCAAATAACTTTTTCCGTCCTTTTGAAATCTACACATTGCTTAAATGTGTTACTTTTTCTCTAAAAGTGCGACTTTAATACCATTTTGCAGAAATTTATTTTTAAATGGGTTTTTTCTTTAAGCGCAGTATGCACCTCTGGTGAAATTTTCGTTGCCATGAGAAATACATTGACATATCCTAAACGAAACCGTTACCGAAAATTTCGTTGCTGGTACGAAGCTCAAATGAAATATTGTTTGCGTAACAGGGTGACATAATAGGCATTGGTGAGTTTTTATCTGCAACTACGAATGAAAATGTATGTTTTAATCATGCAACATGAAATGAAGTTATTTGCCAAAACCATTAATTACAGCGCATATGTACATTATTAGCCAATAATGACTCTCGTTGATTGTACTCAGCCGTTTACGGCACGCTACCTGATAATTATGCCATGGGTCACTTGCGAAATCAAAAAAGGATAGGCCCCATTAACATCATTAAAGATGTCAAATGCTACGTTTTGTGATAAAAATAATTGTCTCTTTACATTTATTCTATTGGGTTGCCCAAAAAGTAATTGCGGATTTTTTAAAAGAAAGTAAATACATTTTTAATAAAACTTAGAATGAACTTTAATTAAATATACTTTTTTACACTTTTTTTCTAAAGCAAGCTAAAAGTTACAGCTGATAACTGACAGAAGAAAGAATGCAATTACAGAGTCACAAGCTGTGAAAAAATTTGTCAACGCCGACTATATGAAAATTCCGCAATTACTTTTTGGGCAACCCAATACATGTACGAAAGCATATCCAGGTCTTTATTTTTCGAGATCACAGTTTTTTTTCGGCAGTCGTAGCTTCGAATATGTGCATTTTTCTTTCTTTTCTTTTTATTGTAAATTTAATTAATTAAGTTTTTCGGCAGCGCTGCTTGCTTTGAAGAAAAATAAAAAAATTATCGACACCTATAAGCTTGATATTTGCTGTAAAATTTTGAGAGCACAAAATTGTCTCTGTTATTTTCATCCTCCTTGTATGCATTTTTGACATGCTGCCAACCTAATGCATTAGCTATGCAAAAGCTCACCGCTGGGCAACAGAGTTGCCAATAGGAATCATCACAAAAACGCATAGCCAACAATACCGCTACGTTTAATGCTGTTTTCTCTTAATTTAAGGGCATACATTTAAGAGTATGCCACAAAAGGATGTACTACAGGTCCTTTCTATTGATTTTCCACAGCAATACAAAAGAAAATTGAGGAAAACAAAATTGACAGTTGGCCAGTGTCAGATGGAAAATGACAAAATAAGCAACAAAAACGAAAAAAAAGGATCCAAGAACTTTTCTAAAGAGTAGACACAGAATTGCAATAAAAATAAAAAAGGAATAAATTTAAATTTTATTTTGTGCAAATATGAAAGGACTTTAAAAGTCGTAAATCAAGAAAGTGTGTGTGTTTGTAGTTGTATAGCATTATTAGTTTATAAATAAGAAGAAAAGTAGGAAAAATTCTGACAAAAACTAATTGAAAGATTGAATCTCAGAAAAGCCATATTAAAAAATACAAATTAAAAAAAAATCTACAGTTCTTGTTAAGGAGGTGGGGATATAAGAAGAAGAAGAAAAACAGTGCTTTACATGCAATAACATTATACAATTTGATGGTATCAGCCTAGATTTATGCAAATTTTTTGTGTTTTGAAAATCTGTTCAAGGATTTTTCCTACCTACCCGACCGACACATTGGTACATATGTGTGCTTAAGTGTGTGTGTGTGAGTGTTTGATGTTTTCATCGGAACAAGGAAATACAGCAGTGTACAGGATAAGCGAATGAACCAAGGGAAACTTTCAATCACGCACAACGTCAACATCCCGTGGCCGCTGTCGTCGTCTTCGTCATCATCGTCTGCAAAGTTTTTGCTTGCCCCCCGCGCTGTTGTTTTCAATTCAAAAAATAATCAAAGCATTCACATGTGAAAACTTCATTCACTTGGTAGTCGACTCTAAGCTCCCATTATTAAATCAATATTCGGCTCATTAAAACCAAGTCTCGCTAAAGCAACCAACGAGGGCTACGTTGCCAAGGGTTACTTTGCTGCTGTTACTTCAAATTTAAAGTTTTTCTCACTCTCTCTAGCAGTTGTTCGAGCAGGGAAGAGGAGACAACATATGTTGTATTGAAAATATTGGAGGACCTAGATTACCGCCGCCGCCGCCAACGTCACTCATCACATCGCGAACTATGTATAAAACCATAAGGCACGGAGAAAATAGTTTGCAATATACTATTCTACCACAGAATGATGATTTCCGCCTGGAGGGCAAAATCAAGTCAACGGGCAGTTCCAAGAAATGCAAAAATAAACGACCTCGCCGCAGATCCTTCTTTGCCTACTTGGGTCTGCTGTTTGTTTGCACCGTAATCATAGGAGCTGTTTTGGTGCCATTCTTGGTATCGGCCGAGTGTCTGCCCAATCCTGCGGAATGGTTTTTAAAAACCAAGGCCGCCTTTACCAAAGCAGCAGGTGCTGCCGATACCAGCCACACCAGTCATCCCTTGGAAAATAAAGAGTCAGCGCATTCCACATCACATGCGGGCAATGCCTTGGCCAATTCCATGCTAAACAAAGGCAATCTGTTGGCTTTGAACAAAGCCAATGTGGGCAAGCCGGTGAAAATTATCAACAAGGATGGAGTGGAGAAGATTATACTTAAGGTCAATAAAACGTCCATATCCAGCAATACCAATGCAAACGATGACAATTTAATATCAAATCAAGCTGCTGTTGCTGCTAAAGACCAAGTCACAATTTCAAATAACTCTGATGGCAACTCTAATGCGGTGATCACAAAGGAAACGGAAGTGCAAGAGAAAATCACCATACATGAGTTGAGCGATGTGGCAAAAAATATCATTACAACTCCAGCCGCCGCCCAAATAGAAAAGGATGAAGTAACACAAAAACCTATGCCCGCCACCTCAGTAATGGACTCAATGCCAGCGGCTGCCACCACGATGGCCACTTTAATGGCTATGGCGCCAAATCGTACTCTTTCCTCGGCTGCCTTGCCAAATGTACCAAGGGCTTCTTTGCAATCATCGCTAAATCAGAATGCCAGCAATTCCTCCTCGTCCTTGTTGTCCTCTTCATCATCATCGTCATCTTCTACACAGCCCACTATAACGACACGCATAATGCAGGTGCCTCTGTTAAAATCAACAGCCAAGAAACCGGCCATACCGCCTGTGCTAGTGAAAAATCTTTCACCTGTACAACAGCCTACACCAGACAGCAATAGCAACTTAAATGATATCATACCTTCGAAGACCCTTCAAACTGCAGAGAGTGTTGGAGCAAATGGCATGACAATTGCCGGAAGTGGAAAGGAAGCCAGCAATAATAACAACAACAACGATTGGATTCATACACACTGGCCCTATATTGATCCATCCACCTATTTCCAATGGAATGTAAGTTGAAAAAACCTAACCTATCTCCCTCCCATGGCCTATTTGCTTAATAACGCAATTGACCCTTTTTCCTTTCGCCTACATATTGCTGATTAATAACTTATTTTATCTCCCATCACATTTTCCATGCCTTCTCCCTTTACAACGACTGCTACGCATTGCCACTTTCCACACTTGTTAGGGCTATAAAACCGAGGATAGCGTTTTATTGCCAGCCCTATTGGGTTTTGCTTTAATTGGTGTCATTCTAATCATAACGGTCTGTTTGGTGGCACGCAACAAAAGGACTATTGTCACTTCCGTCAGGAAACGCAATCGTAATGTAAGTAATAACTAAATTCTATACGCTATTAACTACTAGTATAAGATTGATTAGCTACCTTCATTGAGTAACATGGCGGGTTACGAGGAGGATACGTGGTGTTAAACAAAAGGTTATTGAAGTGATATGAATTCCAGGGGGTTAAGTGTTCTATGCAAAAAAGTGAAAATTTCAGAAAATCTTCAAGAAAAACACAACTTTTAAAACAGAGTTTACAAATAATACCTTACAACGGCTGGTGTGTGCGCTAGCCGAAGAGTTGGATACTTCTAATGTGAGTCGAGTGCATGACACAGATCCTCAACCTGTCTTTGATCACTCCCATAGTTCCCATTGTTTGCAAAATGTGTAGAGTGATCCTGTTACTGAATCCCCCCTTCTCTTCCGAATAGACAAGACGTTTGAGAGACTTTTCCTCCTGAGCCTAGTTGAAGAATTACCATTTGCTGCACAGCACGACAAATGCTTTGCACGCCATCATCACACATAATAACCTTGGTCTAAATCAGCCCATGCGATAGGACGGTTCTCGTGGCTCCGGACTCTTTGAAAGCCTTGGACACCTTCAGTTATGCCACGTGTTTTGAGGATATCGCTAACACGTCCCTCCGACCGGGTCTAAATCTTTGGATTACGAACTATATGTGTGGTCACCAGTCGTTTGTAGAATTAAGAGATAAAAACTCAAAACCCCGTAGTGAAAAACAGTTAGTTTTGCAAGGCGGTGGCTACGCCTCTATACCACACTCCAGACGGTATAGATCATTATATAGCTGGCTTTCTACTGAACTTCCATTGCAGAGATCATCTCAATCAATAACTTGTGGATAGGCATCCACCGCCTGAAGCTATCAGGGTAGATCTGCATGATCTAGAGCGTGAGCAAATGCAAATTTGTCCATGAACATTCCACGGAGCAGCAAGGACATACTTGTTGTTGTGGTTTTTGTAGCAGTGTGTACACTGAGGCGGCAGCTCTTGTCAATGAAGGACTCCATCGGGTCTATCCGGTACGTACAACCGGCTGCCATGGGATTACGATATACTTCTCCCTTATCAACGAGTGCTGTCCGATTAAAGGGGGCCTCCTTTTAATAGCTGAGTCCGAACGGAATTCCGCAGTGCGACACCTCTTTGTGGAGAAGTTTTTTTATGGCTGCCATACCAAATGCCAGCATTAAGAGGGGATAACCGCTGCTGAAAAATGTTTTCTGATGTTCTCGCCAGGATTCGAACCCAGGTGTTCAGCGTCATAGGCGGACATGTAAACCTCTACGCTATGGTGGCCTCCTCTGGAGCGTGAGGTTCAGCGCAAAAATAGGGAACCAGAGACCCCAACATGGGGTGCATGGGGTTAGCAGTGAGGTCCGGTGCTGCCGAGATAGGGCTATACAACGTATTCATACCGCCGGTTGGTAGCTGTCACTCAGTTAATGGCCAAGCTTACAAGCCCGAAATAAGTGGGCTACTATGTGGCCATAATCGTCTGGTTCTAGGAGACTTTCATGCGCATCACATTTCATGGCATTCTCCCCTAGGCAACGACCAACGAGCAATTGCTTTAGCAGAGCAGATTGAATGCTCCACGTTTTCCACGGTGAATGAGGATGCTCCCACTATGATTACGAGGAGTTATAGCAGCTCGCCAGCCATTTCCAGTGACGTATCCAGGCAAGCCTTCATATCTTTGGAATCAGACCACCTCCCCATAATTCTCACTAACGACCGACCACCCGACGACTTCATAACCTCTGAGCGCCGGACGTTTATAAATCAGCCCAGGCCGTGTGATAGAACGGCCCTCGTGGCACTGGACCTATCGAAGGCATTCGACACGTGCCAAACTATTTGAGGACATCGCCAACACGTCCAGCCAGGTCTGAAACGGTGGTTCACGAATTATCTATTTGGTCGCCAGTCATTTTTGAAATCTAGGGATAAGAAGATTGAAGAAGATTGGCGCCTTAAAATAAGCAATGGTCATTTTGTTCCCTCAGCGATCGGAACGAGCTTGCTCACATACAGGAGCTTGGCGACGATCGCCACCTCCACATGAAAATGTGGCTAAAACAACAACAAAGAAACCTTGTTGACCACGTACAAAGCAATTGGCAGGTCTGTGATAAGTTATACAGTGTGGTCTCGTCAGCTTTGTGACATGCAGTGGAATAATATTCAGATCTGTCAGAATGCCGCTCTCCGAACTACGACAGGCTGTCTCCTCATTTCTCATGTGGACCACCTCCATCAGGAGACAAAGACCCTACCAGGGCGAAGATATAACTACATGCTTAATTACACCGCCCAGAAGCCTTAAGGAAGATCTACATGATCTAGATCGTGGGGTTCAGCGCTACAAGAGAGAACCCCTAGATCCAGCGGCATATCAAGCAGATCTAGACAACATTCATGCAGACACGGTAGCACATGCGGTAAATAGCTACCGGCTGAATATAATCCTTAGAGAACGACCGCCTCCGAGTAGTTCTGGCTCAATTACGTTCCGGCAGATGCAGCCGCCTCAACTCCTACAGAGCAGGGACTGCACGATACACGTCATCTGTTTAGTTGCCCAGCCAGACCCAGATCCCTGTGAACGCACCCCATCTTAGGCGCAGAGCTCCTGGATCTTGACACTAAACATAATCAAGCTGACAAAAGATAGAACACAACAAACTGCTACAACAACAACAAAAACAGGACCAGAGAGATCCATAAATTCCTTCCTTATGACCGATATTTTTGGTCGAAACTTGGACATCTCCGGCATGGATTCTAGTGTGGCTTAGACTACACTAACTAACGTTTAGGTTCGTAATCTACTCACTGATACCTGTCATTTGATACCCATATTGCCTAGGTTGGAGCACTTCTCCCCAAGAGGGTGCTTTTGCCCCCAAGGGGGTTCCTCAAAAACGGACTACAGATTCGTGTTTCTGGGGTCAAACCACGTCTGCATACCAAATTTCAGCGATATCAGAGGCGCTCCCTATGAGCACAGTACCAACATAGGCACGGAGGCAATCCCATGGCAGCCGGTTGTACGTACCGGATTGATCCGATGGATTCCTTCATTGGCAAGGACTGCCGCCTCAGTGTACAACACAATGCTATAACTATAAAAGGTTTTTATAGTTATTATTTGAAACGAATACTTTTCGCTTTTGCATTTTTTTCTCTTTCAACCGGTTACAGTGTTCACTAGCAAATCCACTCTTCTCTTTAACCACACTTGACAAATGACATTTCTAATATAAAATGTTTGGCAACACACGATTGGTAAAGAGATTTTTTTGTAGATTTAAACAAGGTAATGTCATAAGACCAACAATAACAAATCAAAGATACATTTAAAGGGATGTTAAGGCAAATTCCCTCTAAGTTCACACCTAGGCAAAGGTATACATATTTATAAATTCCATCAAATTACCCACATATCTATTTACTGCCAACCAGTAAAACTAAAAAGATGAAATTTTGAATGCAGCACTGTAAGTAGAAAATGTCATCAGCTGGCCTAGTGACGTTCCTTCTTTTGTATGTATTGCCTGACATTGGCAACACTTGTGCTGCGTGGCATTTTCTCAAACAAATAATTTGACGTGTTTGACGAAGACGGAAAGAAAACGATAGCACTTCCAACGTAACAAGAATTAAAAGCTATACTGGGATAGTTGGAGAGCAGCGGTGGAGCTGTGGATACACGAGAAAAAAGGGAAACAAAAACAATAAGAAATTCCAGCATTGCATTGTATTAACAATTAAAAAAGCGTGAAATTGCAATTGAATCGAATAGTGCAGACCACCATGGCCATTAAACCAATCAACTTGGGACGTAAGAACACAAATAAAAACCCACCCATATTAAGCCATGAATTTGTTATACAAAACCATGCCGACATCATCTCATGTGTGGCCATGATCTTCGTCTTGGGTTTGATGGACGAGACAACTGCCCCCTTTGCCAGCGCCTTCATATCGTTGCACCACAATGTGAGTGGCGAGGAGCCGACACGTGAACAGCCCTTGGGCAAAGCTTTCACCTATGTGGCAGGTATTAAGGATTATTGTGCCGTCTTCTTCTACACCCTTACGTGCATCATCATGCATGCCATCATTCAGGAATTTGTTTTGGACAAAATCTCCCGCAAGTTGCACTTGTCCAAATACAAGCTATCGCTGTTCAATGAGAGCGGCCAGTTGGTGGTGTTCTATGTGATGTCTTTCCTGTGGGGAGCCAATGTGATGCTGAAGGAGGGCTATTTGAGCAAATTCTCTTTGCTGTGGGACGACTATCCCAACCATCCCATGTCATTCCTGCACAAGTTCTATTTCATCATACAATTGGCCTACTATCTGCACATGCTGCCTGAATTGTATTTCCAGAAGGTCAAGAAGGAGGATCAACAGCCCAAGATTATACATTCCGTGTGTGGTTTCTCCATCATCTGTTTGGCCTATACTTTTGGCTTCCAGCGCATTGCCTTGGTGATATTGACCTTGCACTATTTGTCCGAGACCTTTGCCCATATCTTCCAGTTGATTGGCGTCTTCGATCGTGATGAGAAAATGGCCAGTGTACGCATTGTCAACAATGCGGTCTTTGTCTTTGTGCGCTTCACCTCCATGGTCATTGGTGTTTTGGCTTTGTACTATGGTGTCATTGCCAGTTCTGCCAGCAAATTGAGAGGTTATTTGGGACTGTTTGCCCTTTTGGGTTTGCAGTGCTATTTCATTTTCTCCTTCATCACCGAACAATTGAAGGCCACGCGTGAGGCTAAGCAGCAAACCAAACCAGCGGCCACACAAAAGAAGAAGACACCCAAGGAGAAGACGAAACGTAGCAAGCGTGAGTCCGATTTACCTGAAGCTGATCAATCGCCCAGCGCTCCTGCCAATAAGGTGAAGACTAAGTAAGCGACAGAGAGAAAGATAAGTAACAAGCCGGCCACTAGTAATACTTTTAACATAGAAGAAGAAGAAAAAGAGGCACAACTCAATAAAGCGATGACAACACCATAAGAAGGAAAACTACAAGACACGAAACAGTTCAAATGATGACCATTTTTATTGTAATAATGGCAAAGCTTTTTTCCACCAACAATTTTACAATTTTGCTCAACCAACAGCATTTGAAAATGACCCTCCATTCCCTGCCACCCTCCCCCCCCCCCCACACAATGCAACACGCTTCGATTGTGCCGAATTTTATTTTCGTGCACTTAGTCTAATACACAACTGTAAGAATTCCTCCTTACTTTTTAAAGTAAGGACTCTCAGCAAGTCTGGCAAGCAAGAGCATTTAAGGCAATTTTCGATTTAATTTTTTTTTACACAAGAAAATCAAACAAAAAAAAACAAACAATACAAACAGTTGAGAAGAGCAAGAAATCTTATTTTTAATATGTATGTAAATTGTTAAACTATTTTTAAACTTAAACAAACAAGAAAAAAAAACGAAAAACAAAAACAACTTCCAAACATTCTAACATCAACACGTACATGCTCACACACACACAAACAAAACGACTTTAATTTATACAAAAAAAAAAAAAAACAGAAAACTTAAAAATAAAAATCAAAATATTGTATTTTTTTATATTAAATTTATTGTAAAAACAGACTTTTTTTTCATTTTTTTGTTTGCAGATAATTTGATTGAAGATGGAGTTTTTTTCCTTTTTTCGTTTTTTTTTTTACAAATATTTTTTTTATTACAAATCTATAAAAAGTATATATTTTTATATAAGCTTAAAAAAGTGAAAAATAAAATTTTCTTTTCATTGTGTCTATGTTAGGTATATATATTTCTTTAAAAACAAACTTTTTTTGTTGATGAAAATTTTCCTACGAGTTTAACTTGGCTGAAATTTTGCGCGCGCATTAAAAAAATCTTTGAATATTAATTTAAAAATAAAATATTTTTTTATATAAAACACTTAATGTAAAAGTAGTTTTATTTCGTTATTCCCTTAATGGGATTTTTAGAAAGTCTTGGGAAAATTAGCATAAAACTGTAAGCAGCAACTCTTCGACTATGTCAAGGTGAAGGTGATTTGTTGTTGGCATTCTCCTAAGGTGTGGATGGTTTATTTTTATACGTGTCTTTCTCGGCTTAAGCGGTAGTCGGCATACAGGTTTAGCTTTATTCACTTCAACATGTGTAGTGTGTTGTTTGACGACGTAGGCAATATTTCACTTTGACTTAAAGCGGCCCTAACAACCAAGGCTAGGGAAAATAGTTTTTATACCCTCCATAGGATGGGGGTATATTCAAATTTCATCATTCTGTTTGTACCATCTCGAAATATGCGTCTAAGACCCCATAAAGTATATATATATTCTGGATTCTGTCCGTCCGTCTGTCTGTCGAAAGCATACTAACTTTCGAAGAAGTAAAGCTAGCCGCTTGAAATTTTGCAAAAATACTTCTTATTAATGTAGGTCGGTTGGGATTGTAAATGGGCCAAATCGATACATGTTTTGATATAGCTGCCATTTAAAATGATCTTGGGTCTTGACTTTTTGAGTCTCTAGAGGGCGTAATTCTTATTCAATATGAATGACATTTTGCACATGGTGTTTTGATATCACTTTAAACAATAGGGCCTAGTATGGTTCAATCGATTTATAACCGGATATAGCTGCCATATAAACCTATCTGGGATCTTGACTTCATGGGCCTCTAGAGGGCGCAATTCTTATCCTGAAATTTTGCATGAAGTATTTTGTTATGACATGCAACAACTGTGCGAAGTGTGGTCGAAATCGGTCAACAACCTGCTATAGCTGCCATATAAACTGATCTTGGATCTCGACTTCTTGAGCCTCTTGAGGGCGCAATCCTTATCGAATTTAGCCGAAATTTTGCATGAAATATTTTGTTATGCCTTGCAACAATTGTGCGAAGTGTGGTCGAAATCGGTCAACAACCTAGTATAGCTGCCATATAAACTGATCTGGGATCTCAATTTTTTGAGCCTCTAGAGGGCGCAATTCTCATCCGATTTGGCTGAAATTTTGCACGTGATGTTTCGGTATCACTTCCAACAACGGTGCTAAGTATTGTTTAAATCGTTCATTGATTTCATTGACATTTTTTATAATGACAAAATTTTATATTTATAATATTCTACAAAGACAACATTTTGCTGAGGCCAGGGTGGCCTTAAAATAATTTTTCTTAAGGATAAAATTGTAATGAAATTCTTAGTAAAAAAAAATTTAATGAAATTTTTTCAAAAAAAAATTGATGAAATTTTTTCTTAAAAAAATTTAATATTTTTCTAGAGGCAAAATTTCAGCGTTATATTCTCTTATGACAAAACGGGCCGGACCCCTCTCGAAGTTGTATTTTTTTAAAACAAAATTTCTTTAAATTTTTTCTAAAGACAAAATTTTTATAAAAAAAATTTACTAGTTCTTTACCAGCTCAAACGGCTAAAGCTAGAGTCATGAAATTTGGCACGAATGTGGGTTGTGGGTTGTAGGAGCGCTAAAAGATGGGTCTATATGATATTTGTACGTTAAGGTACTAAAAACTAGGAAATAGTGACTTTTTTCCCATCGCGAACGGATGGTGCTAGAATTATAATTTTAGGCTCAAATTAAAGAGCGTCTCGAAAAAATAAGATTTGGTGAGAAAAATTTCCCTAAATAGTACTGGAATTGGGGAAAATGGTAAGGCTAGTACCGCAATTGGTACTTTTTGGTACCTTGTTTGTTAATTGAGCTAGAGCTTTGAATTTTGGAATTTAGATACACTATGGCAATCTTAATTGGTATTCCAAAAAAGTTTTTGGACATTTAGAAACAAAAAGTACCAAAAATGGTACGAAATAGATGAACTTTGCATAGGGCGAACGGGTAGAGCTAGAAATTCGAAATATTTAACTTAAATGATTGTTGTGTTGCGAAATAAAGAGGGTAAATAAAACAAAATATGAAAAATAGCAATGAAAACCGAAGAAGTACCGTACCGTATATGGTACCATTTCATAATTTTACGTTTTAGTACCAAAAAGTACGAAATAGCTTGTTTGCTTTTACAGTGAAAGGGAAAGTGTAAAATTACAAAAAAAAAATGATAAAAATGATCGATGTCTTGACATATAGACGATAAGTTGTACCAAAGATGAACTGTTGAAATCGTACAAGTAGTAGAATAAAAAGTAATTAAGTGCTGTAATTAGTACTATTTAGCACTTTCTTTATAGATTGAGTTACAACTCTGAATTTTGGAATACAGTTACATCTAGGCTCTATGTACCGAGCGACTCGAAGATTTTCTAGATATTCGTGCATTTTGGTACTAAAACGTACAAAGTGGTACTTTATTTACAGACAAAGCTACATTTGTGATATTAGAGATACAAGTACAGCATTCAATTCATTTATGGTCGGAATCAGACTAAAACTTGATAGAGCTCCAATAGCATAACAGTTCTTATTCATTATTTTATGTTTACCTAAAAAGAGATACCGCGCAAAGAACTCGACAAATGCGATTCATGGTGGAGGGCAAGGCGGATTTAACAAGGTGGTCTTACGCGAACAGCTATGAACAGCCGGCCCGGTTTGACGGTATTAAGGTGTCAGATTTTTGTTTGCATTCTCTTTTTTGTCATCTTCGTTCTCGCATATTCTCTGCTCATGTAAGCGCCCGTATGCACACACAAACACAAATTTCTTTGTGTGTGTTGGCAAAACGTCAATCAGCTTGATGGCACATATCCCTCCAAACATTTGGAAGTGACTTTCTCACTCCCTCACAGAATAGTCACTTTTTAGGTCCTTTTGTATGATAGTTTGTAGAGATTTCAAGATTTACAACAACAAAATACATTACTGTCGGAATTCTATCATTCATGTTTCGCTAATTAGTTTCTCATAATCAACTGCTATTGCTACAAATTTAAAAATAGATTTTTTGTTGTTGTTTTGGACGCTAACTCAAAATACCCCAAACAAGAGAATGTATGTTAACTTAGCCTTCTGTAATGAAGAAAGGCCGGTAGCACAGAGGGATAGCATACGCCTCACAATCGTAAGGTTGGCTGTTCAAATCCCAGTCAGGGAAAATCATTGCAAAGAAAATCTTCGATTATTAATCTTGATTTGAAAAAGAAGTAAATTAGAAAGAGAAATAAAAATTAGCTTCACTCTAAAAGGTAAAAAAAACATTTGGCAAATAAAAATTTATTTTTATAAATGACGTTGATAATCGAATTTTACACTTTTTTTAGTCCCTATTTAGTCACTCATGGGTATATATCGCCAAGTGGAACGTTTTCTCCCGTACCGAGACACTAATTAGAGTAAAAAATGATATCGCCTGAGATTGTTTTCAACTTCCTTGAGTGCAGATTTAGTGACTCGCACGATAGAAAATGTTTGGAGGGATGATTTGTGGTTGTTGTACAAATGAGACCACCTTTAATTGTTTCGGTATGGGTGGAGGGTATATAAGATTTGGCCAGGCGAACTTGGCACATTCTTACTTGTTAAAGCTAGATAGGGTATAATTAAATTTTGTTTGATTAAATTTTATTTTTTTTTCTGCTCTTTCAGGATATTGAGGAAACTGGAGCCGAAGATAATACCACCTTATTAACCAACTCAAATTTATCGGATGAAGATTAAATGCAACATCCCCAAAACATTCAACACCCAACATTAGAAAAATGAGGTGACTAAACCTAAACCCTACACTAATTTGAAACATTTAATTTAAAAAAATATGGAATTCATAAAAAGTTTTAATTTTTCGCCTTAAATATCATCAGTTTTATACTAAATAATTGTCTCTAAGACAAATAAGTTGAAAATGATGACCGGTGCGTTTGAAAAGGTTTTTAAGATCTCCATGGAAATTTTGTTGTAATTTAAAATGGTGTTGAAAAAAAATTTTTTTAATTTTATTTTTTTAATTCTCTAGAATTTTTTTTCTTTTATAGGAAAATTAATTTTTTTTTCTATAAGGATTTTTTAGAATTTTATTTTATTGAAAATTGTTGTTAATATCTCATTTCAGTAAAAAAATTTTTCAAATTTTATTCAGGAAATTTTGTCAAAAATTTTTTGTTTAGAAAATTTTCTAAAAATTTAATTTTTTTAGGAGATTTTTTCAAAATTTTCTAAAAAAATAAAATTATGAAAATTTTTTATAAAATTCAAATTCTTACAAAATGTTTATTGAATAGAATTTTTGTTATGAATACTAACGAATTTTTTAATAAAAAAAAATTTTAATAAAATTTTCTATATAACAGGAAATTTCTGGAGGAAAATTTTGTCAGAATTTTACTTTTATAAAAACTATTTTCATAATTTTTTTATATAAAATTATGTCAATATTTTTTCAAATTTTTACAAACATTTCGTCAAAATTTTATCCAAATTTTATATCTATAGAATATTTTGTTAAAATTTTATTTCTATAGAAAATTTGATTAAAATTTTATTTCTATAGAAAATGTTGCCAAAGCTGTATTGAATATTAATTTTTATAAAAAACTAGCTGGACTGGGCCCGCTCCTCTGCGCCTTCTATCACTCTCTTATTTTATCTGAGCCCTATACTGGCAAGGTCAGGAAACTTTTGTTTGGGCGTACTGGTACCGCCTTTCAGATTTTCCGCCCCAATGTGGATATGATATTGGTACTGTACTTTCAAATACCTTTCATTTGAACCTTAGATTGCTACGGTCGGTAAGTAAGTCCGGTATGGGGGTATATTGGGGGGGAGAGGTGTACCATCATATATCAGATTCGTTCTCTAGTCTCAAATTCCTTTAATTTGAGCCCCATTTTGTCAATATTTGTTTGTATTTCGATTTAGCAGGCTTTGGAGGGGGCGCAGCCCCCCCTAGGTATCCCACCCTAAATAAGGATACCAAATAACTGGTATGGGGGTATATTGGGGGGTGAGGTATACCTTCTCAAATTCCTTTAATTTGAGCCCCATTTTGTCAATATTTGTTTGTATTTCCATTTAGCAGGCTTCGGAGGGGGCGCAGCCCCCCCTAGGTATCCCACCCTAAATAAGGATACCAAATAACTGGTATGGGGTTATATTTGGGGGTGAAGTGTACCGTCATATATCAGATTCGTTCTCTAGTCTCAAATTCCTTTAATTTGAGCCCCATATCGTCAATATTTGTTTGTATTTCCATTTAGCAGGCTTTGGAGGTGGCGCAGCCCCCCCTAGGTATCCCACCCTAAATAAGGATACCAAATAACTAAATTTCGGGTTAATCGCCCTACCCATCTGCGAAATCTGGAGTTTTTGAAAATAAGGTAAGGGTGGAGATCGCCCATCATAGTTTGGATGTTAGATATGATTCATTTTCTTGATGGAGGATTGGAGTAGCCAAACCCTGTGCCCCGAAAGTGGAAAGTGGATATCAGATTCATACTCTACTCTGAATCACATTTGAGCTACATATTGTTTTGGTCGGTATATATGTGTGGTTTAGGGGGAGTTTAGGTAAGACGTCCCTGAAACGCTTGGCCATAAAACCGATATCAGATTTGAGCCCCTTATTGTCATAATCCACAAATATGTCCACTTTAAGAGGTATTTAGGTTGGGCCGGCCACCCACGCACTTAGCCCTAAAACGATATCAGCAACGCGCTCTAATCTCAAATTCTCTTTATTTGAGCCCCAATAGCCATTGGTTTAGGGTGATATTATGGGGTGAGACGGCCGCCGAACCATTGGCCTCAAAATTGGATATCCAAATACCTATTATTTATTGTCATAGTAGGCAAACAGGGCCGGTTTGAAGGAAGTTTAAGGGGCGGACCCTGAAATAATATCAATATCGTGCTAGAGCATGGCGGCTTTAGACCATTGTTTAATGCTTTCTATTCAAACAAAAAACATTTAAAAGTCAGCAAAAAGTGTGTTGTTGCTGGAAGCATTTGTATCGCGATTTCATTTTCGACCAAGGAGACATGAGATGTCAAATGGATTATGGTGCTTTATAACCATTCCAACTAGAGTAAGTTGTAAAGCACACATCTGAATTTGAACAGGGCTCTTTAAGTCGACTGTTTTCATAAGCGCAAGTAAGTTTCGTAGCATCGTTGGATAAATCGGATTTCAAGAAGGGAAGTAAGATTTGATTTGTATTCTATTGCGCTTATGAAACAAGTACGATGCATATCCCATCGGTATTCCTTCTGAAACAACGGGCATTCATATCAAGCAAACCGCTGCCAGCTTTTATAATTAAACTTGAAGCGAGAGATGAAAAATTTTCTAATAAAAGTGAAGTAAGTCTGTGTTCCAGATGTCTAATTGAGAGTCCTTTATCTTAAGAAGATCTATTATGTCTTTTGAGAATTTATCCTAAGCCAGGGAACCAGTCTATCAGACACAGCTTGTAATTCAACCGGTGATAGATCATCAGGGCCTGGCGAATTAAAGGAGTCGAAACTTCGTATCGCCCAAAGGATTTTCGGCTCAGACACAATTTCCCTAATGGCCTCCGACGAATGCATACCAGTGAGAATTTCCCGGGAAATGTATATCAACGAGTAGTTCTAGTGTTTCCTCATTAGACATTGTGCATACATTCTCTGACTTCTGGATATACCTCACCGTAAAAGGTCTCGAGGACGGAATCTTCCTTAGCCTAGAGGCCTCGGATGTATCCTCCACGGAGCTGCAGAATTCTACCCAGGATTTGTTCGGAGCCTTTCTAAGCTCGCCCTTATATTTTCTTAGCTCAGCCTTATAGATGTCCCAATCGTGTGGTGCTCTTGTGGATTTTGCTCTTTTGAAGAGTTTTCTGCAGTCCTTTTGCTCTTTTGTGGCTTTTGCTCTGTTGAAGAGTTTTTTGCAATCTTTCCTTAGACCAACCAGCTCTCAGGTCTACCATGGCGGTCGCTGTTTGCCCCTTGGCTTGGCAGTAGGGCATGCTGACACTAGCGAGTCATTCAGGGCCTTTGTGATCCGCTTCACCACTATGTGTATATCCTCTGTAGTTTCCACTTTCTTTTCCAGTCTAGAAGGGATAGATGTGCAGAATTTGTGACGAAATGTATCCCAATCCGCCTTTCTTCGGTTTAGCCGAGGGACCACTACTTCAGTATTTGCTCCAAGGCTGAAACTATTATAACGATGATCAGAGAAGCTGGGGTCATCCAACACTTCCCAGTCGCATATTCTTCCACTTATATCTTCCTATACAAAGGTAATATCTAGTACCTCTTGCCTGCTCCTGGTAATGAAGGTCGGCTTATGCCCTTTATTACAAATCGCCAGATTGCAACTTATAATATATTCGATTAACCACCTCACCCCTTTCGTTGACATCCGAACTTCCCCATATCTGGTGACGTGCATTAGCATCACTTCCTACAATGAGGCTTTTCTTCCCTACAGAAGCGGCTTCAACCAGCGGCTTAAGGCTTGAAGGCGGCCTCTCTGAATTGTGTTCCATATATAGGGAATCCCAGCCAGTAATGAGACTTGTTTATTTCAAGGCTGCAAACTAAGGAACTAGGGCAAACATCTCACATATCAATGAGTGCAGTCTGATTCAAGTTTAAGCTCAATGATAAGGGGCCTCCTTTTTATAGCCGAGTCGGAATGGTGTGCCGCAGTGCGACACCTCTTTGGAGAGAAGTTTTATATGGCATAGTACCTCACAAATGTTGCCAGCATTAGGAGGGGAAAACCACCGCTGATAATTTTTTCAGTTGGTCTCGCCAGGATTCCAACCCAGGCGTTCAGCGTCATAGGCGGACATTCTAACCCCTGCGCTACAGTGGCCTTATTTCAAGGCTGCCTACTACTAAATCTTCAGAGCTTAGCAACGGAAGAAGAAAAACATTTAGACTACTCTTGGCAAGAATACAGGCTCTGTGTCTCCCATTCTCCGTGCTCTTGAGAAGTTTAAATCCCGGAAAGTCCACGAATCATTCCTCCCTACACCCATGGTTCCTGGATAAGAACCACGACAAATCCACCTGCCATCAGGAGGACCTTTAGGGCCTTACATAGGTGGGGATTTATCTGTAGAAACCGGACCATAGTCAGGATTCAGAACTTCCACCACTGTTGTGTTAGTCTCTTCTTTTGCCTCCACCAGGAGTTCATCCTCACAAGATGCGTTAGAACTTGTCATGATAAGCTTCCGTACGCATCCAGGGGCAGGTGGGAAAGCTGTGGAACCACTCTTCCTCAGAACACTGGGCACTTGCGATGTGGACGATTTCTCTTTAGATGCTTTGCTAACTGCTGCTGTTGAAATACTTTCTGAGATCCGTGCTACCCCGCTGGGGCACACTTTGAGCCCAGTCCAACTTAGTGACCCACCCGCACAGGACTTGTTGGGTCCCGTTTCGATGCCATCCCCTCATGCCTCGATCCTGGCAGGGTTTTTTTCAGTCTCCTGCAATCCGTGAGACTTTAGCGATGTGGTCGATAGTTTCTCAGGCAAGTGTTCCGCAACAACTGCTGAGCTGTCTCCTGATTCCCCAACCCCACTGCTTATATAGACCTTCAGTATCAACTTGTTGAATCCGTAGTATACAAACCCCTTCAGACTTGTTGAGGTCTGCGAGACAGCCAGAGTTTAGTACGAATACTGCATGTCTCCGATCACCATCAGTCTCATCCAATCTACCAATCTTCCGATCGGTGGTTGAAAGATTGGGATTACATTCCCTTAGTCTTTCAAGTATCGCTTCTGGATCTGAGGGAATCCTTGGTATTCAAGCATGCGTCATTGGTCGCGAAGGAATATCTTCCTTCTTGACTGAATCTAGTGCCGCACCTGGCCAGATCTCACCAATCTTTTTTAGCGCACAACGGTACATTTCAATTGAGCGTTGATTGCCGAAGGCAATTAGTCTGTATCGACTTCGATACCAGCCTGCACCATGGTGCGGAGTCTAATATTGGGTTGCCCAAAAAGTAATTGCGGATTTTTCATATAGTCGGCGTTGACAAATTTTTTCACAGCTTGTGACACTGTTATTGCATTCTTTCTTCTGTCAGTTATCAGTTGTTACTTTTAGCTTGCTTTAGAAAAAAAGTGTAAAAAAGTATATTTGATTAAAGTTCATTGTAAGTTTTATTAAAAATTACTTTTTGAGCAACCCAATACAATAAAAAATAGCGTCGATGACAGGATACAATTCTGCTTCACTCCTTTGTCGGTCTCGCAAGGTCGGCTCTCTGTTCAATTGAAATGGACTGAAACTTCAGCATTCCTATACAGCTCCCTAATGACCTTTTAATTACACCATTCCATGGAAGACAAAAACTAAAAACATTTCGCAATTTCCAAACAAAAAAAAAAAATACTTAATTTCTTTTTACAAAACCAAATCACTTTAGTTTTACTTTATATAAAAAAAAATAGAAAAAACACAGCATTATTAAAAAAAACCCCACAAGAGGTATATATTCAGAAAATAATTTATCATTAAAAAAAATGAACGCTTATTTATTAATAAAACAAAAAAAAAAGAATAGAAAACCCAAAAACCAGCTCATATTAAGCAAAGAGTATAAAACAGCAGCATTAAAACATTCAATATTACAGCAAAAAAAAGTATTAAAATTTCAAAGGAATTAATTTATGAAATTTAAGTAAAACATAATTATTAAATAATTTGAAAAATGGTTTAATAAAAAAAAAATATTACAGGCCCACTGAAGCAGATTTTTCAATAATTATTTTATATTTTTTAATTTTATATTTTTTAATTATTTATTATTATTATTTTCACATAACGGTAAAAAACAAAGACTGTTTCTTAAAACCAAAGCTAAAACAACTTAAGAAAAAAAGTTACATGAAATTGTCTCCTTTTATAAAGCGAAAAAATGAAAAAAAAAATATTTAAAAAAAAAATTAAGTTAAACAATTGGCAATTTAAGAATTTACTATAATTTTATATACAACAATTTATACATATGACAAAAAAGAAAGATGACAAAGAGAAAACACTTCAAAGGCTTAAATTCAATTTATTAAACAAAAAGCTGCAGAACAGAACAAAATGAAGTGCCAGGCTGGATGGCATAAGAAAAAGAAGAAAGAAAGAAAAACTAAACCACCCACGTTAAAACGAACAACACCTTATAAAGAAAAAGCTAGAACATTTACTTTAAAGAAATTCAAAGAGAGCAAACCTTAAATACCTTTAAAAACTTTATAATTTAAAAAACAAAATTAATTTCAAATTAATTAATTTATTTTGTTTTATATAAAGAAACCAAAATATTTACAAGTAACAATTGTAGCTCCATGGTAGCAAAGTTTTTTTTTTTTGAGTTTTCTTCTTCTTTTCCTCCCCTCTGAAAACGAAACACATCAAGTCCACATTACCTAAAGAAGGAGAGAGCGAGTAGTAACCCCAAGTCAGATCCTTTAGGGCATTAGTTTCAGAATATCTACAACTTTCTCTCTATCAAAACAACATCAGCAACCACAAAAAAACCAACCAAACCAAAACTGAATACTAAGAAAAATATCTGAGAAAAAATATGTATTTTAAACTATTTTTGTAAAAGTGTGATTGTTGTAGAAAAAAGAAAAACCACAAAAAAAAACCCCAAAAAACAGAGTAAAGTAGTTAGTGTTGTGAAACAGAAAAACTAAAAAAAAAACGAAACAAATAAAATCATTTTGTGGAAACAGTGTTTAATTGGAACTAGACAACAGTATTTAGAAAAAGAAACTAAAATAAAAACAATAATATTAATGAATGCATAGAATGAAAGGGCAAGGAAACCAATAAATTCTTCAACTCATCTACCTACTTTGGTTTAAAACTGATCATTAATGTATAATTAATTTAAAAATAATGGCAAAACAATTGAATAGTTAAGACAAAGAAGAAAAATTAAAAATTTTCTATAAAAAGTTTCTCTGGGACATATTTTCTATAGAAAATTTTTTGGCCACACTTTTGCTATAGAAAAATTACAATTACAAGTTCGGCTTGAGGTAATGTACAATTATTAAAAACGGATGTCAGTGTTTCTTATTAATTGTTTTATTTTAAATTTTTCCAATATTTCGATTACCGCCGGTAATCTTCATCAGGGAATTCTACAATTCAAAATTATAGTAAAATAAAACCGAATTTATGAAAAGCAAAGAAACAAAAATATAAATTTAATTAAAATTTAACATTTGAAATAGAAATTACATTTTAAAACAAGTGAACTTATGTCTTGTACCACGCAGGAATGACTGAAGCTTATTGTCTATTGCTTATACCTCTGTACCATAAAAAAGGTATCAAATTCGTTTTTTACTCCCAAAAAACCTTTCATTTGAGCCCCATATTGATATGTTCGGGAAATAAGTTCAGTTTAGGTAGTGCTTTAGTGCTTACCCACAATCACTTGGCCCCAAAATTGAATTCCTTTTGTACTCTCAAATACCTTTGATTTGAGTGCCATATTGTCATGATGAGGTCATATAATCTCTAGGTTAAGCGCCACCTAGATAACATAATGGTAACTTTTGGGTGGTATTTTTGGGTTAAGGGGACGGTCCGTCCCTTACGAAATCAACAAATTTTATAGCCTATTGCTCCTTCCTGACTATATTCGTTATCTACTCCCTAATAGCTTTCATTTGAGTCCTATATTGTCATTATCGTCCATTATGCCTATTTAAGGGAGTTTTGGGACGGGGCGGCCCCCTAGGTACCTTGAACCAATGTTTATTATGAAACTAATACTCTACTCCCGTCATTTGAGTCCCATATTGTCCCGATCGGTCAACTTTTATTTTTGCGTGGTGCTTTCGGGATAAGGGGGAGGGTCCGCCCTCTTACGATATAAAAAAAATTTATAGCCTATTGCTCCTACCAGACCATATTCGTAATCTACTCCTTGATACCATTTATTATTTACTTACTTACTTTAATTGGCTAGCGTTCCAACCGCCTCCATCTTCTGCGCTCATTCTAAAATCTTTGATACCAAGTTTCGAGGTGTCTCCCACCACTTGATCTTTCCATCGGGCCGATACCATTCATTTGAGTCCCATATTGTCCCGATCGGACCACTTTTAGTTTTGCGTGGTGCTAAGGGGGAGAGTCCGCCCACTTACGAAATCAACAAATTTCATAGCCTATTGCTTCTTCCAGACTATATTCGTAATCTACTCCCTAATACCTTTCATTTAAGTCCTATATTGTCATCATCGTCCACTATGCCTATTTGAGGGGGTTTTGGGGTCGAAAGGCACCCTAGGTATCTGAACCCAAGTTTTAATATCAAGTTAGGACTCTACGGCCGAATACCTTTCATTTGAGTCACATACTGTCCCGATCGGTCTAATCATTTTCCGTCCGTCCCTTCCGATATCAAAAAAATTATATAACCTATGTTTCCTTCCAGACCAACCAGACACAATCTGTGAAAATTGCAAGGTTGCAACACCTCGAAATATGCGACTAAGACCCCATAAAGTATATATATTCTTGATCGTCATGTCATTTTAATTCGATCTAGCCACGTCCGTTCGTCGGTCTGTCGAAAGGACGCTAACTTTCGAAGGAGTAAAGCTAGCCGCTTGAAATTTTGCACAAATACTTTTTATTAGTGTAGGACGGTTGAGATTGTAAATGGGCCAAATCGGTTCATGTTTTGATATAGCTGCCATATAAACCGATCTTGGGTCTTGACTTCTAGAGCCAATAGAGCGCGCAATTCTCATCCGATTTGACTGGAATTTTGCATGAGGTGTTCTGTTATTACTTCCAATAACTGTGATAAGTATGGCGCAAATCGGTACATAAACTGGTATAGCTACCATATAAACCGATCTTCGGTCTTGACTTTTTGAGCATGAAGTATTTTGTTATAATTTGGAACAATTGTGCGAAATATGGTCGAATCGGTCTACAACCTGATATAGCTGCCATATGAACTGATCTTGGATCTCGACTTCTTGAGATGATAGAAGGAGAAATTCGTATCCAATTTGGCTAAAATTTTGCATGAGGTGCTTTGATATGACTTCCAAAAACTGTGATAAGTATGGCGCAAATCGGTACATAACCTGATATAGCTGTCATATAAACTGATCTGGGATCTTGACTTCTAAAGAGCGCAATTCTCATCCGATTTGGCAAATATTGCACAACGGCTTCTCCCATGGCCTTCAACATGCGTGTGCAATATGGTCTGAATCGATCTATAGCTTGAAACTGCTCCCATATAAACCGATCGCCCGATTTTGCTTCATGATCCCTGAATCGGACTATAACTTGACATAGCTCATCCTCCGTCCTTATTCATTATTTTTTGTTTGCCTAAAAAGAGATGCTGCGCAAAGAACTCGACAGATGCGAAACTTGGTGGAGGGCATATAAGATTCGGCCCGGCCGAACTTAGAACGCTCTTACTTGTTCTGTTTCGATTCGGGCATTCATTCGAAAATTTTTTCGTATTTTGCTTTGATCCTTTGCAACCGAAAGTTGGAATAAAAGGAAAAACGAAATATCGTAAACAATTCAAACATGTTGTGCCTTTAACTCTTGTCACTGGTCATCCCGAATTTGGCTATAATGCCAAATCTTCTTCGTTTGCCCTCTTTGGGCGGAACAATTAAAGGTGTTTTCATTTGTACAACAACCACAAATCTTCTGGTGCAATCCGCCATCTTGCCATCAAGTTGATCGACGTTTTGCCAACACACACAAAGAAATTTGTGTGCTTGTGTGTATACGTGTGCGTATATTAGCAGAGAATATGCGAGATAGAAGATGGCAACCAAGAGAATGCAAACAAAACTCTGACATCTTAATACCGTCAAACCTGGGCGGCTGTTAACAGCTGTTCGCGTGAGACCAAATTTTTAAATTCGACTTGCATACAAACAAACAATAATAGATTTTTATATATAAGAAGAAGAAGATTTTACGCAAATAGTTTAAATAGAATTAGTGTCTCTGGCATTTTTTCTATAGAAAATTTATTTCTGACATTTCTTCTACAAAAAATTTGTCTCTGACTTTTTTTTTCTATAGAAAATTGTTCCTCAACTTATATCTATTGAAACGAAAATTTTATTGAATTTTTGCAGTTTTTCCTTTGTCTTAATGACTTTTAGCGTTGTGCCATTACTTTCCTTGTTATTGTTCTCAACTCGTTTTTTTCTAATTTTTTCCCCCATTTTTATATGAATATTTAAAAAAATTTCACCGCCAGCCATATTTATAAAATTATGCAATATTTTAGAGCTCAAGCTTTGTAAGCTATGGATTGAATTTCAAAAACAAAAACAAAACTTAAAAAAACTTATATAAAATATCAATATGACTTCAAAAAAGCAAATGTCCAAAAATCAACGCTTAGAAAAAAATGACAACATATTTAAAGAAAATGCACAAAAAATAAAAATGAAAAAAAAATATATATATATATAAATATAAAAGATGTTTAGAAGAGATTTTTTTTTGTAATATGTAAATCCAAAGGAATTTTTTCTAAGTTAAGCTTAAGCAGCAAAAACCAAGCAGTCGAGGGCTAATAGAGATCATGTCCCATAAGTCCCAATGTCCAAAACTAGAAAATTTCCATAAAAATGTTTAAAACTATTTTTTTTGAAGTTTTTTAGTAAATTATAAAACTTCACTAAAACACAACTAAAAAAATTCCTTATTTTTGCCATATCACTTGACTTAAAGACTTTTTTGCATATGTTTTTGTACTACTAAATTTTTTCAAATAATTTGCCTGTGGAACTTGAAACTGCAAAACTAAAAATCGTATATCCTCATTTTTTATATTGCTATATATACAAATATTAAAGACAAAACTATATGTTACCAGAAAGGAAAAAACTATATATTAACATGAAAAAATGCTTCAAGAAAAAAATAACCATATAAGACAAATATTTAAACAAAAGAACACTTATCGCTTGTTAAAATATGTATACACAAATTGAGAAATTGTTATGAAACAAAACCGAAATCGTAATGCATATATCCCAAAGAACTACAAATAAAAACGGAAACTGGAAATTCTTTTTGGTTTATTTAGCTGCTTCTTATATCAACAATACCGGAAACTCAAAGTATAAACTCGATGAAAATAAAGAGAAAAAACTATAATCTTAAGAAGAACAAAAAAAACAAAACAAAAAAAAAACTAATTAAGTAATAATTTATTTATTTATATACATGTGTATTTAATCGTATATATATATTTAATTTAGCTTATAAGCCTTCAAACGGAAAAACAGAAAAAGAAACAAACCAACCAAACAGATAAACACCCATACCAAGCATAAAAGCGTTATACAACCAAAATCGTAAGGCCGCAACTAAAACTGAATGAAACACATAAAATGTACTTACAAAAATCCTTTCCACAATATGTACTAATACAAAAACCAAACACCTGTTTCGAATAATTGCAAATTTTGCTTGCAAATTAAAAAAATCGCCTAATACCACAAAAGCAAGAAAACCGGAAGAAAAGCGTCATCAAATCAAATAAACAACATTTATTTAAAATAAAAAAAAATAATGAGTTTAATTTATTTTTAAACAAAAAAAAGTTTAGAAAGGAGACAAATTTTCTATAGAAAAAATGTCGGAGACACAAATTTTCTATAGAAAAAATGTCGGAGACACAAATTTCCTATAGAAAAAATGTCGAAGACTAATTTTCTATAGAAAAAATGTCGAAGACACAAATTTTCTATAAAAAAAATGTCGGAGACACAAATTTTCTATAGAAAAAATGAGGGAGACACAAATTTTCTATAGAAAAAATGAGGGAGACACAAATTTTCTATAGAAAAAATGAGGGAGACACAAATTTCCTATAGAAAAAATGTCGGAGACACAAATTTTCTATAGAAAAAATGTGGAAAACAAATTTTCTATAGAAAAAATGTCGGAGACACAAATTTTCTATAGAAAAAATGTCGGAGACACAAATTTTCTATAAAAAAAATGTCGGAGACACAAATTTTCTATAGAAAAAATGTCGGAGACACAAATTTTCTATAGAAAATATATCGGAGACACAAATTTTCTATAGAAAAAATGTCGGAGACACAAATTTTCTATAGAAAAAATGTGGAAAACAAATTTTCTATAGAAAAAATGTCGGAGACACAAATTTTCTATAGAAAAAATGTCGGAGACACAAATTTTCTATAGAAAAAATGTCGGAGACACATATTTTCTATAGAAAAAATGTCGAAGACAAATTTTCTATAGAAAAAATGTCGGAGACAAATTTTCTATAGAAAAAATGTCGAAGACAAATTTTCTATAGAAAAAATGTCGAAGACAAATTTTCTATAGAAAAAATGTCGGAGAAACAAATTTTCTGTAGAAAAAATGTCGGAGACTAAAATTTTCTAAAGAAAAAATGTCGGAGAAACAAATTTTCTATAGAAAAAATGTCGAAGACAAATTTTCTATAGAAAAAATGTCGAAGACAAATTTTCTATAGAAAAAATGTCGAAGAGAAATACAGTTCAGACCATTCAGAGAACTTGTTGTCTTGGTATAGGCGGAGCGATGAGGACCACGCCCACTAGGCCACTGAAGACTATTCTAGATATCCGACCCATTGACATACGGATGAAGTGTGAGACAGCCACTGCGTCTATGAGACTTAAGGCGATGGGAGAGTGGATTGAGGATGGGAGCAGCTCATACCATCGCGGTATAGTCGAGGCGACGATAGGAAACCTGGAAGGATTGACGGAACCTTAGTATTGCCATCTGGAATATCATGTTATACAAATGGATAAAAGATAGAGGACAGAGTGGGCCTGGGGGTCTGCATTGAGAACCTAGAGACTCAGATCAGTTAAAAACTGCCTGACCATAATACGATCCTACAGTTGGAGATCCGGGCGATCACGAAATGCATGAGATGGTGTGGTGCTAACGCAAGAACGAATAGTAAAATTGCCATAAGCGCAATAACAAGCAGGATGGTAAGGTGACGAATAGCCTTGCAGTGTAAGAAGGAGATTAACGCCTTCTTTGAGGATGGCAAATTCCGCATCGTTTGGGTGCCGGGCCATAACGGAGTAAGGGGGAATGAAAGGGCAGACGATTTGGCGATGAAGGCCAGAGGACTGCCGTCAATAAACTTGGTTTACCCGAAGTCTTTTGGGTCGTCGCAGTCCGAGTTAAGAACGTGGGCGATGAATGCGCATGCAACTTTGTGGAACAGCGAATTGGTCGGAAGTACGGCGAAAATTCTATGGGGTGATCTAGATCGTGAGAAGACGAGCCTATTACTGAAAGGAAGTAAGAAGGAGGCCAGTATAGGTGTTGGTATCACAAAGGGACACACAGAACTACCAGTTTACTTATGTAAAATCGGTGCGGCAAGTGGTAGCATGTGTAGGGCAGGATTGGAAGATAATGAGACTTTGGAGCATTTCCTACACTCAAACAAACTTGTTATTCAAAACAGCAAAAATGTTTGCTAAAACTGCAGTTTTTGTCTGCTGAAAATGGGAAAATAGACATTACTGCTGTTTCAGCTGCTGTATTAGCAAACATTTCGGTCAGCTTAATCAGCAAACAAAATCTGCTTGTTACTTTTTATACCCTCCACCATACAATGGGGGTGCACTAATTTCGTCAATCTGTTTGTAACTCCTTGAAATATTCGTCTAAGAGCCCATAAATTATATATAATCTTGTTTGTCATGACATTTCAAGTAGATCTAGCCATGACCGTCCGTCCGTCTATCTGTCGAAAGTACGCTAACTTTCGAAGGAGTAAAGCTAGGCGCTCGAAATTTTGCACAAATAATTCTTATTAGTTTAGGTCGGTTGGTATTGTAAATGGGCCATATCGGTGCATGTTTTAATATAGCTGTCATATCAACCGATTTTGGATCTTGAGCCACTAGAGGGCTCAATTCTTATCCGATTTGGCTGAAATTTTGCATGAGGTGTTTTGTTATGATTTCCAAAAACTGTGTTGGGTACGGTCGAAATCATTCAATAACCTGATACAGCTGCCATATAGTCCGATCTTGAATCTTGACTTCTTGAGCCTCTAAAGGACGCAATTCTTACCCGATTTAAATGAAATTTTGCAAGACGTATGCTGTTGTGACCTCCATCAACTGTGCTGAGTATGCTTCAAATCGGTCCATAACCTGATATAGCTGCCACATAAACCGCTCTGGGATCTTGACTTCTTGAGCCTCTAGAAGGCGCAATTATTATCCGATTTGGCGTACAACGTCTTCTCCTTCTCTCCATGGCCTTCAACATATGTTTCAAATATAGTCTGAATCGGTCTATAGCCTTACACAACTCCCATATAAATCGATCTCCCTATTTTAATTCTTGATCCACTAAAGGGCACAATTCTTATTCGAATTGGCTGATATTTTACACAATGACTTCTACTATGGCCTCCAACATTCAATCCAATTATAGTCCGAATCGAATATGGTCCCTTTTTATTATTTAGAGTGCACAACAAGCCTGTTTGTAGTGGCATGGGGAGAATTAATATCTGCATCCTCTTTTCAAACTAGCCTAACCTAAATTCTTTAATTTACATGTTTCTCTAGCTCAATTTGTCGATGTTAGCATCATTTGTTCACTCAGTGTATACCTCCCTTGTGAGACAAGCTGAAAGAGTTGCCAATCATTTTTGCCAAAGTGTTGTATTTTGCTTTGCTCTTTCACGCCAAATGTCACTTGGAGAATATAACATCTGATAATGTCAAACACTAGTGGTAAACAAAAATATTTTTTTATTGGGCTTTATTTTTGGGTGAAAATTATAGAAAATTTATATTTTTATTAAGAAAAGCTTGCGAAACGGCTTCATAACATTGTTAATCACACGACGGCGCTAATCCACAATGGGTTTTCCACGTATTATAAGTAAAAACAACAAAATATACACAAAATTGGGTGACTTCTGTTTGTCTGGCGATGGCCAGCAATTCTGGATAGTTTGCCATACGTGCCAGGAGGAATTGCAGACACAGGACAAATTTTGGAAGCACATACAGGATGAACACAATTTCATGCATGGCATTAGACAAGTGAGTTGTTGGTATTAACGTTGCAATGCTGTGCTTTGCTTTTATGAGTAGCTCGGGGGAGCGAAGGTATTAACGCGCCATTTTTCTTTGTGTGTGTGCACAACAAAATTTCTACTTTTTAGGAACAGACACGAATCAGCCAGTCAGCGGCTCAGGCATACATGGAGGCGGCGGAAGCAGCTTCGGCTGCTTCCATGATGCCATTGCCCTTGTTTCGCAAGATGAGTGTGAATGAACAGCAAAGGGAGGACAGCATGAGCCAGGAGGATGAGGAAATGCAAAAGGAACCAAAAGACTACACAGAAATGAGGGCCCATGAAGATCCCAGTCAATCGGTGTCGATCGATATCAAATTGGAGCCACAGCTAAGTCACCCGGGCCAGCATCAACAGCAACAACAACAGCAGCAGCAACAAGAACAGCAGCAGCAACAGGAACAATTACACCAACAGCAACAGCAGCAGCAACAACATCAACAACAGACTCAACAAATAGAGATAAGTACGCCTCTGATGTACCCCATATCCCATGTACATGCCCCGCCCGTAGGAGCCTATGCCGCCTTAGTACAAGCCCCCAATCTAAATTCGCTAAATATGTCTGTGGCCGCGGCAGCTGCGGCCGCCTCCCAAGTGCCAACCTCCATGGCCGCTTTGATGCCCATCAAAGATGAGATGGTGCACAACAAAGAGTCGGCCAACAACAGTACCACGGCCAGTGCCAGCAGTGCCATGTCATCGGAAGATGGCGAACGTTGGTATATCTGTGAATTTGAGAATTGCGGTTTGAAATTCAAATACCAATCTCGTCTCGAGCTACATCGAAGTGTGCACAGTAAAGAAAGGCGTTTCTCTTGTGAGATATGCGGTGCCAGTTTTAAACAATCCTGTAATCTATCGACACATCGCAAGAAGAAGCATGCCCTAAAGGGCACCACTAAAATGACGTTAGTACCGCCGCATCGTTTTTGAAATCCATTTTTGAATTTTTTACAATTTCCCTTTTACTTTTGAGCAAGAAGCTGAAGAAGAAGAAAAAACTAAAACAAAAAAAGACCCCACCATCTTTGTTCGACTCCCACAATATGAAAACAAAAAGAAAAAACAACAGAAAATAGAGCAAAACTTCAAAAATCACCTAACAACCTTACTGTCCTCCTTACTACCTACTTAAGTTAAGCAATCAGGCTCAAGTAAAACAAAAAATCCCCTTGATTTTTGTTATATTACCCCCTGCCCTTTCACTGTTTAGTTTTGATTGCAGAAATTTTTTGATAAAATTTAAGTCCAACATTCGTAAAAATTTGTAAAAGTAGTGGCCAAAAGAAAAAAAACGACAAACAGCAAAATTTATCTTAAAAACATGATTTGAACAAAATATTTTTGAAATATACTTAGTCTTAAGTTTAAGTTTCTTTTCTTATGTACCATTTGACCATACCTATTTCTCGGGGGTTTTTGCTTGTTTTCAAAAGCAAAAACCTAACACAAATATTTTATTTGATTTTTTTATAGATTCTTAGTTTTGTTCAAGCGCGCGCTATTGTAAAATTAGTTTGTCTATGAGTTTTTGTTTTAAGTATTTTTAAAAAATGGTCAGCATTCATTGGGTGAATGTTATATGATTTACAAAAACATAAGAAAACAAAAAAACAAAAATTTAATATCGACATAAAACAAAAGAAAGAATTTCTTTTGATCTTCGAAAGCCTTATAATTTTCTATAGCTTTAAGAGGATTTTAATTTTTCGATTTTGGTTTATTTTCTCTTTTGTAAAATGTAGTAATAGAAGGCTAAATGGCAAAATTGGATTTCGCTTGGAAGAAATCCTTTTTTTTAATTTTCTTATATTTTATGTAACCATGTAAACAAATTGTTAACTGAGTTTCGTTTTTGTATAAAACAAAAAAAAGTTTTGTTTTTTTTTTTAATCTCTTCTCTTTTGTCTTAGTTGTGCAATTGTAATAGCCTTATTTTACCTATAAATATATTTTATTCTACCATGTATGTTTTCTTTCAATTATTTTTTTATGTTTTATTTCTTTTAGTTGTAATTATTGTGCAATTAATTATAGAAACAAAATACAAATTATGTAATAAACAGAAAAAACGGAAACAAAAAAAAAACAAAATTAAAATTTTAAGTAAATAAAGTTAGTCTAAAATTCCAAAAAAAAACTAAAAAATGTTTAAAGTAAGCAGGAATCGTAGACGAAGAAAAGTGTTGGTCGGCATAACTTCAAAAATCATTCAAAAATCAAAATATGGTGAAACCAATGGGACATGGGAACACTGATAAGAGTCAAGATCTACCAGGCTTAATTTTTACTGCAGTGACCTAGCTAGCCGAGCCAGAAGGGTATGTGACGAGCTACTCTTCTTTTTCTCAAACAATTTCTAACCTTTAATTTTCATCTCCAGCAATAGTAAGATGAGTCAACAGAATTATTTATTTATTTAAATTTAATATTTTTTATGTAATTTTTCAATTTTAGCATTCTAGTGCCCGAAATCTATGAAGTCGATGGGAAGAAGACGAACCCCAGTCAAGACTCGATAGCCTTCAAAGGGCAACATATACCAAACACAAAATGATGGGCAATCCTCTGGCAGCCGGTTGTATGTATCGGATTGACCCGATGAATTCCTTCATGGGCAAGGGCTGCCGTCTCAGTGTACCACACACTGCTACTACAACAACAAAATTATGGGCAGGCCATTTTGGCAGACAATCTATTGGCGAACATCCAGCACGGCACAAGACAGCAAAAAGGATAGAAGAAAGTGTTCCTCCTGCGAGGGGTTTTATATACAGGAACGTTCCCGTCTTTCCATAGGCCGGACAGAAATCGCTATTGCCTTTCCAAACGCAGTATGTGGCTCCAAAAAAAAAAAAAGAAAACAAAGCACAAGACAAAAAGAAGAAACTCACTGGAGGCCACCGTAGCCCAGAGGTTAGCATGTCCGCCTATGACACTGAACGCCGGGATTCGAATCCTGGCGAGATCATCAGAAAAAATTTTCAGCGGTGGTTTTCCCCTCCTAATGCTGGCAACATTTGTGAGGTACTATGCCATATAAAACTTCTCTCCAAAGAGATGTCGGCTATAAAAAGGAGGCTCCTTATCATCGAGCTTAAATTTGAATCGGACTGCACTCATTGATATGTGAGAAGTTTGCCCCTGTTCCTTAGTGGAATGTTCATGGGCAAAATTTGCATTTGCACCGGCGATAGTATGTTACAGTCAGTCAATTCAGGCCTCTACAGAACTACAGAAAGACAAGAAAAAAAAGTAACCACAAGGGAATTCATGCACGCAAAGAGGTGTTCAAGCATTATTCTGTATCTTCTCCTCTCAATTGCGGGGCAGCGACACAAAAGCTCATCGATAACTCCAACTTCTCTTCGTCATCGCGCATTCTGCAGAAGGATGCCTCTCTCTGAGGCCAGTGGCAATGTCAAAGACCTGAAGTTGCAAAAACCCGTCAGCACTCCTATCAGCAAGCCGAAGTCGTGATTCCTCAGCCAGGGGAAAAGCGACATTTTGTTAAGCGAAATGCTCGCCCACAGATCTTTGCCAACTTGCAACAAACAGCATTGACCTAAGTCTCATTAGCGCGGTCATCGAGGCTCGCTCAGTGGAGGGTTTACTGATTGCTTAGAACAATCTGTGCAAATAAGGAATCCATTATTGGCCAACTATTCGGCCGCTTCGTTTCCTATCGTGATGGCCCGAGACCAATGCAGATCCTGACAACCTTTACCATGGCTCTCAAAAAGCTCTTATGAAGAGTTTGCGATAGTCTGATTGGTTGTTGCAGCCTTATTTGTATGTGGAGGTAGCTATCCTCTTGAATATGTGAGCAAATGTGTTCCGGTCCGTAGTAGCGTTCGCCGCGGGAACGTTATGGCCATTGGTTCTTTAATGGCACCTATAACTCGCCTCAGTTGAGGTTCTCGTGATGACAAAGAATACCACACAAATCGGAGCTCAGAGTTCCAATCCGTGTGGACCACACATAGTCATACCTAGCAGTCTGCAGAGCCCTTAGGACCGCGAAGATCTCCACCTGAAATACGCTGTACACGTCTAAGTAATACTTTCTGGGCTGTTAAAGCAGTTATACACCGTCAAGAAGCCTCATCTTCATAATTTAGAGCGAGAAGATAAGCGCCACAAGAGAGAATCTCTAGATCAAGTGGCAACCTTCATGCAGACATGGAAGCAGATACGGTGAATAGCTACCGGGTAAATGCGGTCCTTAGAGAATGACCGCCACCTATCGCGCTTGAAGAAATTGACCGCCACCGTCAAACCAGAGTGGTTTGACGGGGGCGTGACACCACGTGATTCGGCAGATGCAGCCTCCTCAACTCCTACAGAGCAAGGATTGATGCCAACGTGCAGGATGTGTGTCCCGATTGTCAACCACGTGACATCTGTTAAACTTCCCTGCCAGACCCACTCGATTCAGACCCAGATCTCTCTGGACACACCCCCACCTTACTCGCAGAGTTCCTTGAACTGAATATTCAACAGAACCAAGTAGGCGAATGCCGCTCTTTGAACTACGGCGGGCTGTCTCCTCAGTTATTACGTGGACCACTTTTCACAGGAGATAAAGATCCTACCCGTGCTGTCTAAGTAATACCTTCTGGGAAGAAGGTGTATCTTCATGGTCTAGAGCAAGAGGAACAGCATTACAAGAGAAAATCTCTAAATCAAGCGGATGTACGTCCCGATTGAGACCTGGACCCACGTGACACCTGTTTACTGCCCAGCCAAACCTTCTCGACTCAGACCCAGATCCCTGTAGACACGCCCTACCTCACTCGTAGAGTTCCTTAAACTGGATATTCAACAGAACCAAGCAGACAAATGATGGAACAGAAGACACTGCTACAACAACAAGCCCTGGTTCCAAGGAATTCAATGAAGACTCCTGTTCCGGTGTCTCCGTCCAAATTAAGATTCATCTTTGTATATTTAGAAAGTCCCGGGAAGTCTGCGCCTGCAGTCCAGAGACCGGAAAAACGATATCCAACTTATCAACAAGAAAGGACTCCCCTCCCATCAGTCTATAATTCTCTCCCAGCAGAATAGAAGAATGATCTTTGTGGTCACACCCAACATAAATGTGCAAAGCCATAAGATCGAGAATGGTATTCAGCGCTTATTTAATGGCACAACTTCTTGTTGCCAGAGATAAGGCCTGCTGGGGTAGCCTGTACCTTCCTGATCATCTTGCGGATGCCAAAGTTATCCAGAGCACTATGCCACCCCAGACATCAATAAAAGAGAGTCGGCTCAACTCGCCATAAGCATCCAGTGCAGAGTCCCCGGTATAAGCCGCCAACTTCTACCTATGGAGTTGTGACTGGAGTAGAGCACATACACACAAAAAGAATACAAATCGGTTTCAATCACGAAATTAATTGACCCAATTAATTTTTTAGTTGAAACTGTTTCAGTAACACAAATGTCAATATCAATCAATTTGAAATTCCATTAATTTCTATATTTGGTACACATGTACCTCCTAGTACATGAACTTGAAGTGCGTTGCTTGGCCAAAGGTGTGTGGGTACCCGTATAAAAAAAAAGCGGGGTTCTTCAAAAAATGGGTGCCACACACACACTGTTGTGTACGTGTACAAGAGCATAAGCCCATGGTGCCTAACGCTGATATAGATTGTTGTTGTTGTCGTAGCACGTAGATACAGCAGCTCTTGGCCGATGAAGGACTCCATCGAATTATTCCGGCTCAATTAATTTTTTAATTGAAAATGGCAAAAATTTCAATCACGTGAAAAAATTGATGTTCAATTAAAAAATAATTGAATCAATTATTTTTTTTAATTAAAAACGATTTATTTTCAATTAAATTTTTAATTGAAAACCTTTTTTAGTAATTTTTTTCTGTCTACAATCACCTTTTGACCCTTTCCTCTATGTTCCTACTCCAACTTAGTTTCTGGTCAAGAATCACGGCCAATTACTTGGCATCCGCAGAGAGCGGCAGAGCCACTCCATCAAGGACAGGTCCCCTGAAAGTCTCCAGATTCCTCCTCCTGGCGAAAAGTACCAGCTTGCCAAGCCCGTTGGCCGGCGCCCATCCAGACATCTTACTCAACGCCCCATAAAAGAGGTTCGTAATAATAGAGAGGAAACAGCCATCTAACATAATGACGTTGACAATACGGCCTTTGAGCATCGTATCTAACCGATTTTACCAAAAAAGCGATGAATCTCATGCTCATTAGAGCTCCATGTATGGTCCCCATCTTAACATTATTAAAAGACTCTTCAATGTTCAAGAAGGCCGCCAAAGTCGCTCACACCCAAAATTCCCTCGATGTAGCCAACCACATAATGAAGAGCATTGTCGATCGACCGACCCTTGGGTCAATTAGTCTCTCCAATGTCTTCAAAACGAAGGAATAAGGCCAAAGTGGCCCGGGCAACTTTAATGCTTGGGCAATTTTATTTTGTTTAGGAAACAAAAAGGCGCATACATTTTCAAAAAAAAATTTTTTAAATGCTACTTCACTAAATTTTATTTTTAAAATATTTGATTCCTTGTGTTTCTAAGTGCAAGTTGCTCCTGTACTCTGATGATTTTTCTATCATCGAATAAATGTTCCATAACTTAAATTGTAATATTATATTGTAGTATCAATTCTGTTATACGCATACTAGTATACTACTTACTCTCATATTTGTATAACTACTTGGAACTCGTCGAATTGGTGGATGAAATGGTGGATGAATTTGATTTTATAGCAACAAGGACTATAGTACATTGAAAACAGGACAAAACTCAACAACAGCAAGGTAAAAGTAGATATGGAAGGACAACAAAAATTGGTTGTTGACGAAGGTAGATAAGGATTTCACCAAATTTCTCCATTTATAATTTGGGGGGTATTTTAAATAATAATGGTTTTGAGTTTCTTTCTCAATTTATTTATTCCAAGTGTGAAATCTATTTTCAATCTCTATCGACTTACCTTAACAATTTATGTCCTCGACAGACGGACCGACTTGGCTAAATATTTAATAATTTTTTTTTTTAATATGCCGTTTTTAGCTATTTTTGGTGGTTCGAGGGATAATTTTATTTGAGACCATAATTTATCTCTCTTTATGGGTCTTTTTTATACCACCGAAGGATGGGGGTATATTCATTTTGTCATTCCGTTTGCAACACATCGAAATATACATTTCCGACCTTATAAGTATATATTCTTGATCAGCGTAAAAATCTAAGACGATCTAGACATGTCCGTCCGTCTGTCCGTCTGTCTGTTGAAATCACGCTACAGTCTTTAAAAATTGAGATATTGAGCTGAAATTTTGTACAGATTCTTTTTTTGTCCATAAGCAGGTTAAGTTCGAAGATGGGCTATATCGGACTATATCTTGATATAGCCCCCATATAGACCGATCCACCGATTTAGGGTCTTAGGCCCATAAAAGCCGCATTTATATCCGATTTTGCTGAAATTAGGGACAGTGGGTTGGTTTAGGCCCTTCGACATCTTTCTTCAATTTGGCCCTGATTGGTTCAGATTTGGATATAGCTGCCATATAGACCGATCTCTCGATTTATGGTTTTGGGCCCATAAAAAGCGCATTTATTGTCCGATGTCGCCGAAATTTGGGACAGTGAGTTGTGTTGGGCCCTTCGATGTTTGTCTCCAATTTGGCTCCAATCGGTCCAGATTTGGATATGGCTGCCATATTGACCGATCTCTCGGTTGAACAATGACTGAGTACAAGTACATATGCATTTGGTTTAAATCGGATGATATGTCTATGTAGCTGCTATGGGGCATAAGGTATGCATTTTTTTTTTGACGAGACGGTTCACATATATACCCGAGGTGGTGGGTATCCAAAGTTCGGCCTGGCCGAACTTAGCGCCTTTTTACTTGTTTTTTTCTTAAATTAAGAAACTAATTGAAACCCGTAAGAAGCCAACTCTAAACTATGAGATCTTCATCCCTAGACGTTCCTATTTCATTAAAATATGGCAACTCTATTGCAATAGTTTATCCCTTCAGTTCGAGTGTTTTTATCGCTCGTGACGGTCGTCGTTTTGTTACGGGTATTAATTGCGAACTCGGTTTAAAAATATAGAAATTCATTGCCAAATAAAGGTCTTTGTATAAGTGGAGATTGAATATATTTTTTTGCAATAAATTCACATGACTTTAAACTCTCTTTTTAGCAAAAAAGTGTTTTGCAAGGAGGTGCATTTCAATTGATTCTTGTTGAGGTGGATTTTATTCGGTGTGGTGAAAACCAAATGTAAACAAACCTCTTTTGTCAGTGAGAGAGCGGGAGAGGGTGTACGATATGTTTAATTGAAAAAAAGAGAATAGAAGACTATCTATGTTGGTGATAAATACATGCGTAAGATAAGCAAAAGTGATTTTACATATTGTAAATTCGAAGTGTTTGAAGAATGAAGAAAATTAGAAAATATTGAATTAAGCTCCTAAGGAAGATAAATAATTAGGCTCAATGACATATGGTGCGTGGAGTCTAATAATAAACTATAACACATGGGCCACATTTAATGTGAATTGGAAATAGGTAAGTTTTTGACCGAGCATTATTTGCATATGTATGTACAGTCGAATCTGCTTAATTGAAAACTGGGGAAAAACAAGAAATTAGAAATCTTTCCTATGTTATATACCTATAAGTTATATTTTTATACCCACCACCATAGGATGAGGGTATACTAATCTAGTCATTCCGTTTGTAACACTAAGACCCCATAAAGTATATATATTATTGATCGCCTCGACGTTATGAGTCGATCTAGCCATGTCCGTCCGTCTGTCGAAATCTAGATAGCGGTCGAACGCTTAAAGTTAGCCGCTTGAAATTTTACACAGATTCCTTCTATTGATTTGGATATAGCTGCCATATAAACCGATCTCCCAATTTAACTTCTCGAGCCTCTTGGAGCCGCAATTTTTGTCCGATTTGTCCGAAATTTTGCATGTGGTGTTCTGCTATGACTTCCAACAACTGTGCCAAATACGGTCCAAATCAGTTCATAACCAGATATAGCTACCATATAAAACGATCTCCCGATTTAACTTCTTGAGCCCTTACAAGCCGCAAATTTGTCCGATTTGGCTGACATTTTGCATGTAGTGATCTGTTATGACTTCAAACAAATATGCTTAGTATGGTTCAAATCGGTCTATAACCAGATATAGCTCCCATATAAACAGATTTCCCGATTTGACTTCTTGAGCCTTTGCAAGTCGCAATTTTTGTCCGGTTTGGCTGAAATTTTGCATACGGTGTTCTGTTACGACTTCCAATAACTGTGTATTTTATTAAATAAATTCTATGAACTTTAAATTCATGATATCCTCATGTGTGCTGTAATGAATGAAATTGTGAAATAATTTATTTCTAGATTTGAGCCGTTCGCGAATAGGAAGTACCAGTCCTCGAGTAACCAGATATAGCTACCATATAAAACGATCTCCCGATTTGACTTCTTAAGCCCTTACAAGCCGCAAATTTCTCCGATTGGGCTGGCATTTTTCATGTTGTGTTCTGTTATGACTTCGAACAAATGTGCTTAGTATGGTCCAAATCGATCTATAACCTGATATGCAAATTGAAAATTTTGCCCATGAACATTCCATTAAGAAACAGGGGCAAACTTCTCACATATTAATGAGTGCAGTCCGATTCAAGTTTTTAAGCTCAATGATAAGGGGCCTCCTTTTTATAGCCGAGTCCGAACGGCGTGCCGCAGTGCGACACCTCTTTGGATAGAAGTTTTACATGGCATAGTACCTCACAAATGTTGCCAGCTGAAAATTTTTTCTGATGGTCTCGCCAGGATTCGAACCCAGGCGTCCAGCGTCATAGGCGGACATGCTAACCTCTGCGCTACGGTGGCCTCCATAAGCTGATATAGCTACCGAACTCCTCATTTAACTTCTTGAGCCCTAACAAGCTGCAATTGTTGTCCGATTTGGTCTATAAGTTGATATAGCGCCCAAATACATCGATCTTCCAATTTGACTTCTTGAGCCCTTGCAAGCCGCAATTTTTGTCCGGTTTGGATGAAATTTTGCATGCGGTGTTCTGTTACGACTTCCAATAACTGTCTAAATCGGTCAAGAATCTGATATAGCTCCCATATAACCCGACCTCCCCATTTGAGTTCTTGAACCCCTGGATGCCTCAAGTATGTCTGATTTGGCTGAAATTTTGCACATAGTGTTCTGTTCTGAATTCCAACTATTGTACGGCCCAAATCGGTTAAGATCACAATATAGCTCCCATGTAAACCGGTCTCTCGATCATCCTTGTTAGGTTCCTAAATCCTTATTTTTTGCTGCTTTGACAGAAGTTTGGTATGTAGAATAAAATTATGCCCTGCAACTAAATTTATTTTCTATAAATTTTTGACAGAATCCATGATGGCGGGTTCCCGAGATTCGGCCCGTCCGAACTTAGCACGCTTTGACTAGCTTTTCTATAATAACAAAGTGAAAAAAACTTTAAAAGCCCCTAAAAGTATGCAATTTTTTTAACAAACCACTAAACCCCTAAAGTATACAATGCTACTACAACCAAAACTTTTTTATTGTAACGAAATCTTTATAGTTAACTGTTTTTTTGACCTTATTACTGCAATGGTTGAATTTCAAATTAATGATAAAAATTGATTTCTTTTCACTTTCTAATCACATTAAATACTAGCAAAAATAAAAACGTTCATATAATATCATTGGCTGGGGAATAAAGAACAATAGCTGTGCGGTTGTTATTGAGGGGCAACATGAATAGAATTTCAATTTAAAACTATAAAAGTTTTCATCACCTGTTTTTCACCATTTTCCTATTTTCTATCGAAACTATGGCAAGTCATTGAAACTTCAAATCGTACATGAATGAAAGGAACGAACTACCCTCTTTGGCTGTGCAAAATAAAGTCATAAATACACACACACAGAAACGCGTTCATACACACATACCTACGTATATATTCTCTAGTCATTTAACGATAGATACTACAAAAACCAAAAACATAATGGACATTGATGTCGTTGACATATCCGTTATTCCTTTCATAAAATGTAAGTTAGTGTGTGAGTGGTACACAATGCTAGGCCACATTGAATGTCGATGTAGGAATAACCTCAAAGAAATTTGTAAGTGGGGACATAGCTGATAAATGATTATTGTAACAACAAATGCTCTGATAACAAAGAAAATTCGGCTATTTGGTTGCTGAGAAAGTAATCAACATGTATGGTTGAAGGCAAACGCGCTGTAAGAAGTAATTCAAAAAGGCTAAACTGTGCCATGGGTTAAACATATGGCATCAACAGTCTCAAATTTCTGGGTAGGACCTTGTCTAGATCAAAATAAATTACAATTGTTGTCATTGAAACTTTAAAGATTTGAGGCAAAAAAAAAAACTTTTTACTTTAAAGCACAATTTCCAACTATTTAAGGAAACATTTTCTTAACTGATATTCAGGAGGACTTAACTTTTTTCCTTGAGTGTGTGTAAATTCTAAAGAGTGCACCATATGACTACGTGTCTGTTGTTTCCTGCTTGGGGAAAATGGCATATCCTTTTGAGTATCTGAACGTACTCGCACATAAGTTTATAAGTGAATGTTTGTATTTTGCCCATAAATAGCCGCATACATATTTTGCCGGTCTGTTACCTCAGAGTGCCATCACTTTGTCATTACACACTGAGGATTACGAAAATACCATGTAATAGTTATAAAACTATTAGTTGTGGAAATTATTATGCCCGGTGTGTCACAAATGCTGAGAGATATTTTTAAAAGTCCATTGACAGAATTTTTCACTAAAGTTTGAAGGGGTCTTACGATAAAGGCGTAGTTTGTATTCAGGAGATAAGGGTAAGCTAAGCTTACTATAAGTAAAAACCTCCTGGTAGTCGAATTTTTTGGCAAAATAAGATTACCAGACGGGGATTGTGAGTTTGATTCCCACGACCGCTACTGTTTAAGCGAAATGACAAATGTTTTTTCACAAAGGACAAAATAAATAAGTGAGACTGATTACAGATTGCCACTCTAATCGAACCTATTGTAATATAAAGCTCCCTAGTCGAATTGACAACAATGTTGAGTTATCAACGTAGCCATCCAATCCCATGGCAGCCGGTTGTACGTACCGGAATGACCCGGTGGAGATCTTCATTGGCAAGGGCTGCCGTTTCAGTGTATAATACACTGCTACAACAACAACATTAATGTAGCCGAGTTGGTTGCGTACCCAAGTTGGTAGCGTAGTCAAGTTGTTAGCGTAGCTCAGTTAATAACATTGTTGAGTTGGTAGGGTAGCCCAGATTACATCGTAGCCAAATTGTAAGCTTGGCCGAGTTGACAGCGTAGCCGAGTTAATAGTAAAGCCATGTTGATAGGGTAGCCGAGTTACTAGTGTAGCCGAGTTGATAGCGTACCCCAATTCATAGAGTTGCCGAGTTGTTAGCGTAGTCTAGTTGATACCGTAGCCGAGTTGGTAGTAGAGCCTAGTTGGGAGCGTAGCCGAGTTTATGCGTAGCCCAGATGATGCCGAAGCCAATTCGTAAGCGAAGCCAGCCGAGTTGATAGCAAAGCCGAGTGATAGCGTAGTCCAGATGATACCGTAGCTAATATGTTAGCGAAGCCAAGTTGATAGCGTAGCCGAGTTGATATTGTAAACGAACTGGTAGCCAAGTCGAGTCGATAACATAGCCCGGTTAATATCATAGCCGAGTTTGTACCGTGATAGCGTAGCCGGGTCGATTGCGCAGCCCAGTTGATGAGTTGAATGCGTAGCCTAGTTAATAGGGTCCGAGAATGGAAAGGACACTTTATTTTAACTATTTTCCAAAAAGATTTTCAAAGAGATATATATTTAATTTTGAATGCGTAGCCTAGTTAATAGGGTCCGAGAATGCAAAGGACACACTATTTTAACTATTTTCCAAAAAGATTTTCAAAGAGAATGATCAAATTAAATTTTTAAGAAATTTTTCTGAAAATAATTTTCAGCGAAAATTAGCTTGGTCCTCCCTTTAAAGAGGTGGTTCCAAACAGAATGTCAGATTTGTTCTCTACTCCCAAATACCTTTTCCTTCAGTTCCATATTGTCCTGATTGGTCTACATGTAAGTTCGGAAAACGTTGGCGATTGTTGGCTCCTTGGATATTTGTTTAGATTTAGAATCGCACTCTATTCTCAAATACCATTCAGCTGTGGAACAGCGAAATGGTTGGTAGGACGGCAAATATCTTATGGGGGGTCCAGATCGTGAGAATACGAGGCTATTACTGAAAGGAAGTAAGAAGGAGGTCAGTATATCTATTGGTATAATGAAGGACCATATAGGACTACGATCTCACTTATATCAAATCAATGCGGCAATTGATAGCATGTATGCGGGGAAGATTATGAGACGTTGGAGCATTTCCTTTGTCATTGCCCGGCTTTCGCGTCTAATAGATAGGGGCACTTAGGTTGGGACACTACCAGACATGAACCATCTTAGGGGCGTGGCATGAAAAACAATTAAGGATTTTGTAAGTAAATAGCTCGGAATTCCTAACTTAAAATTTTCTTTTTAGAGGTTACTTTATAGTTTTTAGAGCGCACAATAAGCCGATTACTGGCTCAGGTGTATGGACATAGTGGCATGGGGCGGATTAATATCTGCACCCTATTTTCAACCTAACCTAACATCGATGTAGGTCGTTGGGGATTACAAATGGGCCATATCGGTTCAGATTTAGATATAGCTCGCATATAAACCGATCTCGGGATTTAACTTCTTTAGCCCTTACAAGCCGTAATTATTATTCGATTTGGCTGAAATTGTGGGGATAGTGTTCTTGACTTCCAACAACTCCAAATCGGTCTATAACCTGATATAGTTCCCTTGTAAATCGATTTCCCGATTTGACTTTTTGAGCCACTGGAAGCCGCAATTTTTGTCCGATTTGGCTAAAATTTTGCATGTAGTGTTTTGTTATGACTTTCAACAACTGTGCCAAGTACGGCCAAAGTCAGTCTATTACCTGATATAGCTCCCATATAAACCGGTCTCTGGATCATCCTTGTTCAGTTCCTAGAAGCTTTAATTTTTGCTGGTTTGACAGAAGTTTGGTATATAGAATAAAATTGTGCCCTACAACTTAATTTATTTCGTGAGTGGGTTCTCAAAATTCGACCCGGCCGAAGTTAGCACGCTTTTACTTGTTTTTAATTAAAAGAGTGAACAAACCTATAAGTGGTTTACTTGTTTGTTCAAAAATTTGTAGTGCTGAAATTACCGCATTTTCGGTGCACGATGGTAAGCAGGTGCCTTATCCTTCACATTCATAGTTGCACTGCTGAACGAAAGCATTGGTTTTGGACTTTGGGCAGGACTATTAACAAAGGATAGAACTTGTTACAAGTTTTTTATTGGGATGAAATTAGATTTCCACGATTTATTTTTAAATTTTCTTGAAATTTTGATTTTCTGGAATATCTTGTTTTCCTTGGAAACCTTTTTCTGAAATTTGGTTTGTATAGTGCTTAATGTAAAATTGCATTTTAATACAAAATTTTGTAGGAAATTGGGTTTCGAGTTTAATGAATGTATTTTTGTGTGTATCCTAGTCCCTTAAATCCAGCATTAAAACTCTAAACTTACTGCTTAAGATTCCTAAAGAAAGTAAAACCAATTTTAGCACCTCCTTACTTCTTCCTAAATAAAGAGTTACTTGAAGAGGAAATGTTTATTTAACCACACTCAAATCATAGCCATTCCTCACACAAGAAGCTTCCCTTAATTTGGGGGTGTTTTTTATAGGGTTTTTGAACCTCCATTATTTGCGTGCAGACACGCTCTGGCAATTATAATCTAAAGAAAGTTTAATGCGTGCTGGTGTTTGTGTGTGTGGGTGAGCGGTGCTCAAGGGATTGTAGATGTGTGGCTTTTAACGAGCGACGCATAAATTATAAGACAATAAAATGAAGAAATAAGGTAAGGTAAAAAACTCTATGATATATGTATGTGTAAGGTGTTATCGTAAAATTTGGTTGGCAAAAAACGCACACTTAACGGCATTGGTGTTCCAAGGGAAATGAACTGAACGGATATTCCAAAAAAAAAACAATGGTAGTGGGAGTATTTTAGGATGCCAGAAGTTTAGAATGAAAAGAAAATAAATGAAAGAAAAATTGCAAGACTCCAAAATTGTATTGCTTTTAGAGTTTTCTCAGGTCGAACTTTTCATGGCCCATTATAAATGGGGATTTAGAGGAGGAAAGGAGACCCATATTGACGGTTCTCTGCCTGCTGTAAAACTAAAATCCGAAATTCATTTTAAACCATTTGGAAATTTGGGTAAAACCATTAAAATAACAAAAGACTTTACCAATTGCTAAAAATGGAGCCTTCTCTGAAGGGGTTACCAATATGGTCACTTTCCCATACCAAGAATGCCAAAATAATAGAATAATGTAACTAATGCTTTGAAGTCTAAGGTAAAAATTTGGCAATCCCTATATCTTTACTGGAGGTTATATATTTAAAAGGTCTTTAACAATTTGCTTTACTGAAATATTTTGGAAATGTCCATCCTCGGATTAGCTCTGGTACTATTTAATACCTTTGTTTTATTTTAAAATATTTTTTTTTATATATTTTAATTCCGTCACTCTAAAATAACATAGGACTTGGTGCCAAAAAATGAATGTTCCATCACTTTCTCTAACACTCACTTCAGTTTACCGGTTGCTTTTCCTGCATAATGATTTTGAGCAGTATTCTTCGAAATGAAGGATGTATAAGGGATAACGAGAGAGATCGAGTGAAGGATTCGATGTCATTTTCAAATCAAGTATTCCAAAAAAAGAACTTTAAGGTAGAATACTTAACAAGAATTTATCAAACTAAAGCTCTTGCGAATCAATTTCTTTTACTCTTTCCCAATAATTTTCACCTTTTGCTGCTTGACATTATCCTTGCTGCAAGATTTGCTAACAAATTCTACAGAACAATAAAAAAAAAATATCGTAGAGACATACAGAAAGCAAACTCAAGTATAAAAGAAAAAATTTGGAAACGAAGAATGAAAGCACTTTCACCCATAAACACCATTGTCAGCATAAAATGTATATGTGTTGAATTATAATGTGGTTACATGTGTATGTGCCTTGCGTGTGTGCGCATTTGACTATTGAATGTGGATATATGTGTTGTTGAGTGTGAATCGATATGAATTTCAATTTCATTTTGGAGAAATCGAAAACCTTAACACTTTAAATCAATTGGGATAATGGTAAATAGCAATAACAAAAGTAGGATATACAGTGTGGGGAAAAAATATTATAGACAAACTTGAAACAGATAGGTGAAGGTAAAGGTTTTATAAGGTTAAACTGCTATACAGATCAATTTGTGTATTCGAGTAAAGATCAAAACCGAAAAACTTGTAAACAAGCCAATTTGCTTCTGCGATGCCTTGTGACTCTGACGCAATACTCTTGTTTTGATAAAATAAAAATATTGGGTTGCCCAAAAAGTAATTGCGGATTTTTCATATAGTCGGCGTTGACAAATTTTTTCACAGCTTGTGACTCTGTAATTGCATTCTTTCTTCTGTCAGTTATCAGCTGTTACTTTTAGCTTGCTTTAGAAAAAAAGTGTAAGAAAAGTATATTTGATTAAAGTTCATTCTAAGTTTTAATAAAAATGCATTTACTTTCTTTTAAAAAATCCGCAATTACTTTTTGGGCAACCCAATACTAAACAAATAAGCATATAAAATAATTAAAACTCCATAGAAAATTTGTTTTTGGAGTAAAATCAATGTTCAAGAGAATCCATTTTATTGGGTTGCCCAAAAAGTAATTGCGAATTTTTCATATAGTCGGCGTTGACAAATTTTTTCACAGCTTGTGACTCTGTAATTGCATTCTTTCTTCTGTCAGTTATCAGCTGTTACTTTAAGCTTGCTTTAGAAAAAAAGTGTAAAAAAAGTATATTTGATTAAAGTTCATTCTAAGTTTTATTAAAAATGCATTAACTTTCTTTTAAAAAATCCGCAATTACTTTTTGGGCAACCCAATATATAAAAACACTTTGACATTTTGAAAAATTACATCTTACTGAAGTTTAAATATAAAACTTTTTAATTTGAACTTACCCACCATAAGTTTGGGCAGGAACAAATCTGTAAAACAAAAAACAAAATGTAAATTAATAAATACAAAACAATTTGTATAAAGTTTCTGGATCGTTTTAGTAATAGTGTTGCATATAAGCGTTCATAATTCTTATTCAATTTTAGTTCAAATTTCTTAACGTATACAACAAATTAACTCTGTACAAGTCAAAATTACTAATTGTAGTGTTTATGAAATAGCTCATAACTCGGGCGGAGTTGGTAATTTTACTTAATTACTTTCGGATCGTTATGTAACTGGTTATGTCCTGTCTTCATTCCCAAAAAGCTTCTGATCCTTACAAATTATTCCTGTAATACCATTTGGCAAATGTAAGTTGGTTCATTATTATCTAAGATGGGATTTACTATAGGGGCTGGGATTCATAACATAAAGTTAGGATGTCAGGTTAATAGGGTTGCGTATAAGTGTTATTAATATGTTAATACTGATTAGTTGATCAATTTAATTTAACTTTAGTTAAAATTTCCAAAAGAATAAAAACATTAACTAATCGTTAGTACAGGTGGACACCAAAGGCCTGCTGGCCTATAAGCCTTACGTCCTTTCTACTCAAAACCAAGGAACGCAATGTGGATACCATGATAAAGAGTAGGATATCCACCGAACTGTTTAAATACAAACAAAATGACTATGTCAAGGGAAGGTCGGTGGAAACTGCCCTGCATGAGGTTGTGCATAAAATAGAAGAATCCTTCGATGCCAAGACGTATGCATATATCGAGGGGTCGTTTAATAATGTGCGGACCGACACATTGACCCAATCCTTAGACCAGTACCGGATGGACCGGATGCTTAGAGACTGAAAAAACCATATGCTAAGGAACAGGTGGATAAATTACGGGTCCCATGATAGAAATATAAGAGGGAAAGTGGCACAGGGCATGTCACAGGGGGGCATTTTATCGCCACTTCTTTGGGACCTTCTTTGACCACCATAAATATCATATTACGAATGCTGACTGAGGAGGGATACTTCTTAGGGGTAAGGATCCGAACAAGCTATGTAGAAGGGCCGAAAGTGCCTGGCATATGACTGGGCTAAACCCAGGGGTCTCAGAGTTAACCCAGAGAAGACTGAAATATGCATGTTCACGAGAAAAACGAAAGTGGGCCAATTTGACGCACCACGTTTCCTCAATAAAACGATTTCGATATCGGACAAGGTCAAATACTTAGGAGTAAGAGGTGAGTTCGGTGAACATTTTATTTCACTTTCAAGACCGGTCAATTGGCCGACTAGATTGTGCGATTTAACGTCTTTAGACTTTTTTTTTGTATCATTATGTTAAAGCTCATGTCTATACAGACAAACCCGCTTTAATTGACGCATTGGAAGACAACATTGAAGCATTTAATCGTGAGATACCGGCCGAATTGTTAGAAAGAGTATGCCAAAATTGAACTTAGCGGATGGACCATTTGAGGCGCAGTCACGATTAATATTTGGATGAAATAATCAACAAGCAATAAATTATATGGACCATACCATGGATTCATGCATTTTTCTGAATTTGATGTGTTTTTGAAATACTTTCCTATAGCTCTTAAAATATCACCCTTTATAACCCTCTGCAGGACGACCAAAATCCGGTCAATCACGAAATCCCTGAGGTGATACGGTCTTAATGCAAGGACATCGAGTGTGAATATCTGAAAGCATAGTAAGTCGGTCATTAGGGCTATAACAGGACAAGAGGATTGTCATCAATAAACTCGGTGGACGTAATCCAAGTTAAGGGCGATGTGCATACATTTAGCACTGGGGTAGTAGGAAAGACGATAAAAATCCTATCCGGATGGTGAGGTGAGAAGGCTTTTATTGAGAGGAAGTAGAAAGCAGGTCAGTATGGTTGTTGATATCATTACGGAACACAAAGCACTTCGGGTACACTTATGCAGAATCGATGCGGAAAGTGTGCGCGTGTAGAGAACATGTGGGAAAGATTATGAGACGTTGGAACATTTCCCATGTCAATGCTCGGCCTAAGCAGACTAAGCGACTTCAACACTTGTGTAGGAATGCAAAACGAGGATTGAACCGACCTAAACTTGAACCGACCTAGGAAGAAAGGAGGCTAGTATGGTTGTTGGTATCATTACGGAACACAAAGGACTACGGGTACACTTATGCAGAATTGATGCGGAAAGTGTGGGCGTGTGTAGAACATGTGGGAAAGATGATGCGACATTGGAACATTTCCCATAAGCAGTCTAAGCTACTTCCACACTGTGGAAATGCGAAACGAGGCTTAAACCGACCTAGGAATATAGAATGGAGAAGGATTAGGGATTTTGTTAGCTGCACGCAATTCTTGACATAGATTTTCTGGGGTTAATTTTGGAAATTTAGAGTGCTGGTTCAGGTGTCTTCTTCAACCCAACTCAACCTAATATAGCCTACATCAAAACTTCTTTGTCTTAACTTAAAGCGAGGAATTCCTCAATTACAGCCTCTTTTATTAAGAAATTGTAGTACTCCTAAAAAAAGAAAACCCACTGCAAAGTTAAATGGCTATAAAGTGTGCCCCTTACAATTAGAGTTTTATTTTCTCTAATACCTAAAGTGTTAACGATGTGCTAAAGCCTTAACTTTAGCGATTTTTTTTATTACCATTTCACATCAGTGTTTATTACCAAGGAGCATACTGTAGAAGAAGAAACAGCATTAGAAGACAAAATAAAAATTGTTTGTCAGGGAAAACATGAGGAAAACATCAAATTCAAGCAAAAATTCCTAAGTAACAAAAAAAAAAAATGAGCAATGGATAACAACAAAGGAAAAACAAAACATGGCATGCAATGGATATTTCGGAAAGTTACGAACGGTATAACTAGATTAGTATACCCCTTAACATAGTTGGAAATAATTTCAGTGAAGAGATATGAGGAGATTCTTCCAACTGAACTAAGCAACTATCAAATAATTATAAGAGCAATGTGGATGATTAAAATTAATCAATGGAGATAGTGGTGATTATGATGATAAAGATGATACCGATGATGATTTGCTATATTCTATGCTACAATACTTGGCTCTTCTTAATACAATAGTTTGCAAATATTGTACAAAGACACCAGGGGCTATAGTGTAGGTTATTTAAACCTCAATCAAGATATCAAGATTATCATATCCTGTAAAATTCTTCAATTCTTCAATACTCTTAATGATTCAAGGAAATTGCAATTAGACTATTCCAATAATTGTAAGACATAGGCTAAACAATTGTATCAAACACTACATTTCATGCGTCTTTTCATTTCAAAATGCCTCAAGTTTCATTGTAATTAATATTGAATCCCAAAAGGCTTTTGGCAAACCAAACATATGCAAATATTTACAAATATTAGCTGCATGATTATTGTCTCTATATAAGTATATAATAGTATAAATAATACGCCATGACCATACAGCATTAGAATAATACCAATGCTGTATGGTCTTGTCGTATTATTGCTGTGATCCATTAACATTTTTAATTAATTTCCTACAACAATTTGTTGGTTCCCTTGTCTTCACATGGACACTTCTCAATAGGATATATCAATTTTTAATTGCTTGTGGCTTTGGACTAGAGTAAATATCAATAATAATTAATGTAATATGTAGTATGTGTAATATGAAGCTAGCCATGCACATGAGCTTACATTTTCGAGCCTTACATTTACATATTGAAATGCTATTTACATAATGCAGACAGACAACTATTACGCAGTAGTGTGAAATTAGGCCCTTGTCAAGGAAAAAAGGATTAAAACTAAAGGTAGTAACATATTTTTTTATAAACGAATACTTTACATATAAATGACGATAATCATACGCTCCAATGGTTCAATAATTAATAATAATTATACGTCATTAGGCATACCAACTCAAAAATAGTGCTTAATTTATCTTTTAGATCTTAAACATAAAATATTTATTGTAACAATATATGATTAAAAGCCCTTGTTAAGGAAGAAATGATTAAATGTACAGGTAATCATAGAGAAAATTTTGTTTTAATACCCTCCACCTTAGGATGGGGGTATACTATTTCGTCATTCTGTTTGTAACACCTCGAAATATGCGTCTGAGACCTCATAAAGTACATATGTTCTTGATCGTCATGTTTTTTTAAGTCGATCTAGCCATGTCCGTCTGTCTGTCCGTCCGTCCATCCGTCTGTCTGTCGAAAGCAAGCTAATTTTCGAAGGAGTAAAGCTAGCCGCTTGAAATTTTGCACAAATACTTTTTATAAGTGTAGGTCGGTTGGGATTGTAAATGAGCGAAATCGGTCTATGTTTTGATATAGCTGCCATATAAACCGATCTTGGGTCTTGATTTCTTGAGTCTCTAGAGGGCGTAATTCTCGTCCGATTAGGCTGAAATTTTGCACGTAGTGTTTTGGTATCATTTCCAACAACTAAGTATGGTTCAAATCGGTCCATGTTTTGATATAGCTGCCATATAAACCGATCTTGGGTCTTGACTTCTTGAGCCCCAGAGAGCGCAATTCTCGTCCGATTTGACTTAAATTTTGCACGTGGTGTTTTGGTATCACCTTCAACATCTGCGCTAAGTATGGTTCAAATCGGTCCATGTTTTGATATAGCTGTCATATAAACCGATCTTGGATCTTGACTTCTTGAGCCAATAGAGCGTGAAATTCTCATCCGATTTGGCTGAAATTTAGCATGAGGTGTTTTGCTGTGACTTCCATTAATTGTGCTAGGTATGACGGAAATCGGTATATAACCTGATATAGCTGCCATATAAACCGATCTGGCATCTTCTCATCATCTGATTTGGCAGAAAGTTTGTACAACGTGTCTAATATGGTCTGAATCGATTAATAGCTTGATACAGCTCCCATGTAAACCTATCTCCCGATTTTGCTTCCTGAGCCCCTACAAGGCGTAATTCTTATCCGAATGAACTGAAATATTACACAATGAGTTCTACAATGTTTCTACAATCTGAACCGATTTCTGTTAAATTCACAAATAATGTCAATACTCATAAGAGAATCACTAGTGCAAATTTCGAGGGTTTGCAAATGATGACATAATTGCAATTTCAGTCCAAAGCGTAGGAACATATATATTGGAGCTATATCCAAATCTGAACCGATTTATATTAAATTCACCAATAATGTCAAAACTTATAAGAGAACCCCTCATGCAAAGTTTCGTGGAAATCGGTTTACAAACGACGGAATAATTGCATTTTTAATCCAAATCGGACGAACATATATATGGAAGCTATAACCAAATCTGAACTAATTTTTTCCAATTTCAATAGGCTTCGTCTCTAGGCCCAAGAAAATGATCGGAAGAAAATTGCGACCTGTTCGTCTCTAGGCCCAAGAAAATGATCGGAAGAAAATTGCGACCTGTACATTCTACAAAAAATAACATGGACAGACGAACAGACAGACAAAAAACAGACGGACATAGCTAAATCGAACTAGAAAGTGATTCTGACCCGATGGGTCTGTCTCTCTTCCTTCTGGGTGTTACAAACATATTCACAAAGTTATAATACCCTGTATAACAGTAGTGGTGTATGGTATAAAAATGCGTGGTCAACCATTTTCGTCGCCAGAAGATGCTGTTGAAGCGTTCAAAAACCATGTTGTAGAGGTGTCTCAATCGGAGTGGAAAATTGCTTTGCCAATTGGTTTGAGCGCATGCAAAAGTGTATAAAGGATGCTGGATGATACTTTGGGAAAAATAAAAATCTTTTTGATTATAAATATTTGTATTTTTCTTATTAGGCCAGAAACTTATGTAGCAGCCTTCGTATTTTATCTTATAAAGATATTTATTATATGACCCAAGGGTTAACTAATTATTAATACTTATACGCCATTGGGTCCAGGGTAGGTCAGAGGTGAGCATGCCCATTTTTGAAGCTGAATGATTGGCTTCAAATCCCGGCGTGCACATTAGAAAAAAATGTCAGCACTGGTTAATCCTCATACCAGTAGGTAAATTGCAAATTTTACCCAAGAACATTCCACTTAGAAACAGGGGGAAACTTCTCACATATCAATGAGTGCAGATCGATTCAAGTTTAAGCTCAATGATAAGGAACATCCACTTTGGAGAGAAGTTTTTACATGGCATAATACCTAACAATTGTTGCCAGCATCAGGAGGGGAAAAAACACCGCAGAAAATTTTTTCTGTTGTCTTGGCAGGATTCGAACCCAGCCATTCAGCGCCATAGGCGGACATGCTAGCCTCTGCGCTACGGTGGCCTCCATACCAGTAGGTGGGAGGGGTTTCACTTGTGTCAGCACGTTCACACTTGCCAACAAAAAAGAGGTCCCTTAACATTGAGCTTAAATTTGTACCAGACACCACTCATTGGTATGAAAGAAGTATGTTACATAAATGAATGTTTATGGCTCTTACAACAAACCTAAACCGAATTTACCTCTAAGTTCTTTAAGATAAAAGATTTATTAAGCTGATATAAAAGTGTAATGCCTATATTCAAGAATAAATGATTGAAACTAAGTTATATTAGATTTTTAAATGCACGAATACTTAATTTTTGAAAAAATATTAATCATACGACACACTGATTCACAAATTAATAATACTTATACGCCCTCAAGTCTAATTTAAACTTATACCTATTTTTATGTCTCAATACTTTAAACTACAAATGGACTTATGTTCTTTCACCACCACATCTCAGCAGTTCGTACATGTTGCCATGACACCATTAATTTGTCATTGTTGTTGTTGTGTTAATTTGTAAGGATAAATCATCTCTTAATACCCTTATAATTGAAACATAAACTAAAATAATTACGATTGAGGTTTTAATGCCACCGCATGAATGCACTTGTACGTACACAATCCAAAGCTTATAAAACAATTATGCAGCAGCAATTAGGAACAAAGAGAATGAGTAAATATTAGTATAAAGCTTAGTGAAGGCAAACATTTTTGGCCAATGAAACTTTGCTGGCCATTTTGCAGTGCAGTAAACTTATTTCAGGCCAGTGCATTTTTAAATAAGCCAAAATCAACCAACTATGCTCAAACTTTAAGTGACTATAAATCATAGCACAAACTCTTTTAATCCCTGGTGCTTAAATTCCAGGAAGTACGTAATTTTTGGGGAAACTTCATAGCACAACCATTTGCTGAATTTCTGCATTGACTTTTAATGAATTGCACACAGCGTGCAGCTTCGAGTAGTGAATAATGCTTTGCAAATTCCTTTTATAAGCTATCATTTGTCTGCTCTATTGTACTTTAAATAGCACATGGTTGAAGTTGAAGTAACTTATAAAAAGAGCGAGGTTTAATTTGAAATCGAAAATTTACCACCAGCTGAAGTGAAGAGATGATTTAAGAGGATTAAATTGTAAGGGGATGTTTACAAGGCAAGGAAAAGGGTAGTTAAGAAAATTGTAAAGTTCTATTTACAAAGAAATTTTGTGTAAAAACCATAAGATAAAATATTTGAATTTTAATTTAATTAAGAGGATAATGTGGCAACAATTAATATTTTTATTAAAAAAAATAAAGTTAAATCAAAGGTTAAAACATTTGATTTCTATTTCATTTTGATCACCTTGAATATTTTCTTCTGCAGCCTAGGAGTATGCTTTATATTTTATTCAAAAAGTTCGCCTAAAATCATGCACAATTGTGAAATCCAATCCCATCATTTAATATTCCGTATACAAATTTGGTCTAAAAGTTTATTCTTTGGCAATTGAACTGCAGTTGCTTACCAAGAAAGTTTTGCCTTCCCTCTATGCTAAGCTGTAAAATTTATGCATGCCATGCTGGTGTTACAAACAAAATATTTCATACTTCAGAGACATAGTTTGTTAGGATAAAACTAAAAGAAAGTGCCTAAGCAAAATGCCAAGGGATTTTACGTCAGAGCAAACAATATGAAATGTATACTCCAATTATTTTAGTAAAATAATATGCTAACAAACTTGAAGTCTAGTTTAAGGCGTAGATAGATAAAAAAATCTCGATGTCATTGAAGTTGATTTGAAATGCTATTGAATCTAGTGAAAGGAAAAGTTTAAATAATTTTCACAAAATTTATAGGGATTAAAATGGTTATGGGAAATTAATTCAATTTTCCCTTTCTCTATATTCAATAGCATTTCAAATCTATTGCAATGACATCGAAATTTTGTCCAGCTACCCCTTAAACTAGGCTTCAAGTTTGTTAGCATTTGGTTTTAATAAAATAATTGGAGTATACTTTTCATATTGTTTGCTCTGACATAAAATCCTTTGGCATTTTGATAATCAATAGAATTTTTAAGTTTTTTCAAATGAAATTTTTACTTTTTGGTAATACAATTTTCTCTCCTTTCTAGTCCTTCCTTGACATCTTTAAAACTTCATATTTCCTTTCAAGCATTGTTATAATTTTTATATTCCTTTTTGTCACTTTAAAGATTTTCTTAAAAAAGTTTTCTAAAAAACTTTTTTCATAACTTAAATTTTTGTGTCCAATAAAACGAAAAACTACAAATTGACAACTAGATCTTCCTGCAGCTGTAAAAACCCCTGCCGGCAAACTTTCTGTGAAAAAGGACATTACTTTCAGCTATCATTATTTCATTTTGAAAACAACTTCTTTTTGCTTTCTTCTTTCGTTTTAATTGCTTGTTCTGTGCTGGGCATACACACATACATACAATTTAGCTTAGCTATGGCTTTGTTTTTAAAGCGGAACAGATTAAGTTTCTGGGAAAAATTACAAAATTGTTTGGGGATTGGAGAGAGACAAGTAAGCATGTACTAAAACAAAATGTCACTAACTTTCTTTTCTTGTCTTTGCACAACAATATGTTACAATGTTCTTGAAATAAGACTAATGCTTAGGGGAACAAGCAACAAGAGTAAGCAACACTTGACAATGTCAAATTGTAGAAAACTAAAACACGAAAAACAACAAATACAAGAAACACTTTCATTAGAAATATGAAGAAAACGAAATTACAATTGAAATGAAAAGTGACAAAAGTAATAAGGAGAAATATTGTTTGTTGGCTCAATGTTGAGGTTATGTAATCAATATTAAAATTGAAAGCATACTTTAGGGATGACAATATTGAGTATTTACTTTGAATGAATAATCAGTGATTGGTATAAGGGGTATTATCGTCAACAAAATTGGAGTTCAAAAAGACACCTCGCTTTTTTTGTGCAACGCACAGTGTGTCCTATTCGTAAAAATAACAAAATATTGGGTTGCCCAAAAAGTAATTGCGGATTTTTCATATAGTCGGCGTTGACAAATTTTTTCACAGCTTGTGACTCTGTAATTGCATTCTTTCTTCTGTCAGTTATCAGCTGTTACTTTTAGCTTGCTTTAGGAAAAAAGTGTAAAGGAAGTATATTTGATTAAAGTTCATTCTAAGTTTTATTAAAAATGCATTTACTTTCTTTTAAAAAATCCGCAATTACTTTTGGGACAACCCAATACTTATGCTAAGAATGCAAATTACCGTCCTCCACCATAGGATGGGGGTATACTAATTTAGTCATTCCCTTTGTCATACCTCGAAATAATGATTTGAGACCCTATATAGTGTATGTATTCATGATCGTCTTGACACTCTGAGTCGACCTAGCCATGTCCGTCCGTCCGTATGTCGAAATCACGATAACGTTTGAACGAATAAAGATATCCGTTGAAAATTTTGCACCGATACTTCTTATCGATGTAGGTCGTTGAGGATTGCAAATGGATCATATCGGTCCAGATTTGGACATAGCCCCACATATAAACCGATATCCAGTTTTGACTTTTTGAACCCTTAGATACCCCAATATTCATCCGATTTGGCTAAAATTCAGCAAAAAGGTTGTGTTCAGACTTCCAACATCCGTGCCAAGTATGATCTGAATCGTTCTATAAACGGATGCCCGAATTTGAGCCCCTAGTAGCCTTAATTTTCATTGGTTTTGACTAAAATTTGGACCGAATCAGTCAATAGACTGATACACCCCCATATAAACCGATTTCTGGATTTGACTTCTTGAGCACCAAGCAGCCTAAATTTTCATCTAAGTGAAATTCGATACAAAGACTTCTGCTATAGATTGAGCAAGCAGATGAGGAGCAAAGCCACCTCCCCACTGTCGAAAATTGCACTACACTAATACTACACGTGCTGCTGTATGGCTCCGAAGCATGGGTACTTGCGAAAATGCATAAGAGAGTACTTGAAGTGTTTTCGAGAAAATGTTTTCGTTAAATAAACGGACCAAATATCCTCATATTGAGCCATCAGGCGGTGCAGTGGTGGGACACTCAATACCGCCTAACGGACAGGGGGCTGACGATGGGACAATCACCGACTCTCTCAATATTGGGAAGACTAGGATAAGCAACGACCCTAATACTACAATAAAACATCAGGCAGTGCAAAGGCGAGAGACCCAACACAGCCTAACGAACAGGGACCAGACGACGGAACCATCAATAACTTTCTCAACATTAGGAAGACTAGAATGGATAAAGATCATGATGCTGAAACATCAGGCAGTGCAGTGACAGATATCTCAATTCCGCCTAACGCACAGGGAGCAAACGATAACCTTCTCCTAAGAAGCTCATTTACTCATGATTTGGAAGACTAGTGTAGGCAAAGATCCTAATATTGGAACATCAAGCAGTGCAGGGACGGAAGACTCAATACAATCTAACAAACAGGGACCCGATGATGGAACCATTACCAACTTTCTCATCATTCGGAAGACTAGGATATGCAAAGATCCTAATATTAAAACATCAGGCCGTGCAGTGATGGGAAACTCAATGCAGCATAAAGAACAGGGAGCAAACGATCAGACCATCACCCACTTCCAAGAAGCGCATCTGATGAGGGACAAATGATTGAGGTCATCCAGATAAACCTCCACCGGAGCGAGACAGCTACTCACGCTCTGATGGAGAAAGTCAGCAAGGGCAAGATTCATAGGCACTATGATTAATTCAGAAGCCATGGACGATCCGGAACAAAGTTTCTGGACTGCACCATATCAACTATTCTATGCTAACACTGGTACTCCTCCAGGGAGCCACCGTTGTGCATATGTAAGCATGCCAGCCTATCGTGCCCAAACGCCCGGGTTCAAATTTTGCGGGCGAGAACACCTTAAAATATTTTTCACCGGTGGTTTCACCAAATGCTGGCAACATTTGTGAGTATTTCAGCCATGTACAACTTCTTAACAAAGAGGTGTCTGTTTTCAGTGACACGCCTTTCGGACTCGGCATAAAACAGGAGGGCAGCACTCAATTGCTATTGCGAGAAGTAAGTTTCCCTCTAATTTGTTCCATAATGGGATGTTTGGGAAAGAGTAAACCTCATTATAAACCTAAATACTGGTACTCGGCCGAGGACCTGCGTTATTTGTCATAAAAATTTAAATGATGTATTTTCCTCAGAGTTGTCAACATCTGATGCAACAGGGATGAGACTGGGAGACCGTGGAGCATACCTGGCATCAATTAATCTGCCCTTCGACTCTTCGACACCGCCTCCCACGTCAGAGCTGCAACGGTTGGTGAGGAAAGCAAAACAGACAGGAAATGAGGTGGTATTAGGGTGCGATGCGAAATCTCATCCCTTTTCGTGGGGTAGTAGCAACATTAATAAGCGGGGTCAAGCCCTGGCAGAATTTTTCAATACCAACGACCTAATAACACTTAATATTGGTAACACCGCTGCCTTTGTTGATAGGATTAAGGAGGAGGTTTTGGATGTGACAATATGTTCGGAAAATCTAATCGATGGGGTCCAGAATTGGAGGGTCCCCATGGAGCATTCCTTCTCAGACCATCGCTACATTTGGTTTAGAATAGCACAGCCAGCGCTGAATCCGATAAGCTTCGGGAATAAGTTGAAAACCAACTGGACAACATTCGCAAGGCTACTTAGAAGAAGACTTGGGCAAGATAATTTAGATTGTCCAAACACTGGTGGGGTCCTTCGAAAGCAGTTGTGCTCTTCGGGATAGGAAATCAGCCCAAGAAAAACCATGGATGACCGGGGGGATTCGCGATATTGGGAAAGAGGTTCGCAGACTTTTTAGCAGAGCAAGTCGTAAAAAAGCGGAAGTTTATTGGGATGTGTATTACACACGGCTCAAGGAATACAATAAGATTACCAGAGCAAACGTGCCTCTTGAAAGCTTTTCTGCGAACAGGTCGATAGCGTTAATGAAGCCGCCAAGATAAAAAAGTTTCTCTCAAAAACCTAGAGTGTAGAGGACGCAATTTCTTCCGATTTGGCTGAAATTTAGCATGATACTTTGCTATGACCTCATACATCTAAACCAAGTATGAACACAATCGTCTTAAACGTGATAAAGTTTCCATATAAACCAATCACCTGTCTAAACTTCTTGAGCGCCTAGAGGGCGCAAGTCTTATCCGATTCAAATGAACATTTGCTCAGTGATTTCTGCAATGACCTCCTGAACTGGCATAAAACCTGATATGGCTCCCCTTTTAACCCATCTCTGAGAAAAAAACCTTTTCTCTTTTAGTTTCTGTCTATAAAGTGAAAACAGAAAAAAAGGGCTTGACGAATGCCATCCATGGTGGAGGATACACAATATTCGGCTCAGCGAAACTTAAAACGCTATACTTGTTATACCCAGCACCTTAGGGGGTATATTAAATTTTGATGTTGTCGTTGTTTAAATAATTTGGAATCAAAACCCTCTTAAATAATTTGGAATCAAAATTAACATCATACTCTATCACCAAATAAATGAATTGCCCAGGCCAATGACATAATTAACAAGAGAAATTAATCCAAATTTTCCACTTAATTCCACTTAAAGTATATTAATAAATTGAGTCAATTTAGCAAAGTTAACAATAATACTACTACCAAGAGACTTTTCCAAAATTTAATATTCCGCCCATGGTGCCATGACTATGTATAATTACTTGTTTAAATAATTTAATGAAGACCCTAAATTCTCACATCGTTTATCGAATTAAACCTCAAATGATTTATATTTCTCAACAGTACTGTGTTTCGATAAGAGGGACATAATACATTATGAATATTAATATTTTTATTATGTATTACGTGTATTACGTATATACAGATACAATTAATTAGTGTGACAAAATCTGCATTGTTGTGAACTATGCTATTAATCTCCATTAAAAGATGTCCAATATCATAAATGGTAAAATATTTAAATCAATTATGCAATTAATTAACAAAATTGATTGTCTGAAAAATAACATCATAGCAAATTCGCAGAAAGTATTAACAATTTTCAACACACATTTTGGTAAAAGCCATGGGGCGTATAACTATTATTAATATTAAGTGTCATAATGCGTATGAGTATTATTAATTTTTGGTAGCATGGTGCGTATGACTATTATTAATTATTTTTAGCATTTCAATAGAAGGGCTAATGAGCTTATACTTTCGCCGAAAAGCAATTAAAAGCGACAATTTTAAAAGCGGCCATTAGCTAATAATATTTTGTAAATATTTACAAACATAACGTGTATGTAAGTTTCAAAGTAACCATAAATTCAATAAAAATTGCTTCCATTGAATTATTTTTCAACCTTACAAAACTATTTGCACACATGATGGGGTATTTGTAAATAAAGCCTTAAAACATGTAAAATATTTAATAGTTCCCAAAAGTATGCTACATTTTTTACAATATGCATTTGTTATTCTCTCTTTTTTTTCTCTTTCCATTTACTTTAGCAATTGTTTAAATAGCAATTTTTCATATTTGTTTTTACTGTAGGATTTTTTTTTTATTTTTCATATTCTTTTGTTTACTTTAATAATGGCAGTTGCATAACAAAACCAATTTTGTGTATGAGTTTTTATTGAAATATTTTCAATTTACTTTCACCGATTCGTTTAAGCGGATTTCAATGTTTTGCCTTTGTTTTTTTTTTTGTTGCTATTTTAATTGTGTATTGAAAGGTTTTGTAAATAGAAACATATATAAAAGGAAATTAAAAAAAAAAAGATGGGTTTTCATAGGAATTTTTTTGTCAAGGATTTTAAACAAGTAAAAGTTCTGTGGGGCAAAAACTTGGACACCAATCTCCATGCATATTTTTAAAAATAAACATAATTTAGATCAATTGATGAATGGATGTTTCTAAAGGTGAATGAGGTTTCTAGAGGCTCACCCTCTTTCAGCTAAGATGATCAAGAAGTTGACGAGAACCACGTTGTTACTGATCTCGGCAGCGAGCAAAAGTGTGCTTAGGAAATCGCATTATATTTTGCAGAGAAGCAGTTTTCCCAAGATAATCTAGAAGATGCACTTGGACCTTCTCTATATACGAACGAGTGCAAGTTGGATGGAGGTACAGGGTGAGCCAGAGAAACTTACTTATCTGAAGGGTCAATAAAAGTAAAAGTACTTCAGTTATTGGTGTAATCCTTTTTTAATTTAAGAATACAATAACCCAATTTTTTTTTCATGCTGTCTGGAAAATGACATGGAATAAATGGGACCCCCATTGCGCATTCACTGATTAAGTCGATTTTTGAAATTCTTGTGCACTTTATGCACCATATCAATCGTTATGTTGGCAACGGCGTGGCGAATGTTGTTATTGAATTACCACAACTCGCTATGGCCCGTGGTCAGTCGACATAAACCCCATAAAAAGATCGAACTAGGCGACCAAATCGAACTAGGCGATTTCAAATAATTCCATAAAAAGTAACAAGCGAGCAAATGTTAGAAAAGAAGCTCTCGACGGCGAAGACCCGCTGCACATTGGGAGAAAATTGAAAAAAAAAATTAGTAAAAATTATGCCGTGTGAGAGCGAGTAGAGATATCTCTTAGAAATGGCTGAGGTGTTGGCGAGTTTGTGTGCAAAATTTGAAGGCCCTAGGTTTTTTCGGGTGCCTTTTGACAGGCCCCTAAATTTGCTAATCTACATAATTCGAAAATTTGCCAAGACAACATGTTCTCTGAACTTATTGTACTATGCTAACGTTGCACGTTGCATACCAGTACACAAAACTACTGAGGCGTAAGTAAGTATTGGTCTAATCACTACAGGAGCCAGTGGATTATCCTCGGATTGAGGCTTCGAGCCTACGGCCCGTCTACATAGTGCCCAACATCTATGAGCCTTTCCTGTATGCTCCTGAATGTGACACTTCCAATTGACCATGTCAGCTATCGAAGTCGTTGTATTGCGGAAACGTGGTGCGTCAAATTGGCCCACCTTAGTCTTCCTCGTGAACAGACATATTTCAGTCTTCTCTGAGTTAACATTGAGACCCCTGGTTCGGATCCCTACCCCTAAGAGGTATTATAACATCGTCTGCATAGCAAACGGGTTCAAGTTCTTCTTCTGACAGCATCCGTAATAGGTTATTTATGGTGGTCACCCAAAAGAGTGGCGATAAAATGCCCCCTATGGCGTGCCCTGCCCCACTTTCTTCCTTATATTTATGTCAATTTATCCACCTGGTACCTAGCATATGATTTATCCAGTCTCTAAGGATCCGGGCTACCCGGTACTCGGCTTGGGATTAGATCAGTGGGTCTGTCCGCACACTGTTAAAAGCCCCCTCGATGTCAATGCATATCGCCAATGTGTACGTCTTGTCATCGAAGGATTCTTCTATTGTATGCACAACCTTGTGGCGGGCAGTCTCCACCGACCTTCCCTTGATATAGGCATGCATGTTTGTATTTGAGCAGTTCGCTGGATGTCCTACTCTTCATCATGGTATCTACAATAGGTTCCACGGTTTTGAGTAGAGAGGCTTATAGGCCTTTAGGCCGTTGGTGTCGCATGACTCGCCTTGCTTTGCCTTAGTTATAAATACCACCCTTGCCTCCTGCCAGGCTTTCGGAGTATAAGCACGCTGTAAAAATATTGGCCAGATGAGGCGCCAGATACTCGGCCTCCTTTTGTAGTAACACCGGAAATATTGCATCAGGCCTGGGTGACTTAAATGGTTTGAAGCTCTTCCAGTACTCCTTGACCATAAATTCTGTTATGATAAACCTTCGATCAACCTAAGTAATCCAAGACTCCGGTGTCTCCGTGAGTCCTCCCGTATCCTGTGAAAAATGCGTATTTATCAAAAGCCTCAACATGCCCTCTGTTGTCTCTGCTCTCATTACCATTTTCTTGGATTTTTGAGAGAATTTTTTTTTAACTTGGAGGTGTCATTAACGCTATCGACCTGTCCGCAGACAAGGTTTCATCAGCAAAGCTCCTTGAGCCATGTGTAATATACATCGCAATAAACTTCTCATTTTTTACGATATGCTATGTTATAAAGTCCTCTTTCGGACCTCTTTCCCGATGTTGCAAATCTCCCCTGTCATCTTGGGTTTATCTTGGGCTGATTTCCTTGCTCGAGGAAGACAACTATCTCCGATAGACCCTTCTACTGCTGTCGTAATCCTGTTGACATTTCCGTCAATGTCTTCTATGCTTGGACAATCTAAATCAGTGATGGGCACCGTACCACGATTCAAAAGGCCAAACTGTATATGTGTGACTATCATCAAACATTAACTAAATGAAACAGCTTTGAAATAGAGTCAGTCGAACGAAGCCACACGAAGATGTTTACACTGTGGGTGTGCGTCCTATGCCCGCGGGCATAGGAAAAACAAACATGTGCGGATGTGTATGCTGCCCATCTAAGATCTAAATAATCTGTTCCAAGTTTTCTTCTGTTTAGTCTTCCTAATTTTGTCAAGTTGGTTTTCAACCTATTACGGAAGCTTATCGGATTTGACGTTGGCCATGCTATTCTAAACCTAATGTAGAGATGGTCAGTGAAGGAGTGCTACATGGAGACCCTTCAATCATGAACCTCATCGATTAGATTTTGCGAATATATTGCAAATGCTAATTTGCCCATTCCATTAAGGAACTGGGGCAAACTTCTCACAAATGAATGAGTGCTGTCCCATTCAATTTTAAGCTCAATGATAAGGGACCTCCTTTTTATAGCCGAGACCGAACGGCGTGCCGCAGAGCGACACCTCTTTGGGGAGAAGTTTTTACATGTCAAAGTACCTCGCCAGTTCCCACCAGTATTCGAACCCAGGCGTTGAGCGTCATAGGCGGACATGCTTATCTCTGAGCTACAGTGACCTTCGTATTGTTGTACGATTCAATTTTAAGCTCAATGATAAGGGACCTCCTTTTTATAGCCGAGACCGAACGGCGTACCGCAGAGCGACACCTCTTTGGGGAGAAGTTTTTGCATGTCAAAGTACCTCGCCAGCATTAGGAGGGGCTGAAAATGTTTCTGATGTTCCCACCAGTATTCGAACCCAGGCGTTGAGCGTCATAGGCGGACATGCTTATCTCTGAGCTACAGTGACCTCCATATTGTTGTCCGATTCAATTTTAAGCTCAATGATAAGGGACCTCCTTTTTATAGCCGAGACCGAACGGCGTGCCGCATAGCGACACCTCTTTGGGGAGAAGTTTTTACAAGTCAAAGTACCTCGCTAGCATTAGGAGGGGATAACCACCGCTGAAAATTTTTCTAATGCTCCCACCAGGATTCGAACTCAGGCGTTCAGCGTCATAGGCGGACATGCTTATCTCTGAGCTACAGTGACCTCCATATTGTTACATCTAAAACCTCCTCCCTAATCCTATTTACTAAGGTAGCGGTGTTACCAATATTGAGTGTTATAAGGTCGTTAGTATTCAAGAACTCTGCCAGGGCTTGGCCCCGCTTATTAATGTTGGTATTACCCCACGAAATGTGTTGAAAGTTCGCACTGCACCCTAGTAGTAGCTTATTTCATGTCTATTTTGCCTTTCTCATCAGCTGTTGCAGCTCCGAGAGTCGAAAAGCAGATAAAGTGATACCAGGTATGCTCCACCGTCTCCCTGTCTCATCACTGTTGCATACGACGTTGACAACTCTGGGCAAGTTGACAACTATAACAGAGAAAATTGAAAACCATAACTTTGGGATAAATCAAATCATACAACTGTATGGCCTAAAAAGACAAACGAGTCAATAGACAAAAGGAAGCGATCTTGATACTCTTGATTTTATATTTCAGTCATTATTTTTCCCCAATATTAAATTCTTTTAAATTCAATCACCGATGTGAACAAAACCCAGTGACATATTTCCTTTATAGAACTGTCAAAAAAACCTATTTTAAGGTTTCATTAAATTTTGTGAATACGAACGAATATCTTTGACATCTTATAACAACTCAAAACTTGTAAACTACTCAGGTTGCTTCATTCAAATGAAACAGCCAAATCACCACAAACCTTTAACTAAACCAAAGTTTTTGCAGAGGTCCCCCCCAATACTTCTGTGATACTCGTACATTTGACTTTTATAAAAAGCCAAAAAAGCCACAAACCTTTACAAAACAAACCACCAAGAAAACCACCACATATAAGTTACACATTGATCTGTATGTATATACATTACATATAAACATCCAAGCGTATCTGTATATTTGTAGGGATACTTTTTCAATACATAAATTACTTGCGTTATTACTCTACAAAATGTCTAAGCCGTAAATGTTTCCTATGGCAGTTTGTTGGCACATTGGTTCGTTTATATTCTTCAAAATAAGAAACAACATGAAAAATCATCTTTAGGCAAGGCGGAAAAGCCACATCAGAAACAGCATTGGAACATTTCCGTCAAGCGAGCATAAAAATGCCAAATGAATGTTATGACCATTTATAAATGACCTAATATAATAAGAGTAGAAACTTTGCTGAGTCCTATGTTTTGGTTTTATTCTTCTTTTTCTTTTTCTTCTTCTTGCCCCTTTGTTTTGTGTAACACACATAATCGTATATAGGATGTGGCAAAATCTCAACCACAATTCTATTGTTTATAATGGAAAAATATTGTGTTTACATGAAACCGCAAGAACAGAAAGTAATTTCACATCATTTTCTTTCTTTAATGTGTGTGTAAGTTCTAAAAATAACTGATTTTGTGGTCTTCTGTCTGTCTTTATGTCTGTCTGCTAGTCGTATTTGAAGGTCTATATTAAGGCTTAATGTATTTGGTTTATATTTTTCATAGCATGCTTTTGGGCTGAGATCATTTGTACTTGTTAAGTAATGAAAATTTATTTTGTAAATTTCAATAACTTTAAAATTAGGAAAAAAATCATTAAGGAGAACATTGCATTATATGGGAGCCAAAAAGAGAAGAAGGCTACTAAGGAAATATAATATCGAAACATTGAATATTACATCTTAAGCAAAATTTTGTTAAAATCGAAGCAAAATTGAGGCTACACAGCTAAATTCAACCAATTTGTCTGCAGTTAATATCATTTTTCATTGGATCAAATTACCGGTATTTCGGTTAATATAATTTAATGTTTGAAGATTACTTCATGTAATATTGACCGTGACTGCGCCTCAAATGGTCCATTCGCTTAGTCCAATTTTAGCATATTCTTTCTAACATTTCGGCCGGTATCTCAAGACTATATACTTCAATGTTGTCTTTCAATGCGCCAATTGAAACGGACTTGTCTGTATAGATATGAGTTTTAACATAGCCCACAAAAAATAGTCGAAAAGTGTTAATTCGCACGATCTAAGTGGCCAATTGACCGGTCTCGAACGTGAAATAAAATATTTACCGAACTCGCCTCTCATTAAATCCATTGCGTGCTGTGTGGTATGTGAAACCACATGTCATGCAAGTCAAGCTCTTGCATTGTGGGCAAAATAAAGTTGGATATTATTTCACGAAAGCGTTCATCGTTCATCGTTCACAGTTACGTTACGTTATGCATCATCTTTGAAGAAGTACGGTCCAATGATTCCACCAGCCCATAAACCGCACCAAACTTTGAATTTTTCTGAATGCATTGGTAGCTCTTGCAATTCTTCTGGCTGATCCTCACTCCAAAATCGACATTTCTGCTTATTTACGTACCCATTGAGCTAAATATGAACTTCGTCGCTGAGCATCGTTATTCGTCATAAGACAATTGATGGGTAAATTATGAACCAATCAGAAGATGTTTGACAGTGAAACTAAACAAAAAATGAGCTGTTTAAACCAGTGTTGCCAAAAAGATGATATCAAAAAAGTCACCCTTTATTATTAATCGTCGAATAATCCTTGCGAAAATCAGGACAGGAAAACCTGAAATTCATTTACTGAATTCATTCCGACATCCATTTAACCATACGGTTCACCAATAAACTGTTAAAAATCTTACAAACTGAATCTATAAGGGAAAGTCCTCTATAGTTTGTTACCACATTTGGTTCACCTTTCTTGAAAAGCGTTATAGAAATCTACTGCTTGAAGGAATCGATTCCGAAAGAAAAGAAAAAAAAAAAATTACTAAAATTTTGCAAAAAAATTGCCCAAAAAGTAATTGCGGATTTTTCATATAGTCGGCGTTGACAAATTTTTTCAACGGCTTGTGACTTTGTAATTGCATTCTTTCTTCTGTCAGTTATCAGCTGTTACTTTTAGCTTGCTTTAGAAAAAAAGTGTAAAAAAAGTATATTTGATTAAAGTTCATTCTAAGTTTTATTAAAAATGCATTTACTTTCTTTTAAAAAATCCGCAATTACTTTTTGGGCAACCCAATAAGTAAGTCTGTTTAAAAGTTTCCAAAGTTCGGTATAAACATATGTATATTCACCATATTTTGTAAAAATTTTGTGAAAAATGGACCATTCTGAACCATTGCAGCTATATGGTATTATCGGATTTGCACCATTCTTGGCACAGACGCCGCGAATTTCCGCGAAATCGGGTAATAAATGCGCCTTTTATGAGCCTAAGACCTTATAGAGGGAAATCGTTTTATATGCAAATATAGACCAATCTGGACCATTTCTGCACGGATGTCGATGGGCCAAACACAACTCAAAGTGCCAAATTTCAACCAAATCAATCAATAAATATGGTTTTCATGCGCTGAGAGCTTTAAATCGGGAGATCGGTTTACAAAGGTCTTATATAAAGATATAATCAATATAGTCGATCTTCAAACTTAATATGGCTAGGGTAAAAAAAAACAAATTATCTGTGCATAGTTCCAACTCATAAATTATAATGGACGAAGAAGTTCACATAATTTTTAAAGACTAAAGGGTGGCCTAGCTAGATTGTGTTTGAATTTTACGAGGATCAAGAATATATATTTATATTTCAATGTGTTACAAAGGGAATGAGAAAATGAATATGTCCGTCCTCCAATGATGTGCATATTACCAAAAAAAAATTTTCACAGATTTTAAGAATCTGCTAAAATCTAATTTCCTCATACAATTTAGATTTTAATGATTATTTTTTAATGCACAGCTCTCATGTTGGGCTCCAAAATGCGATAATGTATTCAATGATGTATCTTATTAATAACCTTTATGTTTATAATAAAAAAAATTAATTGAAAATAAAAAAAATTGATTATTTTTATATCTTTTGTTATGTGCTAACAGGTTGGGCGCCAGATTTCCTACAGCTTCAAATTCAAAATTTCTTTGTTTTTATATTTTTATAAAATTTTTGTTGTTTGCCATGAGAGATCGCATAGATGGCTATTAACGTCCTTTAACATCTCTAGTATATCAAAAGAAGGATACTGTTGCTCCCATTTTGGGCGCCAGTTAATTTATATCTTATCTTAATCTACAAGTAGAGATAAACTTTCCTAGAAAGTCACAGGCAGCAAAATGTAATACAATTTTACTTTACAATACATTTATGGTCGACCCTTAACAAACGCAATTGCATTCTAAAATCCACTTAACGAAACTGTCTTCTCTTATCGTTGCAAATGCATATTTCCCAAAAACATTTCATTACGGAACAGGGGCAAACTTCTCACACATCAATGAGTGCTGTCCGATTCCAGTTAAAGCAGAGCATAAGGGTTCTCCTTTTTATAGCCGAGTCCGAATGGCGCACAATGTAATAGAATCTTTTTCGCTGAGAAGCGTTCAAAAATCCCACAAAAAGTCCGCTTTAGTTCTACAATACCTATTGTGGTTAGAGATTTTCGACTTTAATTATACCCTCCACCATAGAATGGGGTTATAATAATTTCGTCATTCCGTTTGTAACGCCTTGAAATATGCCTCATAGACCCCATAAAGTATATTTATTCGTGATCGTCATAACATTTTAAGTCGCTCTAGCCATGTCCGTCCGTCCGTCTGTCTGTCTGTCAAAAGCACACTAACTTTCAAAGGAATAAAGCTAGGCGCTTGTGCAAATACTTTTTATTAGTGCAGTGTAGGTTGGGATTATAAATGGGCAAAATCGGTCCATGTTTTTATATAGCTGCCATATAATCCTATCGTGGTTCTTGACTTCCTGAGCCTTTAGAGAGCGCATTTCTTATCCAATTTGGCACGTAGTAATTTGCTATCACTTCCGACAACTGTGCCAAGTATGGTTCAATGGGTTCATAATCTGATATAGCTGCCATATAAACCGACCTTGGGTCTTGACTTCTAGAGCTTCTAGAGGTCGCAATTCATATCCGATTTGGCTGAAATTTTGCATGTTTGTGTTCTAGTATGACTTCCAACTACTATGTCAAGTATAGTCTAAATCAGTCCATAACCTAATATAGCCGCCATATAAACCGATCTCCCTAATAGACTTCTTTAGACTCTAGAGGGCGTAATTGCTATCGGATTTGACTGAAATTTTGCATGATGTGTTTCGTTATGACCTCCTACAACTGTGCTAAGTATGCTTGAAATTGGTTGATAACCTGATATAGCTGCCATATAAACCGATCTATGTTTTATTTTGATTCCCAACAACTGTGTGAAGTATGGTCTAAATCAGTCCATATCCTGACATAGCCGCTATATAAACCGATTTCAGGATTAGACTTCTTGGGCTTCTAGAGGCGCAAATCCAATACGGTTGAAATTTTGCATGTGTCGTTTTGGTATGACTTCCAGCAACTTTTCCACGTATGGTCTAAATCGGTACATAACCTGATATGGCTGCCATATAAACCGATTTCCCAGTTTGACTTTTTGATCCACGGGAAGCCGCAATTATTACTCGATTTGCCTGAAATTTTGGATTGGATGGAATTTTTCAAATTTAAATTAACTTTTTTTCCAAATAACATACATATGACCTGATTTTGCTAGCATCAATTGAAGAGGCAGCTCAACTTTCAAAATTTTAAATTTATAGCCAATTTTCTCACTTATCACAGCTATTAAATTGTCATACTATCTTTAATTTATGGCTTAAATTACAAACAAGAAAAACATATTGTCAATAATTTATAAAAGTCTGTGTCAATTTGCTGTCATTGTCAAATATTTAGGCAATAACTTTAAAATGAATCACATGAATTTTAATGGTGTTTGTCTCAAGCTCAAAAGCATACTTTAAGGCTTCAGCCAACATCAATAAATCAATAAGGCATGAGGTCTACTTTTTTGTTGGATATTTACGCTTTGCTTCAAATATTTATGGCATATTTATTGTTGGTGGCCACTGAATTTTTTTTGTTTACCCAAAACATTTTGTCGTACAAATAATTTCGATAAAACATTTTATGAAGTTCATAATTTATGCAAACATTGTATGTTTGCAAGTGGGGAGGAGACGTTTTTTTTCGCTGTCTTCACGCCATAGAGAAATTTAAAATCAATATAACTTTTTAACTGTTGTTTTATATAGTTGTGTAGAGGGGCAAAAAGTTCATAACTCTCTTTCTCTCTCTCTCTCTTCCGATGGCAATGAATTCATGGCTGGCATCGAATTTGGCACAAAAAGGAAGTGTTGGTCGTTTTGTGTGTAAACATAAAATTTTAATATTCAATAAATTCCAGCGCTGCATGAGTTGCTTGCTTGGCCATGGAGATTTCAACGATTTGCACTCATATTCATATTGAGGCGAAAACTTGAAAATTGTTTTTGATAAAAAAATGACGAAAATTCAAACATGGCATTGTTTAGTATTCATATTTCATTTTACTCCCTTTTGATTACATTTACGGTAACCATGACTTTTCTTTATGGAATTTTAGATTAATGCAAATATTCCTACATTACCATTTCCACAAACCTAAGCACTTTAATAAATACATATTTTGCCGACTTTATCCGCCATTTACCATAAATGTTTTACAATTGCCTAGCGTAAAAGGAAATCGAAAAGAAAATGTCCTATTTTCCTTTTGAATGAATTCATTTATCGTCTCCAGTTGAATATATTCAACAGCAGACCGCCAGCCACGCAACAATTCAAACTGCTTTGGCTATGTAGGCCAACTGGTCTTGGGATTAATGACCATTTTATTGATTTTTTTATTCAAATTCTTTTGTTGAAGCATTTGGCAAGCCCATGAGCAGATAGAGGCGATTTTTTTCTCTTGACACCGGATTACCATTAAATATAATTTTTTTTATCGGCCTGTTTATTGACGGGGGGTTTTCTTAAAATTATTCTTCGCATGCATCTCTTTTATATTGAAAAATATATAAGACCAATTTTGGCCGGGCCTAATCTTTTAGTCCCTCCCCCATGGATTGCATTTGAAATAACAGATGATACATTTACCGATACAAATAGACCGTACTTGTCTTGACTATTGCAAATGCAAATTTTGCCCATGAACATTCCACTAAGGAACTGGGTCAAACTTCTCACATATCAATGAGTGCAGTCCGATTCAAGTTTTAAGCTCAATGATAAGGGGCCTCCTTTTTATAGCCGAGTCCGAACGGCGTGAGAGAGAAGTTTTACATGACATAGTACCTCACAAATGTTGCCAGCATTAGGCGGGGAAAGCCACCGCTGAAATTTTTTCTGATAGTCCCGCCAGGATTCGAACCCAGGCGTTCAGCGTCATAGGCGGATATGTTTTTGTTATATGTTGGCTTGCAAAGAGTGCCTTTCAACAACAAATTTGTACTTTGTTGAGATCGTTGAGATTCAAAATAAATTTTTGCAGGACAATTAACAACTTTCGTAGTCTTTTTTCGACCAAAGTTGTTGTTTTTCAAATTTTTTTTTATCTGTGTAGAAACCATTCAATGTCACAAGACACTAAAATGGTTTCCTGAAATCTCATTCCCAAGAAGACGGGGGAAATACGCCAACCCAAACTGCATTGGGATACTTATTTTTCTAACTCGAGCTAAAATTTTTCTAAGACAACTCCAATTTTGGGTTTTTTTTTTTACCATTCAGCGTTAATAGGAAAAGACAAGAAATCTGTGAAATTTTCTCCTAGCCCATTAATGTTGAATGCGTAGAAAAAAACCCAAAAACCCAATGGGAAAAATTCTAGCTCGAGTTAGGAGGTAAAGACCAGAAATCTGTGAAATTTTCTCTTAGCCCATTAATGTTGAATACGTAGAAAAAAACCCAAAACCCAATGGGTGGAACTTCCAGCTCGAGTTAGGAAAGAGGTATCCTTATAAAATTTGGATTGGGGTAAAGTAGACGAATGAAACTTGTTAAACAAATTTTTCCGTCATATAAGGTCATGTTTTGGAAAACAATTGTCTTGTCGAAAGTCGGCAATTTTTTATATCCAAAAAAATCAAACAAAAATTTCTTCAAAATTCTTGGGAGTGAGATTTATTGAAACCGTTACCCACCACCTCGGATATATATGTTGGCTCGGACATTGAGTGGTCTAATAAATATAAGTCTCTGTTCAACATTGCAGAACAAGATATTGGTCTGTTTGGCAGCTATATCCTAGTATAAACCGATCTGAACCATATAGGACACGGGTGCAGAAAAGCCTACCATAAGTCACTGCGTCGAATTTCAACGAAATTGGATAATAAATAAAACTTTTATGGGATTCAGACCCTTTAACGGGAGATAGGTCTATCCGATCTAAACCATATTTAGGTCGGATGTCGGCAGGCTTAAAATAACTCACTGTTTTAAATTTCAGCAAAATCGGGTAAGAAATTCAGCTTTTATGGGCCTTAGACCCTTATCCGGCAGATCGGTTTATATGGCAGCTATATCTAAATATAGTCCGTTCTGAACCATATTTTAATCAAATATCGGGAGGCCTAAAATCACTCGCTGTTTAAAATTTCAGCAAAATTGGATAAAAATAAAGCATTTATGGACATTAGACCCTTAACCGACAGGTCGGTCTATATAGCAGCTTTATCCTAATATGGTCCGATTTGGCCCGTTCAAGAACTTAACCAGCATGAGTCCAAAAGACGTATCTGTGCCAAATTTCAGCGAAATATCTCAATTTTTGAAGGCTGTAGAGTGATTACATCAGACGGGCGGACAGACGGATAGACGGACAGACACACGGACATCAGTAAATCGTCTAAGAATTTGACGACGGTCCGAAATATATATACTTTGTAGGGTCGGAAATTGATATTTCGATGTGCTGGAAACGGAATGACTAAATGAATATACCCCCTATCCTATGGTGGTGGGCATAAAAATTAATTTATGCAGATAAGCCTACTATTGACAGTAGGTGCGATTTTATGACAATGTCATTAAAATCCTGCTGTCAAAAATAGTAGGTTTACTTTTGACAGCAGGTAAGATTCTATGTCAAAGTCATTAAAATCCACTTTTCTTCGGTAAATGGTCATAAAATATTAAGAAAATTATTTTTTTTTGTTGTTAAAACACAATGGCTCCGGAAATAAAAATAATTTTTTTAAACTTTTTTAAAAACTAAAAGTTTTTTCAAATTAAAAAAAAAACTTTAAAAATTAAAAAAAAATTATATCGTCACACAAATGCTCTAAATAATAAATATATATGAAATTTCATCATAAATTGAAGGTTTAAAAGGTTTCTTAACCCATTTTAGACCACTACCCCTTCTTGTGGTAAAATCGCTTTGAAACTTTAAATGTAAAGCTTTAGCTTTTTTGATAAATAAAAACTAAACTCCGTATTTTTATGTAGTAAAATTCCCGTGAAACCAAGTTTGGAAAAAAGATAAGTGACACCATATATTAAATACCAAATATAAAATTGAAAATTTTTTTATTAAACTTTTCTTGTCTTCTAGTTGTCTTTGGGATGCTCTAAAACTAATATTAAGGCATATATCTCTATTTCCATCAAAACATTAAAGCTTTAAAATGAGGGAATTTTTTTCACTTTTTCCAAAATGACATTTTTTCTTGGCTCATTTTACCATAAATTATAATAAAAATACCACTGCCAACTTTTTGACAAAACTTTTATTTGTATGTTATTCTGTAGAGTCAAGGTAATCCGTAATAATAGTTTTTTACATAAGTTTGTTGTAAACAGTCTGAACATATACTGCTATACATGTAACTGTTCGCCAAGTCACTAATGCGAAAACGCAACACTTGTGTAAAATGGGTTAATATTTATTTGTATTTTTATAAATTTACTTAAATTTTCAGAAAAATAAAAAAATATGAAATCCACAAAATAATAGGCAATATGTGTTTATACTGACCTTTTCATTCATACCCCTTTTCTTTACAAAACTGCTATTCCTATACACCATGGTCTCGCAACAATCACCCTCTCCTCATTCTTATATTCACCAAAAGATCGTTGAGGGTCATACACATTCCATAGTTAATGCATTTTAAAAAGAATAAAACACTCTGATAATTGACGCATAAAAAAATATTCAGTTAAATTAATTTTCTATTCAGCATTTATACAAATTGTAAGATTTCCTTTGCTGTTATTATTTTTTAGGCTTACATATCGCTTTACTCATTCAACGACAATTTCAGTTTCCTTCATGGCCCTATTTTGTTTCAACTGTTAAACAACCACTGTAACATGTAAAATGTAAGCCTCAACACTTCTATGTTATGTACCCTCTCAATCAACTCAACCACTCTGATCTTTTATTTGCATAAAATACTCTGCCAACAACACTACATTTCTGTTTAGTACCCATACGAAAATTAAGATCTGTTCATCAATTGACTACAACCAATTGACTACAAGCCTTCTGTTGTTGGTGCTTTTGCTTTTCCGTGTCCTCTTACACACACTTATTTTCTTTCGCCAACTTGTTGCTTGTTGTTATACACTCGCGCAGCGCAAAACAAATTAAGATCTGTTCATAAATTGACTACGACAGCGGAGCATCTTCTGTTGTTGGTGCTTTTACTTTTCCGTGTCCTCTTACACACACTTATTTTCTTTCGCCAACACTTGCCATGAGTTGCCTAGTTGGGGGCTTGTTGTTATACACTCGCGCAGCGCAAAGCACATAACAATGTCAACAACGACGACGACGACGACGACGTCCGCAGTTCTGCCAGCAGAACTGTATGCATACGAAAGAACACACGCAGCCCCCAACAATGGTAATGGGCATACTTTAACTGTTTCATATTTTGAGACCTACTGTACTGATTTGGTTTTGCATTGTAGTTGGCAGACTGCTTTAACAAATGAGTGAAATGAATATGACTTAAGTAACTCGAAAAATATACCAATTATAACACACATAATAAGGCATAGGATTATTTTTATACCTATCGATCATATTAGCAATATATTTATATGTTTTTTTTCTATTTTTTTGCCTTTTTCTTTTGTATAAATCACTTTTTAACCATATCCAACTATTTGCTTTTTTCTACCGAACACTTCAATCATAAGATTTGTAAAAAACTTCTTTCTTTTCTTGCTTGCCATCATATAACGCGAAACCCGAACACAAATCTAGCGCACCGTAGTAGTTTTTTTTTTTCAAGTTTCTTTGTCTTACACACAAACTACACTCGCGACACTTATCAAGCAAACGGCACACACGCATTAACGAACGAAACAAAATATGCATGGCAAACCTTTTCTTTATATTTTTAGGCAAAAGAATTTTCAATTAGGAATCTTTTCATTGTTTGTTGTTACTTAGTTGCTGTTGTTTTTTTTTTAGTTATTTTAACAAAGGATGAGAATTTCACTTCACTCGAACCGCAACCGACTACCGTATTTTCAATGTTCGCCCGCCGATCGCATATAAAGAACTAAAGAGTTTGCAAAAAGTTCTTTGATTTTATTGAACATAATGTAAGCCTTTTACTAAGAGTCAAGATGCTCTTCTTAAAGTTACTAACACTCTCATGTCTGCTGCAAAATATTAGAAAAGAAGGCCTTTTAGTTTACAGAGTCAGTGTTTTTTTCCGTTTCCACTTCAGCATTGGAAGCGGAAAAAGTTGCATTGGTGTCATGTGAGATGCCTAAATAACTTAACATTTCCATAACATCGACCAACTCTCTCTTTCTTGCAGTGTTTTAGATTCTGCCTTGTACTATAACAGTGAAAGCCAAACAGAAAAAGAGAGTTTGTATGCACACTTAATGTAGAAAAAGAAGTAACAGCCAAAAAGGCGCTTAATATTCTGTTCAGCCCAGGGATGATCATTTTGATACTTTGGTACTTTTTTGAAACGTTTCAAACATTGAAAGTACCACGATATGTACCCCCTCGAGCCATTTGGTAATTTTTCGAGAGCCAAAAAGGCGAACAGGCAAAAAGGCATTTAATATTGTGTTCAGCCCAGGGATGATCACTTTGATACTTTGGTACTTTTTTTTGAAAATTTTAAACATCGAAAGTACAATGGGGGGTACGTACCCCCCGCAAGCCATTTGGTAATTTTTCGAGAGTAACTATTTTTATACACTACACCACCACTGTGGTACAGGGTATTATAAGTTTCTACATTTGTTTGCAACGCTAAGAAGGAGAAGAGCTAGGCCCATTGATAAGTATACCGATCGACTCAGTCTGTGAGTCCATATATTCTTGTAATCAAGGTACAGGTCGTATTTGTTGTCTAATCGTCAGAAAATTTTGCACATGCCACTTTCTTGGCTCAAAGATGAACGATATTGATTTTGGTAAAAATCGTTTCAGATTTAGATATAGTTTCCATATATTGGGTTGCCCAAAAAGTAATTGCGGATTTTTTAAAAGAAAGTAAATGCATTTTTAATAAAACTTAGAATGAACTTTAATCAAATATACTTTTTTACACGTTTTTTTCTAAAGCAAGCTAAAAGTAACAGCTGATAACTGACAGAAGAAAGAATGCAATTACAGAGTCACAAGCTGTGAAAAAATTTGTCAACGCCGACTATATGAAAAATCCGCAATTACTTTTTGGGCAACCCAATACATTTGACAGTAGGTGCTATTTTATGACAAAGTCATTAAAATCCTGCTTAAAAAATAGTAGGTTTACTTTTGACAGCAGGTAAATGGTCATAAAATATTAAGAAAATTATTTTTTTTTGTTGTAAAAACACAATGGCTCCGGAAATAAAAATAATTTTTTTTTTTTAACTTTTTTAAAAACTAATTTTTTTCAAATTAAAAAAAGTTAAAAAATTTAAAAAAAATTATATCATCACATAAATGCTCTAAATATGAATATATGAAATTTCATCAAAATCGGACAAGGGAATCGAGTGTCAGGTGTAAATGGTTTAAGACAACATTTCAGTAAAATTTTGCCCAAAGACAAAATTTTAATGGAATCCAAAAATATGTAAAATTTTTCCAAAGACATAAGTTTGACAAAATTTTCTATAGAACAAAGTTTTAAAACTTTCCTTGAGCTTATTTCGCTGGTTTGTAAAAACCGATTTTTAAGAAAAAGAATTAGCTACTGGCGTGGCCTTTACATTCAATAAAATGTGTAACCAACTAACAAAACAAAATACGATATTTAATTAAATAAATTTTTTTTTACCGATTTTTCTATTAAGCTCCTATATTGAAGGTTTAAAAAGGATGGTAACCTATTTTAGACCACTACCCCTTCTTGTGATAAAATCGCTTTGACTTTACATCTAAAGCTTTAGCTTTTTTGATAAATAAAAACTAAACTCCGTATTTTTATGTAGTAAAGTTCCCGTGAAATCAGGTTTGAAAAAAAAGATAAGTGACAAAAGTGACATTGAACATAATTTGTTAAAGCTTTTCCTGTCTTCTAGTTGTCTTTGGGATGGGATGTTCTAAAACTAATATTAAGGCATATATCTCTATTTTCATCAAAACATTAAAGCTTTAAAATGAGGGAATTTTTTCACTTTTTCAAAAATGAAATTTTTTCTTTGCTCATTTTACTATAAATTATAATAAAAATACCACTGCTAACTTTTTGACAAAACTTTTACTTCCATGTTATTCTGTAGAGTCAAGGTAATCCGTAAAAATAGTTTTTTACATGAGTTTGTAATATGCAGGCTGTACATATACTGCTATACATGTAACTGTTCGCCAAGTCACTAATGCGAAAACGCAACACTTGTGTAAAATGGGTTAATATTTATTTGTATTTTTATAAATTTACTTAAATTTTCAGAAAAATAAAAAATATGAAATCCAAAAAATAATAGGCAATATGTGTTAATACTGACCTTTTCATTCATACCCTTTTTCTTTACAAAACTGCTATTCCTATACACCATGGTCTCGCAACAATCACCCTCTCCTCATTCTTATATTCACCAAAAGATCTTTGAGGGTCATACACATTCCATAGTTAATGCATTTTAAAAGGAATAAAACACTCTGATAATTGACGCGCAAAAAAAATCAGTTAAATTAATTTTTTATTCAGCATTTATACAAATTGTTAGATCTATGCTGTTATTATTTTTTAGGCTTACATATCACTTTACTCATTCAACGACAATTTCAGTTTCCTTTATGGCCCTATTTTGTTTCAACTGTTAAACAACCACTGTAACATGTAAAATGTAAGCCTCAACACTTCTATGTTATGTACCCTCTCAACCAACTCAACCACTCTGCTCTTTTATTTGCAAAAAATACTCTGCCAACAACACTAGATTTCTGTTTGGTACCCATACGAAAATTAAGATCTGTTCATCAATTGACTACAACAGCACAGCGCCTTCTGTTGTTGGTGCTTTTGCTTTTCCGTGTCCTCTTACACACACTTATTTTCTTTCGCCAACTTGTTGCTTGTTGTTATACACTCACGCAGCGCAAAACAAATTAAGATCTGTTCATAAATTGACTACGACAGCAGAGCATCTTCTGTTGTTGGTGCTTTTGCTTTTCCGTGTCCTCTTACACACACTTATTTTCTTTCGCCAACACTCGCCTGTTGCCATGAGTTGCCTAGTTGGGGGCTTGTTGTTATACACTCGCGCAGCGCAAAACACATAACAATGTCAACAACGACGACGACGACGACGACGTCCGAAGTTCTGCCGGCAGAACTGTATGCATACGAAAGAACACACGCAGCCCCCAACAATGGTAATGGGCATACTTTAACTGTTTCATATTTTGAGACCTACTGTACTGATTTGGTTTTGCATTGTAGTTGGCAGGCAATGTTGCATTAACAAATGAGTGAAATGAATTTGACTTAAGTAATCCGAAAAATATACCAATTATAACACACATAATAAGGCATAGGATTATTTTTATACCTATCGATCATATTAGCAATATATTTATATGTTTTTTTTTCTATTTTTTGCCTTTTTCTTTTGTATAAATCACTTTTTAACCATTTCCAACTGTTTGCTTTTTTCTACCGAACACTTCAATCACAAGATTGGTTAAAAACTTCCTTCTTTTCTTGCTTGCCATCATATAACGCGAAAACCGAACACAAATTTAGCGGACCGTAATAGTTTTTTTTTCAAGTTTCTTTGTCTTACACACAAACTACACTCGCGACACTGACCAAGCACACGGCACACACGCATTAACGAACGATACAAAATATGCATGGCAAACCTTTACTTTATATTTTTAGGCAAAAGTATTTTCAATTAGGAATCTTTTCATTGTTTGTTGTTACTTAGTTGCTGTTGTTTTTTTTAGTTATTTTAACAAAGGATGAGAATTTCACAATTTCAATGTTCGCCCGCCGATCGCATATAAAGAACTAAAGAGTTTGCAAAAAGTTCTTTGATTTTATTGAACATAATGTAAGCAATTTTCTAAGAGTCAAGATGCTCTTCTTAAAGTTACTAACACTCTCATGTCTGCTGCAAAATAGAAAAGAAGGCTTTTAGTTTACAGTCAGTGTTTTTTTCCGTTTCCACTTAAGCATTGGAAGCGGAAAAAGTTGCATTGGTGTCATGTGAGTTGCCTAAATAACTTAACATTTCCATAACATCGACCAACTCTCTCTTGCTTGCAGTGTTTTAGATTCTGCCTTGTACTATAACAGTGAAAGCCAAAGAGAAAAAGAGAGTTTGTATGCACACTAAATTTAGAAGAGAAGTAACAGACAAAAAGGCGCTTAATATTCTGTTCAGCCCAGGGATGATCATTTTGATACTTTGGCACTTTTTTTGAAACGTTTTAAACATTGAAAGTACCACGGTATGTACCCCCTCGAGCCATTTGGTAATTTTTCGAGAGCCAAAAAGGGGAACAGCAAAAAAGGCAATTAATATTCTGTTCAGCCCAGGGATGATCACTTTGATACTTTGGTACTTTTTTTTGAAAATTTTAAACATCGAAAGTACAATGGGTGGTACGTATTCCCCGCAAGCCATTTGGTAATTTTTCGAGAGTAACCATTTTTATACACTACACCACCACTGTGGTACAGGGTATTATAAGTTTCTACATTTGTTTGCAACACTAAGAAGGAGAAGAGCTAGGCCCATTGATAAGTATACCGATCGACTCAGTCTGTTAGTCCATATATTCTTGTAATCAAGGTACAGGTCGTATTTGTTGTCTAATCGTCAGAAAATTTTGCACATGCCACTTTCTTGGCTCAAAGATGAACGATATTGATTTTGGTAAAAATCGTTTCAGATTTAGATTTAGTTTCCATATATTGGGTTGCCCAAAAAGTAATTGCGGATTTTTTAAAAGAAAGTAAATGCATTTTTAATAAAACTTAGAATGAACTTGAATCAAATATACTTTTTTACACTTTTTTTCTAAAGCAAGCTAAAAGTAACAGCTGATAACTGACAGAAGAAAGAATGCAATTACAGAGTCACAAGCTGTGAAAAAATTTGTCAACGCCGACTATATGAAAAATCCGCATTCGGTTACCGGTCTTAACACATCTGCAAGATTTCATTAAAGTCGCATCAGATTTAGATATATCTCCCATACATATATATCGCCCGATTTCGTCTTAAATGGCCGCAGTAGCTATAATTTTCAAACGATCTGCACAAAATTTGGCTTAGATGGTTTCGTATTTGATCTTAACATATCTGCAAGATTTCATTAAAATCGGTTCAGATTTGGATATGTCTCCCACATATATGTATTGCCCGATTTCCACTTAAATGGCCGAAGTAACTATAATTTTCTAACGATCTGCACAAAATTTGGCATAGATGGTTACGTTATTGATCTTAACATATCTGTAAGATTTCATTCAAATCGGCTCAGATTTGCATATGGCTCCAATATATATATGTATCGCCCGATTTTCACTTAGATGGCCGTAGTAACTATAATTTTTGACTGATCTGCACAAAATTCGGCACGGATTATTTTATTACTCATCTTAACATATCCTCGAGATTTCATTAAACTCGGTTCAGATTTAGATATAGTTCCCATATATATGTATCGCCCGATTTGCACTTAAATGGCCGTAGTAACTATAATTTTCAACCGATCTGCACAAAATTTGATCTTAACATATCTGCAAGATTTCATCAATATCGGTTCAGATTTGGATTTAGCACCCATATATATTTACCGCCGAATTTGCACTTATGTGGCCGTAGTAACAACAATTTTCAAATGATATGTTCGAAAAAAGTCGGTTCAGATTTAGATATAGCTCACATATACATATATTTATTGCCGGAATTTATAATTGTAGGGTATAAATTCGGGCTCCGCCCGACTTTTGCCTTTCCTTGCTGGTTCATATATATGGATGTACATATACTAAAGTTTGAAGAAGTAAAAGCGTGCTAAGTACGGCCGGGCCGAATCTTGGGAACCCACCACCATGGATTCAGCTAAGAGTTTATACAAACTTAATGTTATTCTACATACCAACTGTAGTTGTAAAAAGATTTGTTAAAAAAAATTTTGAAAAACTACTACTACAACCCAAATCTACTTGATTTGAGGAAATCTCCCAAAACAGTTTACACTGAAATTTTTTTTCTCTTTGTGATAATTTTTCTTTCGAGATGGTGTTAATAATCGAAGCCACAGGGCATAGTACAGTACACGTTTACACGTGTACACGTTAGTGTACACGTTTCGAGCCCTTGCTAAGGAGAGGTCGATTTATATGTCCGCATGAATTTAAAAAATGTTTCCTTTTGACTACAAAAAGTACTTTTTTGAGTTATTTGTAATACCATTTTGCTAACCTCATTTTCCATCTCTGGTTCAGCCTAACTATTCTATTGCTCACATTTTTGTTTGAACATTGCGTTAATGCACATTTACCACGATTTGACGCATTTCGATTTATATGACCGCATTAAGTTAAAAAATGGTACCTTTTGGCTATAAGAAGTACCTTTTTAAGTTATTTTTAATGCTGTTTTTCCAACCCCATTTACCATTCCTGGTTTAGCCTGACTATTCTATTGCTCACAATTTTAAATTTTGCAATTTGCAATTTTGCAACATTTCAGAGTTGCCAACTTAAAATTTAATAGAAGCTTTTTATGATTATTGCTGTGCAAAATGGGATAAAGTTTTTTTGAGAAGAAAAAAGGACAATAAACATACATAATGAAAACATGACAACTCTTTATTCTTTAAATTTAAATTGGAACACAATAACAGCCAAGTGAAGGCCAAAACAGCAGAGTTGAGGAGCGTTGCGTTGAAAAATGCAACTCTGCCTTCAAATGTCGAAAAAACAACTCGCTGTTTAACTCAAAAGTTAAACATTTTTTAACATTTAACTACATACGTGTGGCAGCACAGAATGGCGCTCGCTTTCAAACATGAAAGTTGAAATTTGTACAACTTTTCCGCGTTACTTTTGTGGGATTTGTGTGCAGGGTTGCATTTACGCAACGCAACGCTTTAAAATAAAGCTCAACTCGCTCATTCTGCTTCGGCCTTAATGCAATCCTTTAAATATTAATTTTTTAAGTTTTGGAACAAAGCGTTGAAATTTGGACTGTATTGCTTTTCACTTTAAGTTTTTATGCTTGTTATGTTGCAAACTTTTGCAAATTTGAATACTAACACTCCATTAAGAAACAGGGATACTTCCGGCATATCAATGAGTGCAGTTCGATTAAAGTTTGTAGCTCAATGGTGGGTTAGGTTGAAAAGAGGGTGCAGATATTAGTTATTAGTTACAAATTCTTTTATTGTTTTCCATACCACTCCCCTAAGTTGGTTCATGTCTGGTATGGCATCCCCATCTAAGTACCGGTATATTTTAGCCACCATAGCTGGGCAATGGCATAGGAAATGCTTCAACGTCTCATCATCTTCCCCACATGCTGTCACTTGTCTCACCGTTATTTCATAAGTGAGCTCGTAGTCCTATGTGTCCCGTAATGATACCGATAGCTATACTGACTTCCTTCTTACTTCCTTTCAGTAAAAGCCTCGTCTTCTCACGATCTGGATCCCCCCATAGGATTTTCGCCGTCCTACCGACCGTTCCGTTGTTTAACAGGGTTGCATGCGCATTCGTCTCCAACGCCCTTAACTCGGACTGCGTCGTCCTGACAGCAGTCCTCTGGCCTTCACCGCCAAATCGTCTGCACTTTCATTCCCCCTTACTCCATTATGGTCCGGCACCCAAACGATGCGGATTTTGCCATCCTCAGAGAAGGCGTTAATCTACTTCTTACACTGCAAGAATGTTCGTGACCTTACCCTCCTGGTTATTATTGCCTTATGGTAATTTTACTGTCCGTTAAGATGTTCACATTCGACGTTTTCGCGTTTGTACCACACCACCTCACGCATTCCGTGATCGCGCGGATCGCCACCTGCAGGACCGTATTATGGACAGGGAATCTAAAACAGATCTTAGTCACTGGGTTCTCAATGTAGACTCCCAGGCCCACTCTTTCCCCTAGCTTTGATCCGTACGTGTAACATGCTCTTCCAGACGGCAATACTAGGGTTCCGTCAATCCAAGACTGTGCCACTGGCAGCAGTGCCTCGCACTAGACTTCAAATGTCGTCTCAGGTATCTGATAGGAAATTGGCCCACCTTCGTCTTCCTAGTGAACAGGCATACTACAGTTTTCTGTGGGTTAACATTGAGACCTCCGGGTCTAGCCCAGTCATGTGCCATATGCAAGACCCTTTTGGCCCTTCTGCAAAGCTGCTTCGGATCCTTAGAAGTAGTAGTGTTAGTATGGGGTTAAATGTTCATCGGGGGGTTTTGAGCTAAGGGTGGCCCCAGTAGTGACCTTAAATTTTGATGAAAAATTTATACTCTACACAGATAAGAATAGTTTTGAAAAACAACAACTTTTATCGAAAAGACGACGACAAAATTTGTTAATTTTTCTGCAACAATTTATTTTAAATCTCAGCGAAAGTACAAAATTTGTTGCTGAAAGACGCTCTTTGCAAGCCAAACTATAACAATACATTTATATACAAGAAAAAAAAAAACATTTAACCAGCCACCACATGTGCTTTGCTGCACAGCTTCGGTGTGGTGGTATTTTTGTATTTTCTTTTTTTGGCTGGCGCTGTTTCGTTCGTTTACTGCTTCGCTCTCGGGTGTTTTCTCAGTCACTCTCTCTACTTTTGCCCTAAAATCCAATTTTATTAATTTTGCCGACGCGGAATTTGTACTCATGATCATATCTTTGGTAGTCTTGCACGCATCCTCTAGCTTAACGACATTTTTTAACATAAGATTTTTACATCAAATTTAATTAAAAAAAATGTAAAAATCAGTTTTAATTTTTTTTCGATTACGAAATACATATTTTTTAGCCAAATTTTCTAAAAAAAAGTTAAAAAATAATAAATATTTTTTTTTAATCCTGACGGGGGGTTCGATACTGGGTTTGCAAGTGTGTACTGGCATGGGAGTCTTTTATGCCAAATGGTAGAACGCGTATTTTAACAACTAACTCAAAAAATGCATTTTGTTGAAAAACCACAAAATTTCAATTATTTTGTCTGTGAAGTCTCTACAAACCTACTTAAACAAATAAAGTCAATTCAATTCAATGAAAAATTCTTTGAGAATCCAGGGTTTCACATAAAAATTTGTTAGTTGGTTTTTTCTCACAGTTATTTTTTTTTTCTTAAATATCATTGACTTGACTCCCATATTGCCTTGATCGGCCCATATACTTTTTGGAATGGCCTCAAATATGGATGACATATTCGAACTATACCAACAAATACCTTGCAATTTATACCCATGTTGCCAGAATGAGCTTACATTCCAATGGGAAATTTTTTTTGGGGTGGGCGGCACCAAAGGCACTAGGTAGAGCTGCCAAAATATCGATGGCACTATCGATATTTTATTTTTTGTCTGAGTATCGATTGATATTTTCCCAATCAATATTATCGGCAAAGTTAAATTTTTTTGCAAAATTGAACAAATATAAGCGATTAGAAACTGAAAGTATCCTTTAAGATACATTGCGCCTATAGACGGCGCTATTTTCATCTGATTAAGCTAAAATTTGTATAATAATTCCTCTCATGACTTTCAACTGACTTTATTAAATTTGGTTTTAATCGGTCTGTGAAATGGTATTTCCTCTATATGAATCGATTTCTTGATTTTTACTTCTTATTTTCGTTTAAAATATAGGTGATGGGAAATTTACGATATCAAATTTGATTTAATCGATTTTTTTATTAAAAATATTGAAAATATCGAATGTGGCGATTATCGATAGTTTGCCAGCCCTAGCACTAGGCCCCATGTTTCCATCACTGATTCTTTGCTTATTGGCAAATACCGTTCATTCGACTCCTTTTAGTATGGGGTGTTTCATCGAATTAATTTTCTACTCCGAAATGTTTTTCATTTTAGCTTTTTTAAAAAATCGGCCAAAAAGATCCCTTTAGTGAGTCGGTTGATGGTTAAAATGTTCAACAATAATATTGCTCGCAGTCTTGCCAGTAATTTTTGCCAAATACACTATACACCTAAATTGAATGAATTACAAGTTATCGCACGCCGAATATTAAGAATTCGTCTTTCCCCCTCTTGTTTGGTTACTTTTAGATGCACGCGTGTTTTCTCTTTTTTCCCTTCTTTCATAATCAATGCATTTGTTCCTGTTTATTTCAACAGTGTTCTACAGTGTTTTTAACATATTTATTAAAATTTAATTTTCCTAGACTAATTCCCCACATTTTCTTTTCAGCCGGTTTTGATATTTCAAAAAGCAATATAACGGCAACTCTGTTTCCAAGAATGTGCTCTTCGATATTGGCAAATGTGAAAGAGAGATTTAAAGCTTTTCGATAATTTCATCAATAAATTCCTTTTACATCTTTCAAACTCTTCAGTTCATTGTAAGCGATCGGCGGGCGAACATTGTAAAAGCGGTAATCGTGTTGTTTTCGGTAATAAACAAAACTTAGTCCTTATATAAAAGAAAACAGAATACCAAATGATAGCAACTAATTCTGTTGCTTAAAAATATAAAAAAAGGTTTGCCATGCATTTTTCGTTTCGTTCGTTAATGCGTGTGTGCCGTGTGCTCGGTGAGTGCCGTGAGTGTTGCGTGTGTGTGTAAGAACAAAGAAACTTGAAAAAAACCTATTACGGTCCGCTAAATTTGTGTTCGGTTTTCGCGATGAAATGATGGCAAGCAAGAACAGAAAGAAGTTTTTAACAAATCTTGTGTTTGAAATGTTGGTTAGAAAAAGGCAAACAATTAAAAATGATTAGCAAGTATTGTACTTAACAGTAAAAAGCAAAACTACAGAGAAAAATCTGATAATTATATTGAAATGGTCAACTGCATTAAAGATTGTCCTTAGCCTTATATTGTTGTGTTGTGTTGCATTATTCAATTTACTTAAGTCAAATGCATGCCATTCATTTGTTAAAGCAGATTACCTAGCCAACAACAATGCAAAACCAAATGAAATTTACCAAATCCGTACAGTAGTTCTCAAAATATTAATTTGTTTGCAAAATGCCTATAACTGTTGTTGGGGTCTGCGTGTGTTCTTTCGTGTGCATACAGTTCTGCCGGCAGAACTGCGGTCGTCGCCGTCGGCATCGTTTTGTGTTTGGCGCTGCGCGAGTGTATAACAACAAGACCCCAACTAAGCAAAGATTTTGATTGCCTGCGTGTGTGCTTTCGTGTGCATACAGTTCTGCCGGCAGAACTGTGGACGTGGTCGTCGTTGTTGGCATCGTTTTGTGTTTGGCGCTGCGCGAGTGTATAACAACAAGCCCCCAACCAGGCAAAGCTTTTGATTGTGCTACTCATGGCAACAGGCGAGTGTTGGTGAAAGAAAACAAGTACATGCCAGAGGATACGGAAAAACAAAAACACCAACAACAAAACGCTGGCTCTGCTGCTGTAGTGATTTTGAAGAACAGATCTTGTGTTTTTATATGAAAAGCAAAGGCAATATATGGTTGGCAGGCAAAGTGAGTACGCCAGTGGTTGAGGGAGCATACAACATAGAAATGTTAGGCTGAACATACGTAACAGAGTTTATTGCTGTTAAGGCAAAATATGACCTTGAATGAATGTGTGTAGCAATATGTAAAGTAAAAGAATAATAACAGCAGCAGGAGATCTAACAATTTGTATATGTGCCGTATAAAAATATGTGGTTGAGTATTTTCGCGCGTAAAACAACAGAGTGTGTTATTCGTTGAAAAATACTTTGGTTTCGAAATGTGTGTCTTACCAACAGAGATATGGCGGTGAATATATGAACAATAACATAGCTATGGCAGTGCATATATGAGGCGGCTAACAAGGTTTCCACTTTTTGTAAGACCATGGCGTATTGGCATGACAGTTTTGCCACGAAAAAAAAAGCGCTAACTAAGAGGTCAGTACATTATTGACATGATTTTATTATTGAGTTTACATTGAGATACCTATTAATTTAATTTTTTTTTGTTGAAATCTCCTTGGTAGGTACATATATATAAACATTTTTATTATGTTAATGATTGTACCAAAGTTTTATTAATTTATAAAAATAATTAAACACTAATACCGGTAGTCATAAAACTTAATGAAACCTTATAAAAGATTTATTTGACAGTTCTGTAAAGGAAATCTGTCAAATAAACTTATTTCAAATCTATTGGGTTGCCCAAAAAGTAATTGCGGATTTTTCATATAGTCGGCGTTGACATAAAGTATATTTGATTAAAGTTCATTCTAAGTTTTATTAAAAATGCATTTACTTTTTTTATTATTGAGTTTACATTGAGATACCTATTAATTTAATTTTTTTTTGTTGAAATCTCCTTGGTAGGTACACATATATAAACATTTTTATTATGTTAATGATTGTACCAAAGTTTTATTAATTTATAAAAATAATTAAACACTAATACCGGTAGTCATAAAACTTAATGAAACCTTATAAAAGATTTATTTGACAGTTCTGTAAAGGAAATCTGTCAAATAAACTTATTTCAAATCTATTGGGTTGCCCAAAAAGTAATTGCGGATTTTTCATATAGTCGGCGTTGACATAAAGTATATTTGATTAAAGTTCATTCTAAGTTTTATTAAAAATGCATTTACTTTCTTTTAAAAAATCCGCAATTACTTTTTGGGCAACCCAATATATAAAATTTTTTTAATACCGATGAAATAATACTAATTATTTTAGGGTTATTTTTTTAATGTTTGTTTTTATTACCCTCCACCATAAAATGGGGGAATGCTACTAACTTCGACATTCCGTTTGTAACAAATCGAAATATTTGTCCAAGACCCCATATAACATGAATATTCTTGATAGCCATGACATTTTAAGTCGACCTAGCCATGTCCGTCCGCCTGTCGCTGGAAAGCACGTTGACTTTCGAAGGAGTAAAGCTGGAAACTTGAAATTTTGCCCTAATACTTCCTATTAGTGTAGGTCGGTTGGGATTGAAAATGGACCATATAGATCTATGTTTTAATATACCTTCCATATGCTTATGCTTCTTGAACCTCTAGAGAGCGAAATTTTTATCCGATTTTGCTGAAATTTTGTTCCATGACGTTTTCTACGACATTCAACTGAAGTGCCAAGTATGGTCTGAATCGATCTAAAACCTAATATAGCTGCCATTTAAACCGATTTCCCCACTATAATTTTTGATCCTCTAGAGGACGCAATTTTTATCCGATTTCGTTGCAATTGTTTACAATGTCTTCTATTATGACGTCCAACATTCGTTCCAGGAATGGTTCCAATCGGCTTAAAACCTGACATAGCTCCCATAAAAACTGATCTCCTGACTTGACTCCGATTTTGCTGAAGTTTTGTTCCATGACGTTTTCTACGACATTCAACTGAAGTGCCAAGTATGGTCTGAATCGATCTAAAACCTAATATAGCTGCCATTTAAACCGATTTCTCCACTATAGTTTTTGATCCTCTAGAGGACGCAATTTTTATCCGATTTCGCTGCAATTGTGTTCTATTATGACGTCCAACATTCGTGCCAGGAATGGTTCCAATCGGCTTAAAACCTGACATAGCTCCCATAAAAACTACACTCCTGATGGCTTTCTTGATTTGGCTGAAATTTTGCACCACGACTTCTTCTATGATCTTCAACATACGTGCCAAATATGGTCATAATCGATCCATTATCTGATTTAGCTCCTATGTAAACCGACCTTCATATGAACCGAATTGGACCATAACCTGATATAGCTCCAATAGCATAGCAATGCATATACTGGGAAAAGAACTTTTACTTGTTCAAGCTCAAGAGGTCATTGAGACAATTTTGTCTTTTCAGAAAATGTCACTCAAATTTGGTCTTTATAAAGGGTAATTTTTTTGAGGTTAGGATTTTCATGCATTAGTATTTGACAGATCACGTGGGATTTCAGACATGGTGTCAAAGAGAAAGATGCTCAGTATGCTTTGACATTTCATCATGAATAGACTTACTAACGAGCAACGCTTGCAAATCATTGAATTTTATTACCAAAATCAGTGTTCGGTTCGAAATGTGTTCATTCACCGTAACGTTGCGTCCAACAGCATCTTTGAAAAAATACGGTCCAATGATTCCACCAGCGTACAAACCACACCAAACAGTGCATTTTTCGGGATGCATGGGCAGTTCTTGAACGGCTTCTGGTTGCCCTTCACTCCAAATGCGGCAATTTTGCTTATTTACGTAGCCATTCAACCAGAAATGAGCCTCATCGCTGAACAAAATTTGTCAAAATTTGAACACATTTCGAACCGAACACTGATTTTGGTAATAAAATTCAATGATTTGCAAGCGTTGCTCGTTAGTAAGTCTATTCATGATGAAATGTCAAAGCATACTGAGCATCTTTCTCTTTGACACCATGTCTGAAATCCCACGTGATCTGTCAAATACTAATGCATGAAAATCCTAACCTCAAAAAAATCACCCTTTAGAAAATATCTTTAAAATGGTGTCTCAAGAGGAAAATTTTATTAGAGTTTTGTCTTTTATGAAAATTTTATTTGACAATCTCATTGAAATTTTGTCTTTAAGAAAATTTTATTGAATTTTTTTCCTATGCGATTTCGGCTAACTCCCATATAAACCGATTTACTCATTCTATTTCTTTAGCCTCTAAAAGTCGTAAATGTAATACGATTTCCATGAAATTTCGCATTTTCGCAATGATTTTTATGACTTCAAAAAACTGCGGCAAGTACGGTCTAAACAGCTCTGATACGACTCCCATATAAACCAATCTCCCGATTTGACATTTTTAGCCCCTGGAAACCGCAATTTTCGTGGGAGTTAGCTGAAATTTTGCACGCAGTGTTTTATTATGACTTCCAACATACATGGTCCTGATATAACTCCCACAAAATCGGTTCTCCCGATTAGTCTTCTACTGCCTCTAGAAGCTTTAATTTTTGCTGAATATGCAGAATTACTTGGGGTGGACGTTTATAGACTCAAATTCTCGTTCATTTGCTCGATTTAGTAAACAAGATAATTTTGTGAATTAACGCATTGCTCAACTAAGAGTTTTTTTTATCAGAGTAATTGATATTCGGCGTTCGTGTAAGCGCTGAAACTCCTTTACTTTTTTGAGTTAATCTTTTTTTGCTTCGGTGCAATTTGAAATGTCTTTTTAAACTTGTAAGGCTTTACTTTGATCTCGTTTTTTAATAATGTTGCACTATTGCCACTGCGGGGTGGATTTCATTGAATTCGAATTATTTTGAGTGTTGTTGCTTTTTTTGGGACCACGAACATGACGTTCGTTATAACGATTTATGGTGCGAAACACAATCGTTTTATTCACTTTGAGGTGTTTGAGTTTGCCAACAATATCCGTGCTTAAAACAATCGTTCCTTCGATATGTTTTCTTTCGATATTTCGTAGCGTTACAAACGAAATGACGAAGTTAGTTACACAATTTCACTACACAAAGATTTACACAATTTCAACCAAATGACAATTAAGCCATCTCCAAACATGCTGTTTTTTTGCCTTCTCCTCTAAACCCAATTACTAGGCAATCACAGTACACTTTTCTGTCTTCCTTTATTTACAATGTGATGGTGATGTTTTTTTTTTTGCCTTCATCGTTCGGAATGCAATTACAGTCAATGTTTGCTACAAGCTAAAGTAAGAGAACAAAAAAGCTAAGAAAAAAAATTCTGAATATTTTATCCATTTACTTTGCTAGTGTCCTTGTGAGGGGGACATAAAAATGTCCTATTTTTTTTCTCCTATGATGCACTACAAACCCTTTCGGATATTGTGGCAATGGTATTCAATGGGCAAAAAATTGAAAATAAAAGGCAAAGTTTCATATCCATTTTGACAATTTTAAGTCTCGATGCTAAAGCTGCTTGTCAACCTCAAAAGGGTATCATAAATTTTAGGCCTTATTTTAAGCATTTTCGGAAATTGTTGTGTAAACGGAAACAACATTTCCAAAGCGGCAACTTTGTTTTACCCTCTTTGTAATGTTTTGTACTTAAGGTAGATAGTTTTGTTGTAAGAAAACTTTAGCAATTTCCTGAATTTTCTTTTCAGTTTTGTTTTGGGTTAGATCTTTTAGAGCTTGATTTTTGCCTATTACATTTGGTTTTGGACGTTTTGAGGTAGTTAAGTTTATGTGAAGAGTTATTACTTGGTTGTTTATAGTTTACCCAAACATTCCTAAAAAGAATATAAAGTAAAGAATTTTATTTAGCCTACATTTAGGCGCTTTGATTTAAACATTTATGGGGTGGATTGGTAGAAAAGGTTGTTAGGACAAAGAAATGTTAGGAATTTGCAAAGAGAGAAGACAAGCATGTTTTTTAAGTATGGTTGGAAAAAACCTGTTTCTAAAAAAAATCGCAGAAAATTTGGTGAAAACCCATTAAAAAAATTGGGTTGCCCAAAAAGTAATTGCGGATTTTTTAGACTTTCGTAAATGCATTTTTAATAAGACTTAGAATGAACTTTAATCAAATATACTTCTTTTACACTTTTTTTCTAAAGCAAGCTAAAAGTAACAGCTGATAACTGACAGAAGAAAGAATGCAATTACAGAGTCACAAGCTGTGAAAAAATTTGTCAACGCCGACTATATGAAAAATTCGCAATTACTTTTTGGGCAACCCAATATTTTGTTCTTCTCTCAAGCTATAAAAGTCTTGCTAGTCCTTTACTAAGCATCTAATCCAGAAACCGGATAATTCATGATAAATAAAAAGTTTACATTTTACGGTGAAAACTTCAGAAATAAAAATATAAAGTATTTGATAAAGGTAGGTCAAGACTTCTAATGTTTTCCTCACTAAGCACTGGTAACAATGTTGAAAGGTTTTAATTCATCTATACCATATTTCATTCCTACTTTTCATGTCTTTTGGCACATTTATCCTTCTCCATCTCTAGCGAAAAACCCCTTTCGACATGCAATCAAAGTTTACAAAACATTTGCATATTTAATAGAGCACAACTATCTAATGCAACACCACATGGATAGACACCCTCCTTTGGAAGTCTTTAGTCCTACTCTCTATGAAAGATAACAAAATAAAAAACAGGTGAATGCATTTTTGTGCTGACTATGTGTTGGGCTTCATAATTGTGTATTGATTTTTGTTTCGCGTTGTGGTTTTATGGCATAGTTTCAGGCTTTAATAATAACAAGTAAAAGAGAGCTAAGTTCGGACGTGCTGAATTTTATATACCCTCCACCATGGATCGCATTTGTCAAGTACTTTAGCCGGTATCTCTTTATAGGTAAATAAAGGAAAATGGTTATAATTTGCTATGCCATTGGAGCTATGTGAGGTTATAAACTGATTTGGGCCATACTTGGCTTAGATGTTAAAGACAATAGTTGATTAAATTTTTTAAAATTTCAAGCAAATCGGATAGGAATAGCGCCCTAGAAAGACTTAACATGTAAAATGGGGTGATTGATTTATATGTAAACTATATCAGGTTATGGATCGATTCACAACATATTTGGCACGTTTGTTAGAAGTCACAGATACAATGGCTGTACAAAATCCAACAAAAATTGCTTCCTCAAAAAGTTTAATCGTGAGGTCTGTTTATATGGGAGCTATATTGGGTTTTGAGCCGATTTGAACCATACTTGGCACGTATGTTGGTGGCCATTGGAAAAATTATTGTGCAAAGATTCAGCAAAATCGGAGCATTGCGCCCTCTACAGGCTCAAGAAGTAAAATCTGTAGATCGGTTTATATGGGAACTAAATCTAAGTATGAACCGAAAAGGCCCATTTACAATCCCAATCGAACTACACTAATGGGAAGAAGCGCCAAGCCCTACTCCTTCGAAAGTTAGCGTGCTTTCCACAGACAGACACACGGACATAGCTAGGCCAACTTAAAATGTCAAGATGATCAATAAAATATATATACTTTAGAATTTTTATACCCTCCACCATAAGATGGGGGTATACTAATTTCGTCATTCTGTTTGTAACTACTCGAAATATTCGTCTGAGACCCCATAAAATATATATATTCTTGATCGTCGCGACATTTTATGTCGACCTAGCTATGTCCGTCCGTCTGTCCGTCCGTCTGTCCGTCCGTCTGTCCGTCCGTCTGTCCGTCCGTCTGTCCGTCCGTCTGTCCGTCCGTCTGTCCGTCCATCTGTCCGTCCGTCTGTCCGTCCGTCCGTCTGTCCGTCCATCCGTCCGTCCGTCCAGACAACGTCTGTCTGTCGAAAGCACCCTAACTTCCGGAGGAGTAAAGCTATCCGCTTGAAATTTTGCATAAATACTTCTTATTAGGTCGGTTGGTATTGTAAATGGGCCATATCGGCCCATGTTTTGATATAGCTGCCATATAAACCGATCTTGGGTCTTGACTTCTTGAGCCTCTAGAGTGTGAAATTCTTATCCGATTGGAATGAAAATTTGCACGACGTGTTTTGTTATGATATCCAACAACTTTGCCAAGTATGGTTCAAATCGGTCTATGTTTTGATATAGCTGCCATATAAACCGATCTTGGGTCTTGACTTCTTGAGCCTCTAGAGTGCGCAATTCTTATCCGATGGGAATGAAATTTTGCACGACGTGTTTTGTTATGATATCCAACAACTGTGCCAAGTATAGTTCAAATCGGTCCATAACCTGATATAGCTGCCATATAAACCGATCTTGGGTCTTGACTTCTTGAGCCTCTAGAGTGCGCAATTCTTTTCCGATTGGAATAAAATTTTGCACAACGTGTTTTGTTATGATATCCAAAAACTGTGCCAAGTATGGTTCAAATCGGTTCATAACCTGATATAGCTGCCATATAAACCGATCTTGGGTCTTGACTTCTTGAGCCTCTAGAGTGCGCAATTCTTATCCGATTGGATTGAAATTTTGCACGACGTGTTTTGTTATGATATCCAACAACTGTGCCAAGTATGGTTCAAATCGGTCTATAACCTGATATAGGTGCCATATAAACCGATCTGGGATCTTGACTGCTTGAGCCTCTGAAGGTCGCAATTATTATCCGATTTGCCTGAAATTATGTACTACGGATCCTCTCATGACCATCAACACGTATGTTGAATCGGTCTATAGCCCGATACAGCTCCCATATAAAGCGATCTCTCTATTTTACTTCTTGAGCCCCCAATGGGCGCAATTCTTATTCGAATTGGCTGACATTTTACACAGGTCTCCAACATAAAATTTAATTGTGGTCCAAACCGGACCATATCTTGATATCGCTCTAATATCAGAGCAAATCTTTTCTTATATCCTTTTTTGCCTAAGAAGAGATGCCCGGAAAAGAACTCGACAAATGCGATCCATGGTGGAGGGTATATAAGATTCGGCCCGGCCGAACTTAGCACGCTTTTACTTGTTTCAATTTAGCCCTGATTTGGATATAACTGCCATATAGTCGGATCTAGCGATTTAAGGTCTTGGGACAATAAACGGCTCATTTCGGTCCACATTTTGATGTAGCTGCCATATATACCGATCTCCCGATTTGAAGATTTAGGCCCTTAAGAGATGAATTTATTAATCGATTTCGCTGAAATTTAAGACAGCAAGTTATGTTAGGCCCTTTGATATTCGAACCGAATCTGATCAAAATCGGACTAAATTTGGATATAGCAGCCATATATACCGATATCTCAATTAAAGTTCTTGGAACAATAATGGCACTTTTATTTCTCGATTTTGTTGAAATTTGACGCAGTGAGCTGTATTAGGCCATTCAACATTCGTGTTCAATATGGTTCAGATCGGTCTAGCTGGTTCAGGATATAGCTGGCATATACATATACCGATCTTTTGATTTAAGTTCTTTGGCCCATAAAAGGTACATTTTTCAACCGATAAATTCGGTACGGTGAGTTGTGTAAGACTCTTACATAGCCTTCCTGAATATGGTGAAGACTGGACTATATTTAGATATAGCTGCTAAGTGTTCATATGTGTTGTATTTTTCAACGTATTATGACGAAAGATGGTTAATCCAAAGTTCGACCCGGCCTTACTTAATGACTCTTTACCTGTTTATTTATATTTTTTTCTTTTGCATTGATTTATGCTGGTTTGATTCTATGGCATTTTGATTGTTTTTACAGAAATCTTTAATTTATTTTGGGAGTTTTCCTTTTCTTTATATTGTAAATCATCAATAAAACAGATTCTCCACATTAAAGTTCTTGTAGTAACCATTTCCCATTTAAATAACTCCAAATAAGAAAAATTATGGTAATTTTTATACTTTGTCCATGAATACAAAGAGAAATCCTTTTTTCCAACTGAATAAATTTAAGAGATTTTCTCTTAACTATAGTATTTTCCTAAAAAGAATAAATATTTCTCTTCAAAAACCTTCCAGTGCTCTTATTTCATTTCTCTTTCACTTCCATGGCATACTCTTTAGCGCCTGTATGGTTGGTGTGTGCCGTTGTGTGCATGTGTGTGTGCTTCCTCTTGCCAATTGTTGGTCCTGTGACAAATATTTCAGTTAGCGGGTAATTTTTCAAATTGAAAATATTGCAAGTAAGAAGGTACGTTACGTTATGTATGTATGTGTGTACTACGTACGTTCATACGTTTAATTAAAGTTATCGTTGTGGGTCATTAAATATGTGTCATTTCTCTTGTGGTTTTCTTTTACCATATATAAGGTTAACCAATGGACAAGCGATTTATTATTTAAGGACATTCATAAATTACATATTGACATATTGTATATGCACTTTAAACATAGCGTAAAAATGTGTGTATGTAGGGGTATTTGAAGACAAAGATAAATTTTATATATTTTTTAAAATTTTGCCTTATATGGGGAGTTAAAGCAGATGCAATAACAAAGTCAGTGAAAACTTGCTTCCCAAATAACCGGCTAACGAAGGTGGCAAAAACTAATGCCACAAAACTAACCACTTGCCAATGGCAAAACACTTTATTTAGCGTGGGTGTTAAGTTGGAGGTGTTTGTTTTCTTTTTTTTTGCATATTTCAATGGCCAAAAAAGGATTGAAATGTTTTGTGGTTGTGGTAGATGGTAGATAGTGGCATGTAAAGGTAGTTTGGCTTAAGGCATAGCAATAAGTTTCACATAGAGTATTTTTATATGTATATGGCATAGAAAAGAGTTTATACTCGAAGGGGAAAAATTTATATATAGTTTATATTTAGTTCTTATTCAAGTGTTATGATGCACATGACATATTTCCACTTAAATGAAAACTTGGGTCAGAAATAGTTTCAATTTATGTTAAGCACCAAAGTGCCCCTAAGGAGCAGAGGGGAAATTCTAGGATATACACTAATCCCGTCATTGCGTTAGTAACACCTAGATCGATATAAAATTCCGACCCTATTAGGTATTTTTTTTCTTGGCCGTACTGTCACTGAAAATCGAAACAGCCTTATCTGTCCGTCTGTTGAAATCATTATAGCGTTGAAACGAATAAAGATATCCGCTTGAAGCAATACTTGTATTGATGGAGGTCGTTGGGCATTGCAAAGGGCCCATATCGATTCAGATTAGTTCTCCCTATTTGACTTATCAAGGACCTTGAAGAATAAATCCTTACAAACTTTCAAACAAATTTGATGTATTGATTGGTTGAGATTTTACTCCTTCCGAATATTGTATTATCTAGCAAGTAGTTTTTAAAAAGAGTTTTTTTTCTTGAACACTCTAAGTATTTTCTCATAAATTTAAAAATTTTTAGAATTTTTCGCCCACCTAAAAGTATGCAATATTTTTTATGCTTATTATAACTCTCTCCTAAATGTCTGCCTTAACCATACATTGCAATTAAGGTTATCGATGTATGCTTTTGATAGAACATACATCATCGAATGTTTCCTTTTAAGCAGGTAACATTTCTATTGGCCCTAATAGTGACTTAACGAGTATGGTACGTTATACTCGTATACAATGAGCATTGTGCTGGCATCATAACATTGACATGACGTAGAGCCATTCACAAAGAGTTTCCTTTTAAAGTCAAAAGGTTCATACTTGAATGCGATATGACAAGTTCAAGCATATACCTATGTACAGCTATACAGTTGGCAGCAGAATTACTAGTAAAGACAAGTGTGTCGCCAGTACAGATTCCCTTTTCAATAGTGACCTTTATCGATTTATGACTTTTGTAAAGTGAAACGACAATGAAAAGGGCTAAAAATACTATTTTTGTTGCAGCATGAATATAAACGACAAGAAAACTGGTTTAGGGATATCAATGAATTCGATTTTTAATTTTGGGAAAAGTATGGCTAACAAAACAGATTTTGCAGCGCATTCAAAGTATATTTAAACTTGTGTTAAGTTGAAGATTAGGATAAGCGATTTAACCTCATGCCCTTGCAAACATAAATCAGCGATTGGCTAGTTGTGCCCTCTAATATTTCTAAGCGAAACTTCGAATAATAGAGGGTTTGTTTTCAAGGACGCTAAGGTCTCCAACATTTTTTCATCCCTCAGACTCTGCAGAAGTCAAGCAATCCCACTTTGCACTTTTTAGACAAACCCCTTTGGTGTAATAAGGCCTTGTAGAATTTCAAAATGACTCGGGGGTCGAGAGACTGCCCGCCCGCGGGCACTGGAACAGCAGATGACCAACTATCTTAAGCTTCTCCTAATTCCCACAGACCTGCAGAAATCTTCCCGAACTCTCCGGCATGTTAACGACCTGACATTGTAGAGAGGGGTCAGGACTCCCACCACCAACCCAATATCTCTCTTCCCCAGCTCGAGAAAAAGTTACGTCCTCGTTCCATAGAACCTGCAGCTTACAACGCAAGCCCACGCCGAGTCAGTATGTTCGCCATAGTAGGAATCCACCGTTCCAAACAGCCAACTCAAAGGAGGGTTAACCATAGGCACGGCACTCCCAGAGTCCATCCGCGAAACACATATTGCCACATCGTTACCCGCCACCCCTGATGGACTGGAATTGAGCTCAATCTGACAGCAGCCCTAGAAATTCAACTAAACCCCCTATTACGGTGTCTCCATCCATTTTGGACCCATACTTGTAGACAGAGGGAGCAATGACGGGACGCATCCAGACTTAAGCTCTCTTCCCGGAAAGACAACACTAGGTCGCCCGGAACATTGTCTTCGCGTCGCCAATAGTCGTCCCAAGCCAGCAGCCTTCCGCAGAACAAAAGAATGCCTGAAATACAAAGAGCGCCTGTGCCTGACTCCCTCAGTCTAAGGGCGGCCTTTAACGCAGCGCACTCCAAGTATAAGTGCAAAGGTTTGAGACCAAGTATCCCATTAAGCGTTGCCCTGAGACCTATCCCACACGCAAGCACAATTGTGTCTTCGCTGGATCTTATGCCACCCCCTGTCAGAACCATCCCATCTCGTCCACAAATCTCAGGAGACCTCCCAGAGTTACGTTCGCAAGATCACCCAGATCGCAGAAGAACCGACTCCGCAGAATGGAGAGCCAGCGTCACTGCAAAACCTAACATGAATAGAGCAACTGCTCGATAGTCTTCTTCATCCTCATCAAGGCTCCTGCAGAAGTCATTGTGCTGAATTCACATGCAGCCTACTGCACAGCGTATTATTATGACCCCTGTTAAGGCACATAGTGACATTTTATCGAACGTCAGTCATTGTGCCCAATTCTCATGCCATGCGGCCTACTGCACAGCGTTCTATTATGACCCCTGTTTAGGCACATAGTGACCTCTTATCGAACGTCAGTAACTCATTCGTGATCCGCCAGTAGATAACAGGCCAGAGTGCTTTCGAGGTCCAGCAACCACCCACGTCGCTCTGGTCATCTCTTCTACTGTGTTCAGTAGCACGAAAAATGTCACGTAGGCAAGACCGGTGGCTGGTTCGTCCGGCGCAGACGAAACTCTCCCGGAACATTCGTCCGCCCTCTTCATATCCGAGAACCTATGTCAGCATCACATAGTGGACCGCCATAGGATGCGGGTTTACAAATCTAGATATTCCATTTGTAACAACTCGAAATATTGATCTGAGACCCCACATAGTACATAAATTCTTGATACTCTCGATATTGTGAGTCGATCTAGGCATGTCCGTCATTCCTTCTGACCAAACCACGCTAGCGTTCGAACGACTGAAGATATCGCCTTGAAATGTTGCATGAAGACTTCTTATTGATGTATGACATGAGGCGACTGTATATGGGCCACATCGGTTCAGATTTGGATATAGCTCCCATACAAAATGGTCCTTCGACTTGACTTCTGGAGCCTCTCAAAATCGCAATTGTTATCCAATTTAGCTGAAATTTCGCACAAAGTGTTCCAACTTCCAACAACTGTGCCAAGTAATGCCTAAATCGTTAAATAACCTGATATTGCTCCCTATAAACTGATTTCCCGATTTGATATCTTGGGCCCCTGTAAGCCACAATTGTTATCCGATTTAGCTGAAATTTTGCACAGTGTTTTTTTAGCTTTTAACTACCGTACCAAGTGCGGTGGAAATCGGTCTATAACCTGACACATCTGCCATTTAAACCAATCTTCTCATCTGACATCTTGAGTCCCTGGAAACCGCAATTGTTATCCGATTTGGCTGAAATTTTGCACGGAGTGATTTGTTATGACTCCTAACAACAGCGCAGAGTACAGTCCAAATCGGTTTAGAACCTGATATAGCTCTCATATTAACCCATCTCCCGATTAGTCGTCTATGACTCCTAGAAGCCTTTATTTGTACCTTATTTGGCAGAAATAAGCATATGCCACCGTAGCGCAGAGGTAAGCATGTCCGCCTATGACGCTGAACGCGTGGGTTCGAATCCTGGAGTGAACAATAGAAAAAAATTTTAGCTGTGGTTTTCCCCTTCTAATGCTGGCGATATTTGTGAGGTACTTTGCCATGTAAAACCTTCTTCTCAAAGAGGTGTTTTACTGCGGCACGCCGTTCGGACTCGTTTATAAAAAGGAGGCCTCTTATTGATCTGGTATAAGTTTGCCCCTATTCCTTAATGCAATGTTCATGGGCAAATTGGCATTTGCATGGATATGTCTTCAACAATGTTTATTTGCAATTTTTTTTGCAGAATCCATGATGGTGGATTCTCAAGATTTGATCCGACCAAACACATACTTATTTGTTACTTACTTTATTTTAATTGGCTATGACAGAGCATTTGTCCCATTAGTCAAATTTAGAATAGCGTTTCAAGAGCCCTGATCTTCTACGCTCCTTTTTTAAATCTTGGACACTAATTTACGAAATACCTTACACCACTTGGTCTTTCCATCGGACTTTTGGTCGTCCCGGTTAGTTATGTGGATTTGGGAAAGTTTGGATCGCCAAACTGCTTTGTTTGATAGGCTTCTATTCCTATGAAACGCATTGACAAACTACTTAACTCTTTAGGGTCTAATATATAATGCTAATCTATACCTTAATAAGCCCTTTATAAATCCATACGCAAATCTAAATTCTGTATTAGAATTTTTTCCTTATTAAAGTGTTTTTACAATATATGAGATAAAAGGTCAAAATTTCATTTGGGTCTAAATAGTTATCCTAAATCAGACATTTATTATTTTCTCTCCCTCTTATGTCTAGCATCATACCATTTGACAATTAACCCCAAAAGTAGGCTACATTTGTTAAGCTATGAAAATGTTTCCCTTTTTATCTAAATAATTGCTTTGACTTAACCCCAACAATTTTAACAAAGTCTTTCTATTTTGGCTTATCACAAATTGTGCTTTGTGAAATTTTTCATAAAAAAATATTGCAAAACACCTTGGCGTCATTTTCGTTGTTTTTTTTTTTCGAACATAATTCCATTTAAAATATGTCAACTTTGTTGGTGACGTTATTGCAATTTAATGAATCTTTGCGTGACACTTTTCCCCAAAGTTCAAGATGTCAGACCGCAACCATAAAAACACACAAATCACTGTGTCGTTTTGCTGCAGATAATTTCTCCCTTAAGGTAGGCTATAATTTTCGCCCACATTTAATGCCCTAAAAGCATGCTATGACTTTGGTGTTGTTTTTCTTTCTATTTTTTTTTTTGTATTTTTCTAGGGATCCCTTGCCACAATTTAACACTTTAAATTCTTGTTTATCTGTGAGAAAATAAGCTAAATGCTTTGGTAAACAGAAGGCAATAGGGCGCAACAGAGATAAAAGCCTTGCTCGTGTTTTCCAGTTACACATCACCCATTACCAACACCTCGCCTTAAGGAACTTGACCACAAAAATATCAAACTTAAGTTAGTCGAGGTTAAGTCCTTTTCCCAAAACAAGACAAGACAAGCAGAAAGAAATAAGCGAAACCATTTGCAGACATTATCTTAAACTGTCAACAAGGGTTGGATGACACATTGCGCTGTTGGACCCAAACAGCAAAAAAAAAAAAAATTAAAGTTGAGAGCAGAGAGCAGAGAAAGATGATGAACGTTTTGAAATAGAAAAAAACACAAAACAAATAAAACAAAAAATAAAATCCCTTAAGAAAATGTGTTGCTTGAATAAATAAAAAACACTTTCATACACATGAAAGCACTTGACTTATAGAGCATGTCTGCTTTCTCTAAACAGAAGACTATCTCACCAACCCCTCCGCTATATTAGGATTTCAAAAAATTTCCAACTGCCATAACTAGTTGTTGCCAACAATCACTGAATGTGCCAAATTCCTTTTTACCAATTTCCCTAATGATTGTGGCTGAAACTTGAATTTCCTGCTTTGGCTATGTCTTGAGATTTAGCCAAATAAATGAGTTTTCCCGTTTGCTGCTTGAATAATTGCTTCAACAAAAGAAAGACAAGACAATGAAGGACCTAGGCAGCAAGAGTGTTGTATATCCTAACAACTATAACAATTTAGTATTTCCTCTCTGCCCTCCTACTTTATGCCAAAGTCCCTTAGCATTGTGCGAAAAATAATAAAAATTTAATATGAACAATGACTTGTAAGGGAAAAATGCTTAAGAGAATTATAAGAATTGCGGCTGAGTCTTTTTTTAACTCTTATTCAGGGAATTTGTTTTCTTTCTACAGGAATAAGCTTTCGGGCCTTTCTATGGCATTGTTACCATACCCATAATTTATTTTATTACCCCAGAAATCCTGTTCTGTTTGCTTTAGCAGTAATAAATATTTGGGGGGAAATGTTTTTTTTTTTCTATTTTATTTCTTCGATTTTATTTGGGGAACAATATTTTGGTTACCACTCTCTACCATTGCTGCTATTAAAGGAGTTGCCTTGGTTTGAGGTTCTCTCTAGGCTTCCTTTATATTTAATCCACAAAAACGATTTGTTATGGTTTCTAATGGAAACGAGCTGGGGAATAAGGGAAGTTAAAACAGATGTGCAAATACCAAATACAAATCTTTTCATAAGAAAGATATTTAAAAAATTGTTTAAGCCATACAATAAATCATAGTTCAAAATAGCCTTTATAAATAATTTGTATTACAAATCAAATCGTTAAAAGCACATCCATCTCCTTCAGTTTAGGCAATATAAAAATCGTACAAATAAATACCCTCTGAAATTTGTGTTCGTATCATATAATTGCCTAAAATTTTTGTTGGAGTAGTCTATTAATACGATAGCGCCATCTACTGGAGAGTGAAGGTGAAAAACTCAACTACTGTCTATTTATTCACTGTGAAGCATTGGTTCCATCACCAAAAGTTACAACTGAGAACAAATATTTATATCACATTCGTAATCTACCCCCAAATACCTTTCTTTTAAGTCCTTTATTAAAACGATCGGTCTACACGCAAAAAAAATGTAAATTGCAATTTTGGTCATGAACATTCCACTAAGGAACAGGGGCAAACTTCTCACATATCAATGAGTGCAGTCGGATTCAAGTTTAAGCTCAATGACAAGGGGCCTCCTTTTTATAGCCGAGTTCGAACGGCGTGTCGCAGTGCGACACCTCTTTGGAGAGAAGTTTTACATGGCGTAGTACCTCACAAATGTTGCCAGCATTAGGGCAGGAAAACCACCGTTGAACATTTTTCTGATGGTCTCGCCAGGATTCGAACCCCGGGCGTTCACGTCATAGGCGGGCATGCTAATCTATGCGCTACGGTCACTTGGTCACACATTTGGATATCAGATTTTCATGCTACACTCAAATACTGTTTTTTAGCCCCATATTGCCATGGTCAGTAATTAAGTCCTGTTTGGGGAGTGTCTACTTCCCATATTGGTCGGTAAATATGTTCGTCTTAGGGGTGTTTTGGAGGATGGGGTGGTTCCCCGAAACACTTGGTCCCACAATTGGATGACAGATACGTTTTCGAGTCCTAAATAGCTTTCGTTCAAGTTTTATAGTGTCGTGATAGCTCTATATATATATATACAATATATATATATATATATATTTGGTGGGTTTTGGGAGTGGGCGGCCCCCCTAGGTGTCCCATCCGAAATTTGAATACAAAATTTTTGTTTTTAAGTTACTACAAGAGAGCACACAAAATTTCGCGTAAATCGTACCACCCATTTCCGAGATCTGGCGTTTCTGAATATCATGGTAAGGGGGAGGATCCGCCAAGAGATCATTATGCACCAAATATAAGATAGTTATGCGATTTGTTTGTTTATTTGTTTCGAGTAGACTCAAAAATGTCTGAACCGATTTTCATGAAATTTTCACAGACGGTAGACGGTTTGGCCTCGCTGAAAGTAGGGGGGCGGACCCTCCCCCTAATTCCAATTTTCAAAAACGCCAGATCTCAAAATGGGTTCATCGATTTAAGCGAAATTTTGTATGCCCCCTTATGCTAACCTAAAAACACCAAATTGGTATAAAAATTTGGGGTCAAATAATCGTGGGGGACACCCTATCCCAAAACCCACCCAAGCGGACATATTTACTGATAGAGACAATATTGGAGTCAAATGAAAGGTATTTAAAAGTAGAGTACGAACTTGATATAACAATGTGACCCCAAGTGTCGAAGGACCCGCCCAGTCGCAAAAATCATCCAAAAATGAATTGTTTACCGATTGGGGCTATATGGGTATCACATGAATGGTAATTAGAAGTAGAATTCGAAACCAATAAAAAAAAGTTCGCCCGTTGCTTTATAACAGTGTATACACATACATATTAGCACCACTGCTAATATGTATGTGTTTCGTACAGGCCGTTTGCGTTGATTAGAGTTGAATTATTGCAAAAAAAATTGTGTTTGCGTTGATTAGAGTTGAATTATTGCTTTAGTTGCGTTGATTCAAAAATTTAAGTATTTGCCCTACAAAGGCGATACACTGCACTATATCTCTGGTAGTCAGCTATCAGTGTGCTCACACTTGGGGTCGGTCTGTCGCCATGATGTAGCCAACCACATCATGAATGTCACATAGAAGAGAATTTGGGAATAGGCGAATTAAGAAGACTTTACGTATTGTATGTAGAAGACGATTTTATTACCGTGACGATGGAGTCTATACGGGACTCTGCGGTGGGACATGATTATTACCTCTCTCATGGTAAATTAGATTGATGTGATGCTTGGAGGTATGCTTATCTTCACCAGCGGTGAGCTTTTAAGGCAAATTGTGACTATAGGGGCTTTTTGGTAGATATTAGTTAAACTGTTGAACAATTTAAGGGTCATGGTATGGGGGAGGGAAATTCGAAGTTAGTGTGATGGTAATAGGCCAGTAGGCAAAACTCAGCATATAAAAATGTGCTAAGTTCGGCAGGGCCGAATCTTGGGAACCCACTACCATGGAGACGTAGACTAATTGGGAGATCGAACGGAATTCTACGTGCAAAACGTAGTTTTCTGTTAATCCGATAAGAATTTGACAAAATGTCAAATCGGCAGATCGATTTATGTGGGAGTTATATCAGGTTATGAACCGATTCAAAATAAACTACGCGTTTGATCGCTCTCGTAATTTCGACGGACAGATAACGATGATAAAGGAACGTCGAGAAATGAGTAAAACGGAAAGGGACAAAATGGGTTCTACTCCTGCACAACTCGATAGGAAGGAGTTGGTAGGAATACGTCGGAGACAGTACACTGGATGTTTACGGCGGTGGTTCAGCTGATTCTCACATATGTCTGTCATGGCCTCAGGCTTTGGGAGCAAAGAGAAACACCCTTTTACGGCAATGAAGATCGCACTTAGATTGAAGGTATCGTGGCATTTCCCAATATATGGTCATTTCTCACTTCTGATGGGGTCGGCAATATATCGTGGTAGCAGGCTATAATCGGTAGGATAGAACCAACCAAAAACAAAAAAAAAAAAACTAAAAAAAAAATGCCGTGTGAGAACGGGTAGATTTATCTCTTTCAAATTTAGAATGGTTGAGCTGAGGTGCGAGCAAGATCTTGTGAAAAATGTCAAATGTCCGGGCGCCTTCTGGCATGCCCCTAAATTGGTCACCTCAGTATTTCGAAAATTTGTTGGGGCTGACAAATCTTCGTTTGTGGTCCTATTTCCAAAATTTGTTCAAAGGTTTATGTATCAAAGGAGTCCTTCCTTGTTAATAGGTTGGGCGTCGTCTACATGGAATGGCAGCTCTGGACAGGGGTTAACTTGCATTTTCATGACTTTTTATATACACTGTAAGTCTAAATAGGATGGGGGCACCGAGGTAGGAATCTGAATTGAGTTCCTTGGAATTAATTAGTCAAATCAGTTTCTGGACGTCTGTAGTACATTTCCGGTGTATGATAGGTATTCGGCCCTGAATACCTAACAAACACCTGATCAGTATGCGGGATCAGACTCTCAAGATATACTTGGGCATTTGGCGGCACTGAAGGCTCTGGTGTTGGGGCTTGTGAGGTCAAAACTGGTTAGGATATTTAAAGATTTTCTTCGAACTATTGAAAAGTCTCGCTGGTTAGTTCTCTGCTGGAAATCAGACCATTATCAAGGTGTGGCTAAGAACGAGGTTTCTGACGAGATAGCCATGAATTGTTCGTTGGTGAGCTACTGATTCAAAGATCCCTGTCCTGTGTGAGCTTCTTGGTAGCGAGAACCCTTTCTGCGATGTCTGCTTAAATGGGGCTTGATCGGGATTGCAGGGTGGTCATGAGTTTCTCTAAACAGAAGTTCACTTATCCTGTGGCTGCGAAAAAAGCCTTCGGACTGCTTGAAGGAGTGAACGCCTCTTTGCATGTCTGGATTCCCTTGAGGCCCTCGTCATTCTGGACTAATGTAAAAGCATGAGGTTGATGACGTTATATGGTCAACTCGCTTATGAGAGCTCTACGCTGGACTGCCTGGTTTCCCTTCCATTTTGGGTTGTGTGCTGGTTTCTCTTCTGGTTTTGTTTTATTGATAAGCCCCATATTATGGTAAATCTGTATCTGAGAATACCCGGGAATTGTTTGTTGGTGAGCGCCTGTCTTGCTACTGATACAAAGATGCCTGTCCTGTGCGAGCTTCTTGGTAGCGAGAACCCTTTCTGCGATGACTGCTCAAATGGGGCTTGAGGTGGTCACGAGTTTCGCTAAACAGAACTTCACTTATCCTGTGGCTGAGAAAAGTGTCTTCGGACTGTTTGAAGGGGTGAACACCTCTTTGCATGTCTGGATTCCCTTGAGGCCCTCGTCATTCTGGATTACTGTAAAAACATGAGGTTGATGACCTTATATGGTCACCTCGCTTATGAGAGCTCCACGCTGTACTGCCTGGTTTCCCTTCCATTTTGGGTTGTGTGCTGGTTTCTCTTCTGGTTTTGTTTTATTGATAAGCCCCATATTATGGTAAATCTGTATCAGTATCTATACATAAAACAAAAATCCAACAAAAAACAAAATTACAATATAAGTGGCTCTACCATGCCTAGTAAAATATTCAAATATAATGTTTGGAGGCTTTTGACCCTTATTGTTTAGCTAATCCGCTTAAATATTTCGAAAAACACAAAATTTCTCTCCGGTACTTTATAAAGAGCCCTTATAGCTTAAACCTTACCAGATTTATTTTTTAAATTTTTTGTTAAATATCTCACCACAATTATCATTAAATGTGATTTAAACCACGGAATTTAAAGCCATTAATTAACCATTTGGAAAACCAAATTGAGATTTAAATCTTTTAATGCTATTTGTACCTTTCATACTTAGTACACTTGTGCGTTAAATGAAATGATTCACATTAGACTAATAAAATGGTTTTATAACCATGGTCATTTATATTTATGCATAAAATTTATCTTGATTTCATACAATCTTCTTGCATTATTTACCTATTCATGATGGTGGATGAGAGAACATTATATGCCAACTTTCTGTTATACAGTTGCCCCTTGTGGTGCATAATTTAAGGCGACATAAAATTAAGTGTATTTTGAGTCATCATACGAATCCCAGGAAACTAATTTCTAAAAGCCTTAGAATAAATAAAATCGTGTCACTGGTCTGCGGTATGAAGAAAGTAAAATTAATAGAAATTATGGAAACAAGTTTGAAGGTTTTTCTCTGGTATGTAGATTTTTTTTTGTGAGTACGTAATTAGGCGTCTAATAGTAGCAGCTTTTGTCCCCTATAACTTCTTATATTTGACATAATATTTAGATCTTTTTCTTACATTAAATAATAACTTGTATTTGCTTATTTAATTTTATTTGAACTCTCTTCCTCATTATCTTTTGTAGTGTTGTCCTGTGTGTTTGGGTAGGGCCTACAAAATGTCCTTTGTTGCCTACCATTAGGCATTCGTTTGAATTCACAGATAAAACTTGGCCTACACATTTGGGCAAGATTTTTCTTAGTAATGTATGGCATGAAAGTTATGCCTGCATATTTCATTATATTCTATTAAGATGATGAATAATTTAACTTGTATAACAAAATTAAATAAGACTAAATTGCAAGAAATGTGCCCATAAATGTTCTCTGGTATTTGTTATGAATATAAGGGTGAGTTAAAAATTAAGAAAAAAAATTCGTTTAAACTTTAAAAAAAAATGTTTTGGATTTTTTTTTATTTACTGCTTTAAAATTATTTTTAAATAAATTTTACAATTATTTTTTATTTTTTTTTAATTGATTTAGTTTTTTAAAATTTTTAAAAACTTAAATTTTTTTTAAATTTATTTTTGTGACATTTTACTCCTAATGATGAATTAAAATAAAAGCGTCTACAGATGAAATATCAGGGTTTACATAATGTTCCATGTTGCCAACGTTTACCAATTGTTATCACACAGCACAAGTACTTGGATTAGGTTAGGTTGAATGGGTTGGGGTGAGTTCATTTGGAGGGTAATTTAACCCAGTGTGATTCTCTAGAATGAAAGAGAAACGAAAGAAGATGTCAGGCCTCCGACAATATCCAGAGGTTATGAATGGAGAACCAGAGCGGGGCGACTACGCCAGGACGTATGTATTTCCACCGGATCTTATCGCACACTTTGTCGGAACCATCCCGTTCCTTTCACAAATCTTAGGAGACCTCCCAGAGGTACATTCGCCAGATCGCATAAGAACCGCCATCCCAGAAAGTAGAGCCTGCGTACCCACAGACCCGGACATGGACTGAGCAAGTACTCTCCTGCTCATCCACCTGAAAGACCGTACACTCGTCCGGTAGTCTGTGGGACATCCTGATGTTGAGTGCGTCGGAGAAAGCTAATCCAGTCTCCGACTCCATCTTGGAGTCATTAGTGAGTTTTGAGGACAGTAGATCCCTTACCAGGATTTATCGTCTTGTAGTCCCAGAGACATACTGATGTTGAGTGCCCCCAATCCAATCCCCGACTCCATCTTGTAGCCATCAGTGAGTTTTGAGGATGGTAAATTATTTACCAAAAATTCTCTTGCGGCTACGATAATGGCGCTGACCTTTGCTTGAAAGACCGTACACTCGTCCGGTAGTCTTAGAGACATACTGATGTTGAGTGCGTCCGAGTAGACGCCCAATGCAGTAGACCCCCAATCTGGGAGCCATCAGTGAAGATCGGGGTCTCATCCCCCTCAAACACAGTATTCGACCTACATTCGTCCCTCCTGAGGTTAAGAATTTTGAATATTCTGAATTCAGGGGCCGCACCTGTTCTCCTTCAACATGTCGTCCTCCGCTAGAAAATGTTTGTACTGCCTTAAAAGCAGCCTAAGTGTGGGTTTGTTCTCTAAAACAGGAGGAGGAATCCACACGCCTAACGTTGGCCACTAATGCAGGTCGAAAGTGAATCCAATGCTTTCTCATTTCCGCATCCCATGACCTGGCATCCTTCTGCCACTTGGCGCCATCGCTTTTCCCAATAGCTACCGAATGAGCTCGGAAAATATCCTCCTCCATTATCAGCCATCTTTCTGTGTATAGCCGGCCTTCAGAATTGCTTCGGTTCAGGATAGCTACTTATAGCTCAGGTGCTGCTGGCAAGTTGGTCGCTTTCTTGTCCCTTTTACCATCAGATGCCAGCGCATCGCCAGATCGCTGGGGTTTATTGCCTGTCACCCTGTCGTTTGGGCCTGTCATTTTAGTGAGATACCCTTTCCGGCATAAAATCCGGATCGGCACTGGTGTATCTAGTCATTTAAGGCATGAGTCTTGCCTTTTCCATATTTACTTTGTTTGGGTATGACCACCGAAACATATCGGCTCATTCAGTTAAAAGGTCGACGAGTTTTTAAGAGACTGAAGGACAGATGGACATTGCCAGATAGGTATTGAATACTACAAAAACTTAAAAACATAGGATTTTTCATAAGGCCTAACGATCGGCCTCATATCGTTGAAATAGGCTTCACACTGGTCGTGGAGACACTGGAGGCTTAAAACTTTGAATGTTAAGGTGGTACCCCTGTTTAAGGGGATGTCACGACGGCCAGCCCTTTATTTTTCCCCAAATATTAAGTCGAGTTGCAGAGCGCCGATCCAAGCGGAAATTTCCTTTATGTCTTTAAATTAAGCTTTTCTTTGATTAAAAGTTGTATTGTTTTGTGTTACTCCCACCCTAATATTACATTTGTTCTCCTCAGGATGTGGGCTATCATAGCTTTAATTTTGTTATGATTATAAGATACAGCAGGGTTTACTTAAAGACCTGTATTTCTATTAACCAAACCTATTTGCAAAATTCCCGCAGTTAGTAAAATGAAGCAAATAATTCTGTGTCTTCATTTAAGATGTTGCATAATTTAGGGAGCTAACTGACTTAACACGCACATACCCTAACTAAGGCCTACTTTTAGGCAGCAAATAATTTTATCTAAAATATGGCAAAAAATGCTTTAAACATAAATTGTCCTCTATTTATGCGACATTACTTGCATTAACCAGATACTCATTGTACCCCTACTAAGGGTTGGCAGGCCATTTTCTTACATAGCGCTTGTGTACAATTTTAGCATACTATTAGGCGATCAGGCCTCCAGCTTACCACAAACACAAATAAAAGCCATGTCACAGCATGTTTGTGTGTGTTGCGTGGCGGGTTGCTACCGTAATTCAATTAAAATGACATGAGGGGATTTCCAAAATAACATCACAGACGACAAAATGAACTTTTGTACCATTATGTCCTTAAGAAGTTTTTCGCAGCTGTAACAGTAGGATCAAAACACGTGAAGTAGAGCAGGACCCCCAGTAACACAGGACAGAAAAAAGCATAACATGTAGACAACATCTTGTTGACGACACATTAAGAACATTTTCACATAATGTTTGCCTGTTAAATGTGTGAAATCATAGATAAACTTATTACTGGCTGGCACATCGTTTAAGAGGATCAGAAAAATTTTTCCAGTGGAAAAAAGAGGGCACTGCCATAGGCCCTCTTACAAATACGGGCACACTTGATAGCGTCTGGCTAAAACACTTAACGTTATGTACAAAGACTAACAAGGTTTTATGTGCTTAATTAGCCATGTTTGTATACATTCAAGTAATTAAGGCCATATGTTTGAGTATATGCGTGTGTATGTGTGTAGAGTCCCTTAACTAGACAGGATTTGCACAGATTTATAGAGAAATCTCTGACAAGAGGATTTTATTCAAGCAGGGACAAACGACAATCTAGGCTCTTTTGATAGTCAAGAGGGAAGTGCAATGATTTATTAAGAGCAAAATAATTGAAATGAAATTTTTTTCCAAGCAGATGTCAGATAATGAATTAATTTTTAATGAAGCAAAAAGGGAATGTGGTTTGAGGTGAATGGGAATTTCGGGAAAATGGTTTGATTAAAGTTATAATTCATGAGGTTAATAAGAAATTGGATTGCGGAAAGCGTAGGTTAGGTTTTAGTGGCAGTACGCTATCAAACTCACTTAGACGTTTTGGTCCATTGTGATACCACAGGAACAGGAGAAGGAAGAAGCTTTCTAGTTTCTACCGTTTAACCGTCCAGATCGTTTTAAAAAGCCTAAAATCTTGCGAATGTTTACATCCGCTAAATTAGACATGAAAACCTAAAGTGAATCTCCTCGTGAATCCTAGTGCGGGACGCACACACAGCAGATCTTCTATAGTTTCTTCTCTCTCGACGACCTCACAGGTTCTGCAAAAGTCGTTACTGGCAACATTCAGTCTGTCAGCATGCTTTCCGATCAGACAGTGACCAGTCATGAGGGACAAAATGATTGAGATGTCTGTTTAAGCTAGCGACAGACCTCCTCAAGTCTAGATTACGTCACACAATTTTGAATGTTCACAACCAAGTTTTTTTGGTCGTGGAGACACTGATGACACATAGGGCAATAACAAATATGCTGGTTTCTGATGTGATCATAGAGACACAGATGTTGCAGGATTTAGTGTGCATTCAGGCGAGAGAGAAACACTAGAAAACATTTAATACAAAAAAGAGGAAGTCGAGAGTATTGATGACACAAGGCAATAACAGACATGTACTTTGGGTTGACCCCAAATGTGGTTGAGGAGACAAAGATGACACGTAGAGCAATAACATAAGAAAAATCTGAAATAAAAATCGAATCGGAAACATTAAGGTAAAAACTCGTATCTTTTCAAATGATCAAAAGTAAAGTTCTTTAAGTCGACATCACATATGGTCGGGGAGACACTGATGACAAATAGAATAATAATAGATTTGCTGTTTTCCAATGTAATTGTAGAGACACTGATGATGCAGAGCTCTGTTCACATTCGAACGAAAGAGAAACTCTAGGAAATATTCACGAAAATAACCTGAGGCCATTTTAAATAATCGAAAATGCATATCCTTGCTCTTACTTTAAATGTGGTCGTGGAGACACTGATGTGACATAGGGCAATGGTATTTTAGCGAAAGGGAAACATTAACGAAAACATCCTAAAGTCGTTGCAAATGATAGAAAATACAAATGTGGTCGTGGAGTTACAGTGTCACATAAACTCAGTGGGTATTTTAGGGAAAGGGAAACATTATGGGAAAAAATCGAATCTTTTTAAAATATCAAAAACTTTGAGTTGGTCTTAAACGTCATAGTGGAGACAAAATTCAGTGGACATTCAAACAAGATAAAAAAATGTAGGTAAAGGCATGACATTCTATCAAGGAACAGCTGCAAACTTCTCACATATCAATGAGCGCTGTCCGATTCAAGTTTAAGTTCAATCCAAGTTCCGAATGGCGTGCCACCGTGCGACACTTCTTTGGGAAGAAGTTTTAATATGGCATAGCACCTCACAAATGTTGGCGGTATTAGGAGATGATAGAAACCTCTGAATTTTTTTTTATGTTATCGCCATGCTTTCAGCATCGTAACCTCTGCGCAAAGGTGGTAAAAGCATGACATCCCTTCATATGATCGAGAGTACAGTTCTTTGCGTTGGTCGTAGAAACACTGATGTCACATAGGGCAATTAGCAAATCTAAAAATTTTACTGCCTGCAAACAACCTATAAATCTCCACCTTATACAGCTATACAGCTCCATTAAATAAATTCATGACTTATTTTCACTTCTGAAATGCCATACCCTGCACACTTATTGCTTAACGTGAGGCCAAAGTACTCTATAACTTAATGACATGTTATGAATTTATACTTGTCACTGTTCTTAAGTAGCTTATTATTATTTTGTTTATTAATATTTTCATGTTCACATTGACTTGTGTTAAATGAGCCGCAAAGATAACAAGAAATATTTGAGCGCTAATAAGAAAAAAAAAAAAAAAAATGAAAAGATGTCATAAACACGTACAGTCTGATTTTTACATGCACAAGCAATTCCAAGCAGTTGCTTAAAAAATCATTTGTCTGCATATGTGAGATATATATAAAGAAGCAACGAAGAAACAAATGACATGTGTCAAGCACAAAGATGGTGTACGTAAACTAATTCAAAAATGCGCATAGCTTTATAATAAGTATGCAAATGGTGCAGGGGGTTTTATTTACCGGGGAAAAAAGGAGTGACTAAAAGAAAGAAATTCTGTGAAAATTATAAGCAAACAAACAAAAATAATTAAATGAGTCTATAAGTTTGTAAAGAGTGACTAGCCCTAAAATATGCAATGTGTATCAACAATTGAAAAATCAACTGAGTATAAAGCTTTGGGTGCTAAACAGCCTGTGACGACGAAAGGACGAGGGATGGAGTAAAAAAAAATTAAACTTCAATGAGGGATTAAGAAGTTACAAGCATTTTAAGTTTAATTCATTCAATTAAATTTTTGGAATTAAAATTTTTAATTTATAACTTTTTTCACAGCATTTTTAACAAATTTATTAGATTAGTTTTTTATATATTCCCTTTGAGCAGTCTAAAGATAGGCAACAGGTTAAGCCGGTAAAAAAAATGTATGTGTAGTTGGTTTTTTTTTAACGGTATAACATGGAAAAGCGTTATCAAACGAACATTCGTTGAGATATATAATAAAAGAGTTACAAGCAATTTTAAGTTTGGTATATACATTTTTTGTGAACCTTTTTATATATAAGCCGATTTTTGTTCCAATTTTAGTATATCTGCTGAGTTTGCAAAAATTTTATATAATTTGCCCTAAAATAGGCAACAGTTTGCGTAATGCTACGTCCGTTCGTTTACCATTGCTACTGCACTTTAGTAAACGAACGGGATAGTAAATTCTTCGATTGGATGCATACTTAAGGAGTTACAAGCATTTTTATGTTTCGTATAAACATTTTATTTTTATACCCACAACCATTTGAATAGTTCTGTACTCATTTAGTCATTTGGGTTTTAACAACTTCAAAAATCGATTTGTGATCCAAGAAAGTGTATAGCCATGTCCGTCCGCCCGTGAATATTATCACAACGGTCGAACGGATAAGGATATCTGCTTTAAATTTTTTAGATAAATTTCTTATTGATGTAGGTCGTTGGAAATTGCAAATGGGTCTAATTTTTTCATATTTGGATATAGCTACCATACAAGATGGTCCTTTGATTTGACATGAAATTTTGCACGTAGTATTTTGGTACGAGTTTCAGCAACCATTCCAATTTAGGCTTAAATGGGTCTATAACCTAACATAGCTGTTTCATTACCCCTTTAGTCTTTTACGGTCACATGAAGATCAATTTATTGCCTGATATGGCAATAAATTAAAAATGTAGAATTTTATACTCTATTGTGCCTCTTTTCAAAAAATATTCTTTTATTGCGTGTTTCCCGTTGAATAATCGTCATATTGGCATAAGCATTTGAAATATTTTCCGGAGGTTAACTCCCCTTACTACTGTTGGCAGCACCTCTTTAAAGGAACTCTATGAAGAGTCGTTGCTCAGCGGCATGCAGTTCAGACTCGGCTATAAAAGGACTCTTTTATTGGGCTAAATCTTCAATGTTTAAAGGAATATTTTGCACTTTCTCACATCATTGGTCAGTTGGTTGAGCGGCGTCAGTTTCTCCGGCAATATCTCGAAACATGAGTAAGGCCGCTCGAGATTTTGCACAAGTAATCTTATTTGATGTATCTTACGATAACTTTTTAATTATCGTGGCAAGGAAACCAGAAAAACTTATCGAGAAGAATTTAGAAATTTTGTTTCTGTCCGTCCATTTATATCCAATTTCCGATTGGAGTCTTCAGTCCCTGGAAACAAGATTATTATTTAATTTAGCTGAATTGTCCATATGACATACCGTTACGGCTTTCAATATTCATGACATAGTCCCAAGAGTGTTAGAAATCATCCAAAAAACTTGTAATACATTGGTAAAAACTTGTACAATTCATGTTCACCGAACTTTACCCGCTTTGAAATTTTTCACTTTTTGTGCCGCCTTTTAAGAAAAATTATGCTACTTTTTTCCACGAAGGTTACTTTTTGTACCACTTTTTGAAATTTTCCAAGGATAACGCTGTGGCCTATTAATTCGTATATATAACCCGATTTCGCTGAAACTGTGAAATTCTTACCGAACAAGACCTACAATGGTTCATATTTGAATACAGCTGCCTTTAAGCTGCACAGCTGCACATTTCGTGTTTTGTTTCGCTGTCAAACATCTTAAGTTTGGTCTATAACTTAATCATGAATAGTCTTACATGCGAATAACGCTTGCAAATTATTGAATTTTATTATCAAAATGCGTGCTCTCTTAAGAAAGTTCATTGCGCGCTTGACCTTCAGCATACGAGCCCAATATGGTCTGAATCGATCCATAACCTCATATATATAGGCGCAATTCTTATCTGAATTGGCTGAAAGTTTGCACAATGATTTCTACTATGGTCTCTAAGATCCAATCCATGTATGCCCTCAATCGACCCATATCCTGATAACATGCTTTTGTAGCTGTATAGCAATTCTTATCCATTATCTCTTGTTTATCTATAAAGAATTTCCAGGCAAAGAACTTGACAAATTCAATCCATGGTAGAGGGTATACTTAATACACTTTTACTTGTTTTTAGTCAATCTGGTCTCGATTGTAACATTATTTTTTTAACCGATGTCCCGAATAAACTTCTTGGCTTGGTTAATTCGTTCCGGCCAAAAATCAATGCGTTTTAACTTTCAGGATAACTCGAACAATTCAAAATTTTGTTTTCATAACCAACTTTTATTTATTTGAATTCAAAAACTGTTCCCCCGACTGAAGTGCTTTCAATATTCAAGGTCAAATACTTCATTACTTCTCATATTATTCATACAGCACCATATTCTGCTGCACAAGTAACTTAAAAAATGCAACAATTTTTATTTATTCTTCTGAACACCAGCATCTGCCTGAAAATATGCAACATTTATTGCATATATAAGTAATTCAGCGCAGCGAAGTGCATATGTGAAAAATGACTTGAGTGCATAAAAATTGTTTCCACTAGTGAAAACAGGAAAAAGACTACCACGGGATATGCTAGGTTATACCCAGTGATTGAAAATATTTAATGCATATTTGTGTAACTTATGCAGTTTTTCTGTAGTATAACCTTTTGTGGCTCATGATATAAGGAAAATATGCAACAAGTGTATATGAAGCCTTTGCATATGCAACAATTTTATAGCGTAAATTCGTAGCACACAGCATATAGAAATTATAACATGAGTAAAAGCAGGTGATGAGAGGGACTTGGTTTTGTTATTACATATACATGAGATAGATGTGGTCTTGCCAGAAGCATATTCAATGAATTTTTTTGTTAATTGCACATGCTATGGTATACCAGGCAAATGGGGAAATGCCTTGGATTATAACGAACAATATTTGTTTACTATAAGGGTCATATAAAATATTTTTAATTATTTTTAGGGAGTTTACTAAATAGTTATTTTAAACTTCTGGAAAAAAATAAATAATGATGTAAGCAAAAATGAATAAAAACATTTGTTTATTTTCAAAGCATACTTTTAGGAAAAAATCTCTTAGGTCATTGTTTGCTAAAGGCTTTAATTTCACATATATGTGCTATAACATAATTTTGCAAAAAAAATGTTGAGGTGTTCAATTCAATTAAATTAAATTTAGTAACTGGAACTAGTAAATATATTTTATTGCATATATTTGAGGTTCAAAAGCAAATATTTAAACTAAATATTATTATCATAAAAATTAAATAATATTTCGATAATATAAATTTAAAATACTTTTCTTCTTTATAGCATACTTTAGGGATGATTTTTCCATTACGTTTGATATATAATTATATCATTCCGTATAGAATATTAATATTAAAAAAAATTCTGAAATCAGTTTTAATGAAAGTATTAGCTCGTGTGGCATGCGATGAATTGAATCTTTAGTTTCTTTTTATTATATTCATTAGATTTTATTGCATATTTTAAGGATTAAATTCAATTTGTCTCTCCCCAAATCTTTTAATTTTTTATTTCTAAAAAGAATCAAAAATCTTTAGGATTTTATTTGTTATTATGAATACTTTTATGCAAGACCACGAATAAAATTGTTGGATCAAATAACTTTGTACGAAATTCAATTGTTTTCCTACAGCATACTTTAAGGCTGGCTCTCCCCAATGACCTTGTTTTTACTGTATCAAAAAAAATTGCTCTATATTTAGGGCACAGCAAAATTGTTGAATTTTTTCTATTCTCCCCCTGCATATTTACTTTAATTTATAAATCTACTCACGTTTTATATTGTTTTAATTTTTCTTGTTTTTACAAATTTTTAAATCAAAAATTCATATGACATTCTTTCAATATAAAAATCATAAATCTCATCTTCTGGTATGTTTTCATTTGCTGTTGTTGTTTTTTTTTTTTTGGTTTCTTTTATTCTTCCCTTAAAATGGAATTTTTAAAACTGTACAAACATGAAGATTTTCTTCCTTGGTTTGATGTTTTCTGTTTTCACCATATGCTGTGCATAAGAGAACAAAAATTTGCAATAAAATTATAAAACCGACAAGAAGCGGCAGAGGAGAACAAAAAACACACACAAACAAACAAAAACCAAATGTAACAAAACAAACACGTAGCTCAGCACCAAATGAAATTAATTTTTATAATGGAATTTGGCAACTTACATGATGGTTGAATGTAGAGAATTTTAAAGATTTGTTTATTAAAAAAATGGAGGCAAAACCATATGGCCTTGGCCAAATTTTGTTTGGGGAACAAATCCTGTCATATTGAAGGATTGACATAAAAATTCAATTAACTTTACAAATGTGACTAAGTAATTTGTCAGTTACAAAAACAAACAACAAAGCAAAAAAAAATGGATTTAGCATATTTTATGCATAACACGCCAAGGGAAATTGTTACATGGTATTAAATGGATGACATGTACACATTTATTTTTGTGCATACATTTGGAAATTTTCAATACTAGCAACATATATACAACATCATTTAGCTTATAGAATTTGTTTTGCCTTGAGTTGAATGATTAATTTTCCGAACATATTGCTCACATGAAGAGTGTAATCTATTTTTCTTCCCGAAAATCAAAGCGCCTGTTGAATACATGCAGTAGCAAATGTTTAGCTGTAAGGAAATAAGTTAAAATAGGTACGGGTAAAATTCTTTTAAAGCTTCAGTTTTGTGAGAGCCAACTTCAGATGCATGTCCATTTCTTTCTGCATTCTCAGAGTCTCTACGACCACTTTCAGGGCAAGCATACTAACATGTGATTTCAATTTTCAGAACAGAATTTAGATACTTTCTTAATAAACCAGCGTTTTATCTTTGCCAAACTTTAGAATTATCCTTAAATCTCAACTTTCTAGCATGTCTGCAACATGGAAGTCGCGATTTTGTATCCGGCGCTTCTGTTGCTACTGTGAGTAATTTTCTTCGGATTCAATGTTTGGGAGTGTTTCCATCATCTTACTAATCCTTACTCTCAGTTCTTCTGTGACTTAGATATTTTCTCATATATACTCCAATATTCCCACGCCACCACGTCGATGGGAAAGTCTTTTTTATACCACTTAGAATGTCAAATATAGGCTATCCATGTCATGGAGTCAACGTTTGAAGCCCATGTAATAGATGTCTATAAAAGTCCAATACGATCAATTCCAAGGACAAGTTGCTTGCAATTGATGATTTTTAGCCAAATGATCGTATCGGTTTTTTTTAAGAATTTCATTTAATATCTTTTTTTTTGTTTGTGTCTTTTTCAAGAAGAAAAGGAAATCTAGAGATCGCAACACACAGCAACTACTATGGGACGCGATGGACATATATGTCCGTTTTTCGTTTTTTTTTCGTGGCGGCTCCCAAGACACCCTTGGACAAGATTTTTTTATGTGAGATTTATTCTGTACGCCAAATACCTTTCATTTGATACCCATATTGTCCTATTCTGTTAATATATCTGCTTAGCGGTTTATGGGGCTAAAAGGTTAAAATTTTATATCCGATTTGTACTCTACTTCCAAATATCTTTCATTTAATACCCATATTGCCCCAATCGGTAAATATGTCTTTGTTGGTCGTTTTTTGGAGGGAGGGGACCCCCTTACATTTGGGGTCAAATATTTATATCAAGTTCACAATTTATTCTTTACATATTGTCCCAATCGGTAAACATGACTTTTTGAATAGGTTTTGTGATGGGGCGTCTCCGCGGATAATTTGACCCCAAAGTTTTATAAAAATTTTGTGTTTTAGGTTACCATTAGAAGACATACAAAATTGCAAAATTGGGGAAGGGGTAGGTTCCGCCCTCCTTTGAGCATAGAATTAAATACCCTATTGGCATTGGGGAGCCAAACTCTACCATCAGTGAAAATATTACCTCATTTTAAATGTCATACTCGCAATTTACCCCCGAAAACTTTCCATGATAGTCCAAGCCCAAAAATGGCCCTAGATAGGCATATATCTAGGGCCATTTTTGGGCTTGGGACGGCCCCCTAGGTACTTGGACCCAATTTTTGATACCATATTATTTAGAGCGCACAACAAACCGATCAATGGCTAGGTATTTGTCCGTTGTGGCATGGAACGGAGTCTATACGGAACAAACACAAATATATTTTATATATGGATGAAGAAAATAAATAGAATATCATCGCAGGCCTTCATTAGAGTCCTTGTAGAGAATTAATAAATAATTGTGGGTTTGACAAGCAGCACAACATTTTGTGCGTCTAATATGAACAAATCTCAGTCCCTGGTGTTTCTAAGGATCCACAATTTGCATAAGTATTGCCAACATTCCATTAAAACTGAAATTAAAAATAATTCCTTCTAAAGTTACGGAATTTATTCCAGGAATATTAAATTTTGGTCCCCTGTGCGGCGTATCGCTTAACGACATCATATTACAAAAGTTTTATAGGGTTAAACTATCCACAAATATTACCAGCAACAGGTAGCCTTGGATAGAAAATATTTTTGCATTCACGCAGTTATTTCAACCGAGGTGTTTACATGGGGTGCTTGCAAATTAAGGAGATACAGTCATATTAAGTTATTTGGATTGCCACTATAGTTTGGAGATACAAACATTTAAAGTAATTTTTAAAAAATTTTGACTTTTGAGAATTACCAGCGGTTACAGTCACACTGAAAATATTTATTTTCTGATTTCCCATTCTTCTGAAAACTTCTACCATAGGATGGGGGTATACCTAGTTCGTTATTCCATTTGAATGTTGATGTATGGTATGAATCGGTACAAACTTAATAAAGCTCCCATATTAACCGATTTTCGGATATAACTCTTGAGCGCAAATTTTATTTTGCACGGAAATTTCTCCTGTGACCCGTAACAATTATCTCAAATTTGGTCGAAATAGATCCAAAACATGATTTTGCTCTCATATAAACTGATCTTCCGGTTTGATTTATTTAGCCTCTATAGGATATATTTATTATTTGATTTCTTGATGAAATTTTGTGCGATGATTTCTCCTATAACGTCCAATAGCGAAACTAGGTATGGTTCATATCGCAGCATAACTTTATATAGCTTACACATTATCCGGTCCCCCGATTTTACTCTTTGACCATCTAGATGGTGCAATAGAAATTCTTGTTATAACCACATACTCGTAATATCCCCATTTAGTTTCTGCCTATACTAAAACACCGATAGAGGGCGCAATTGCTCTCGTATTTAACTGAAAGTTTTCAAGTAGTTTACTGTTGTTGCGTCCAACATCCTTGAAAAGTTTGATTCGAAACGATTTATGACTTCATGAGCCCTTCAGAGCGCAATTTTTCTCCGATTTGCATGATGACTTCTGTTCTAACCCCATCATAACCCTAATTATGGTCCAAATCAGTTTATAACATGATGTAGGTCCCATACGAATAGATCGTGCGACTTGAGAGCCTAATCTCCTCCTAGAGCCTTTCAAAAAATCTTTCAAAAACTTCACTAATGTGATCCTATAGTGGAGGGTATATAAGATTTGATGCTAACGAACTGTTACTATATGTTCCACTTTACATCCCGTTCGATAATACCAGTGTCGTGAAAACACCGCTGTAGTTTTTAATTACCTTTGTTTTTTCAATAGTATGAAATTTTTTTTTGTTCTGAAAATGGAGTTGAACAGCCTTCCAAAAGAGTTTTTATAATCCACCCTAACTGATTAAAGCAACAAAATTTAAAAAAAAAAAAACCTTTTCAAATCCATTTTCTTTATATTTTGCGATTTGTTTGCTTGCTCGTCATTCTTTCTCTGTTTAAGAAAGTATGTCTGCTTAAAGTATACCTCAATTCTTATATATTTTTCACCCTAAAGTATACCTCAATTTGTATTTTATTCCTTATATTCCTTTGTGTTACAGTACATATTTTTGCCACGACCCTTGATACCTCTTTCTTTTGTGATTTCTGATTAAGTTGTTATGGATGTTTTTCAGCTTATTTTTTTGAGGTAGGTCTTCCATGGTCTCTTTTTGTAATCATCAGCTAAATCCTTAATGCTATTTTCCTTGCAATCGAAACCTTAACACATAAGATACTTGCTGAAAAGCAAACATATATGATGTATGTGTATGTTTTTGAATGGTTACGGCTTCCTTGGCAGTTGCTAAAAGGATTTCTCATGGGCTGTAGTTAAAGCAGCCGAAAAGATATACAACAGATAAATTGGAATTTCAGCAAAAGTTTTTCAGAATGTTGTTTTTCCAATCGATTGGTTGGTTTTTCTGTTTGACTTGACTTCGATGTTGTCTCCCATCATTTTGTTTTCGTTGGCAAGTGGTTTTTTTTTGTAAGGCTGCTTTACAATTTTCACCTGCGGTGCAAGATTCCCCCCTTGCGTATTGTACGATGTCATATAACTTAAATGTTATCATATAACCAACAGCAAGGAAGAATGCATCCACACATTCTCTAGGGCATGTCAATGTCACATGGTGTCTTTTCTGGTAACTGCATTTCACCAGATTCAACTGGCAAAACTTCTGTTTCCAATGAAATTAAACTCAATTACAATTGTTAAAATAAAGTGTCACTTAACAACACACTCTGCCAAGAATTAACAACTATTGACATATGTTTCTTTGTCATGTGACATTTAAGCTTTTATACCTTTGTTCAAGGCTTTGACCCGGTGATTTGTCGATTATCTTTTGTCACTAAAAACTCGTAAAACCTGTAATTTGCCGTAGAAATCCACTTTTATGTCCAATCTTGAATATTTAGACATATGCCATATGCCTGCCATAAAATTGAAGAGTGTCATCAAAAGACTTTGTCTTTGTTTTTACGTGACTTTATACCAAAGCAAATGTTCTGGCGTATGAGTTATTTTAATAGGACGTTAAACAAGTGAAACCATGTCAATCTTTTTGAATAAATAAGTTAATGTCTTTCAACATTATTTGTTTTTGTTTTCATGGAATGTTGCCAAAACGAAATGTAATTTTTTTAACCCATGACCTGTGTACATTGTACATCTCGTTTTAAAGTAAGAAGCGTTTGAAGTTTTAGGTTGGCTAATGTCGTTGACTTTTGTTGTGCTCTTACGGGTGGATCTTTTCTTAGATATTTTCCTACAAGATGTAATATCTATGAAAATTTTTTACAAAATTTTGTTTTTTGAGGAAATTTTCATTTGCCTGTTGCAGCCGTTATTACCATTGAAAAGTTTTTCAAAAACTTTATTGTATAGAAAGTTTTCCTCATCAAAAATTTGCCCACGAACATCTAAGAAACTGCGGCAAACTTTTCACATCTAACTCAGTGCTGACCGATTCAAATTTTAAGCTAATTATTAAGGGCCTCCTTTTTTTAGCCGAGTCCGAACGGCATGTCGTAGTGCGATACCTCTTTGGGGAGAAGTTTTACCATGGCATAGTACCTCACAAATGTCGCCGGCATTAGGATGGGACAAACACCGCTGAAAAATTTTTCTGATGTTCTCGCCAGGATCAGAACCCAGGCGTTCAGCGTCTGCGCTACGGTGGCCCCAAGTGTGTTATTAGTATAAAGATTATGCATCCATGCTTGCGTATGAGTTATTTAACTAGAAAATTAATAATCAACCTTTGTGTTCCATGATTTACTCAGATATACTTTAAGTTAATGCCACTTATTTCAAATAAATAAATTTAACAAACCATTACCCTTAGTCCACTTGCAACTAAAAAAAATTGTTAAAATATTTTATATTTTCCCCCTTTCCAATGACATTTATGCGTATGAGTGTTATTAATATAAAACATGCCATAAATCATCTGGGACATCATGGCGTATGAGTGTGTGCATGTTTTACACAAATTGCTGTTAGAAACACAGACACATACAATTAAACTAGGTGTAAATTTGGCCATTTCATTTCATTTGAAATGTGGTGTGGTCCGGTCTGGGACGAGTAGGTCGTTTGGCGTATACGTGCCATAGAATTGTGGATAACTCATATGAAGTGCAAATATTACAAAGTTTGCACTACGGTTTGCACAACGAAAAAAAAAGGATTTTTTAAACTATGCTGTGCTAGGGCAAAAAAAAAATGTTTATATAAACTGGGTATGAGCCAAACCCTAGCCATCAGTTGTTGCACAATTGAAACTTTTTGTATTATAGTGGTAAAGAGAAGCTGACTCAATTTTGACAGATCCATCATGACACTATTTCCAACACTGTTCAAATATGCAAAGCTTAACTATTTTTGTTATATATTTTCATAGTACGCAGATTATAAGCGGAAAGTGATGAGTTTATCTTTTGAAAGCAATAAGCTGAATGAAAAATATTTTTAAAATTTACAACAAAGAAATAATAATGGAATTTCAGTGAGGACAGGAGAAAAGTAAATTTGATGCAGTTTCTAATAAAAAATAAGAAAATGTAGTTAACAAAAAAAAAAAAGTAAAAGTAGTATGTTTACCTCATATCAATCAATTCAACCTTATGAGTTTTTCTTTCTACGTTTAAGGATTTATGGTGGATTTCAAAGAGCGATACTATTTGAATAAATCAATGAATTTCTCGATTTAGTGCCTGGTTGTTATTGTCGAAATTTGCACTCCATAGGCCTATTGGTTCATTTGCCCCCCTGACAAAATATTTAGTCTTCCAGATAATGATTAACATCCGCAACTATTTTTGTGAGCGAACCAATACATTTTGGAAAATCTTGGGTTAAAATCCCGATGAGAATATTCCATCATATTTTCTGTTATGTTTACTTCCTCCCTTAACCTGATTCAAAACCTGCCTTGTTTGCTTACTATCTTTCTTTGACAAAATTTTTATGTTTATCTTCTATGTTAAACTTCTTTTTCCAGTTTCAATTTGCTGCTTAAAACAAATCATCTTGACCACAAAGTTTTCCTTACTTATATTTTCTTTTATCTGCATCACCTGAAATTGAAAACAGTTTTTTCTTTTCTGTTGTTGCTTTGCTTTAAGCTGAAAACATGCTAAGAAACATCTACACAACCAATTTTCCAAACTTATGAAATTAATTGGTTGGCATGAAGAAAGAAGTTTAACTTTATAAAAGATTTGTTTCCTTTTTCTATACCCTACGTTACAACTATGGTACAAGTTATTATAACTAAGTGCGTTTGTTTGTAACACTCAGAAGGAAGAGAGATAGACCCATTGATAAGAATACCGATCAACTCAGAATCACTTTCTGATTCGATTTAGATATGTTCGTCTGTCTGTCCGATTAAGCATACCGATCAACTCAGAATCACTTTCTGATACGATTTAGATACGTCCGTCTGTCTGTCCATCTGTTTGTCTGTCTGTCCATCTGTTTGTTCATCTGTCCATATCAATTTATAAACAATGTACAGATCGCAATCGAATTGGTCGAAAATCTACATTTCAAATATAAATATATTTAATTTTCAATGAAAGACCATTGTGGTGTAGGGTATTAAAAGGTCGGCTTTGCCCCACTTTAGAAAATAGTTGGCTGTTCTTTTATAAACCTAACCTTTGATGCAATTTTGTTGCGAAAGCAAAAGTTAAAGTGAATCATTTTAATTGGATGTAGTAAAGAATACTTTATTCAAGTTTTAGATTGTTTAATAGTTTTGTGTGTTCATGAAGCTTTATATAACAGCGGAAAATTATTGCATACATTTGGGATGGGAGTTACAAGACAAGTAACAATGTGCTAAGTTCGGGCGAGCTGAATATTGGGATTCCACCACTATGGTTTCAAAAAATTTCAATAAATCAACACAGTTGAAGACATACAAGCTTCTAGGGCAGAAATTTACGATTCTGAAATTCGTAGAGACTAAAAGGTTTACATCAGGTTAGTGACCGATTTCAACCGTACTTGGTACAGTTGTTGGGAGCCATAACTAAACACTCTGCCTAAAATTTCAGCCAAATCGGATGACAATTGAGGCTTAAGATTAGAAATCGGGAAATCAGTTTATTTGGGAGCTATATCAGGCTATACAGAAAAAAGTAATTTTAAAAAACAACAACTTTGGTCGAAAAAACAACTACAAAAGTTGTTAATTTATCTGCAACAATTTATTTTGAATCTCTACAACCCAAAGTACAAATTTGTTGTTGAAAGGCACTCTTTGTAAGCCAACATATAACAACAACAACAATATATCCATAAGCAAGGCAAAATACCATCTAACCAGCCAACGCATATACTTTGTTCGGGTGGTGATGTTTTTGTTTTCCTTGTGCTAACGTACTTGCCACGGTTTTTGGAAGTCATAACAAAACACTCCGTACAAAATTTCAGCCAAACCAGATAACAATTGCGGCTTCCAGGGCCTGGAGATTTCAAGTGGGGAGATTGGTTCTTATGTGAGATATATCAGGTTACATACCAATTTGGCCCATACTAAGCATAGTTGTTGAAAGCCAAAGCAAAACATTCCGTGCAAAATTTTCGTCAAATCTGATAACAATTGCGGCTTCCAGGCACTGAAGATGTTTAGTCAGGAGATCGGTTTTTATGGGAGCTATATCAGGTTATAAACCGATTTGGACCGTACTTGGCACTGTTGTTGGAAGTCAAAATTCAGTAAAAAATGTTAGCCAGATCGGATAACAATTGCGGCTTCCAGGGACTCAAGAAATCAAATCAAGAGATTGGTTTATATGAGAGCTATATCCAAATCTGAACCGTGAAGTCCCTTTGCAATCCCCAATGACCTAGATCAATAAAAAGTTTCTGCGGAAAATTTCAAGCGCCTCCTTCTTTATGCCAAGTCCGAATGCGTGCCACATAGCAACACCACTTGGTAGAAACGTTTTCGCATGGTAGGATACCTCACAAATGTAGCCAGCATTAGCAAAGAAATAACTACCGCTGAAAACTTTTCCGATGTTCACGCATAGGATGTTCATCATAGGAGGACATGCTAACCTTTGCGCCACGATGGCCTCCAATTACGAACAGCATTTAAAAGTTAAGGTATTGAACTTAAATTTTGTACAGATTCTTTTTTCTCAGGTCTTAAGCCCATAAGAGACGCATTTATTGTCCGATTTCTCTGTAATTCGGCACAGTGCTAATGAATACTGCCGTGTTTTCGGCCATCTGTCTGTTAAAATTACGCTACACTCTTTAAAAATGATGATGTTGAGCTAAAACTTTGCAGAGATTATATTTGCATAGGCAGGCCAAGATGAGCTTTACCACATACACCGAACTACCAATTTAAAATTTTGAGCTTGTATCAAGCCCATTTATTACCCGATTTCCCTGTAATTTAACACTGTAAGAATCGTTTGGTCTCTGAAAAATCATTTGAGTTTTTTTTTAGGCTCCTTAAAATGCGTACCGAGTATGGTTCAGACCGGTCTATATTAGGATACTAGCTGGCCCGGTATGTTTTGCTACACCCATAAGTATTTGCGGTCCCCTTTCGACATGATCCAAATTTGAAAATTTGTTTACTCGTATTTAACTCTCAAGAATCCCATGGTATTCATGTCCATTTGGGGTATAATTTTGGGTTCGGGCGGCTTCCCGGGAATTGATCCAAAGTTTTATATAATTTTTGTATTCTAATCTCAAATACCTTTCACTTGATTCCCATCTTGTCCCGCTTGGTGAACATGTTCATTTAAGGCATAAGTTTGGGCTGGCTAGGCTCGTCTAGGAATAGATACAAAATTTTTATATAGGTTTCGTATTCTAATCTAAAGTACTTTTCGTTTGAATCCCATATTGTCTCGATCGATCCTTATGTGCTTTTGGGGTTGATTTTGCCCCGCTGAGACTAGACCCCAAATTTTCATATAAGTTTCGTATTCTACTTCCAATTACCTTTCATTTGATGCCCATATAATCCCAATCGGCAAACATGTAATTTTTGGGCGGTTATTGGAGGTGGGGAGGGCCGCCGCCACCTGAAGTCGAATTATTATAACAAGTTCGTACTCTACTCTGAAATACCTTTCATTTGATACCCATATTATTCCCATCGGTAAACATGTCCCTTTAGGTAGGTTTTGGGGTGGGGCGTCCCCCCATGACTATTTGAATTATCATAAGATGCCATATAAAATTGCACTTAAGTCGATGCACCCATCTGCGAGATCTGTATAGATAGCTGTCATATAAACCGATCTCCTGATTAAGGGTCTAGGGCCCATATAAAGCGCATTTATTATCCGATTTTACTGAAATTTCGAGCAGTGAGTTTTGTTAAGCCCCCCAATATTCGTACCCAGTATGGTCCAGATCGGTCTATATTGGGATATAGCTGGGTCTTGGGTCCATTCATTAGCAGATTTCGCTGAAATTTGTATGGTCCAGATCGGTCTATATTGAGATATAGATGGGTCTTGGGTCCATTAACCAGCAGATTTCGCTGAAATTTGGAACAGTTTGCAGTGTTATATTCCTCGATGTCCTTGCTTAGTGTGGTTCAGATTGGTCTTAATTTGGATATAGCTGCCATATAGACCGATTACCCGGTTGAAGGTCGTTCACCAATGAATGGAGTATTTATAACCCGATTTAGTTTAAATTTGGTACAGTGAATGGCATTAGACCCCTACATATCCTTCCCGAATATTGTGCAGATGGACATTTATGTGGATTTAGCTGCCATATAGACCGATATCCCGATTTTCGGCTTTGAACTAGTATAAGGCCCATTTATTGCCCGACTTCGCTGATGTTTCGAACATGGGGTTATGTTAGCCCCCGCGACGAGAGAGATAGACCCATTAATAAGTATACCGATGGAATCAGAACAACTTTCTGAATCGAATAACCTATGTCCGTCTGTCCTTTTGTCTGTCGGTCCATCCGTCTGTCCGTGTGTCGGTCTGTACATCTGTCCGTCCATGATAATTGGAACAGACATGTTTTTCGCCCTAGAGATGAAGCCTACTAAAATTGGAAAAAATGGATCCAGATTCAGATACAGCTGTCATATATTAGGAGGTAGGATTATGAGATATTAGGAGGCCACCGTAGCGCAGAGGTTAGCATGTCCGCCTATGACGCTGAAAGCCTGGGTTCGAATCCTGGCGAGAACATCAGAAAACATTTTCAGCGGTGGTTTTCCCCTCCTTATGCTGGCAACATTTGTGAGGTACTATGCCATGTAAAACTTCTCTCCAAAGAGGTGTCGCACTGCGGCACGCCTTTCGGACTCGGCTATAAAAAGGAGGCCTCTTATCATTGAGCTTACGCTTGAATCAGACTGCACTCATTGATATGTGAGAAGTTTGCCCCTGTTCCTTAGCGGAATGTTCATGGTCAAAAATTTGCAATTGCAATTTTTTTTGGCCACATATGATCGTCCCACTTGAAATTATAGTGCAATTATTTAGTCTTTTATTAACCGATTCACTCGAAATTTGGCAGGAAGAATTTTCTTAAGACTCTCCACATTACTGGTGAATTTTGTGGAAATTGGTTCATTTTTTAGTTACACCTCCTATATATATTTCGCCTGCTTTTTACTTCTAGAGCCACTGAATTTCCTCTTTTCAGACTAATTTAATTTGAAGCATGGACAGATGCGGAATCTAGAAACGCGTTGAAGTTATTCAAAATCAATATAGACTATTAAAAATTAAACAACCTTTAAATCTGAGGTGCTGGGTATCAAAAATTCGCTTCGGGCGGCCCTGGTATGCTGGCGTCAGGTTGGCATAGGGCGATTTTTGATTTGTCCCACTGATAGTAGTTTTTTGGTAACAACGTCTGACCGGAGACTTTAGCCTGGTACCACGGTCTCAAGAGCTTCCTGGCTGGAAATGGTGAGGCAACAATGTGGTACCTGTGGTTTGGGCCCGAATCGCAGTTAGCGCTGAGCTCGGCGTGGAGTAGCGTTTTTTACTGGGTGTCTTCACCCATAGATTGGAAGAAACTTAACAAAGTGCCCAGATCCTGATCAAGGAGGTTAAAACGTCCGAATTTGTACTCACATGGAGGCTACTACATATGGAGGCGTTGATAAACGCATTGTATTAGGACACGATGGCAGGTGTTAGGATCGACATTTGTGTGATCTTTGGAATCGTATATTCCCATATTGATGATTATGTTGCGTTAATTAATTTGCAATTAAAGTGGGTTTTAAAAAAAGTAACCCACTGTGCATTCTGGTACACCATACCGTTGTATTGCCTAATTTGAACGTCTTGCCCACTTAAAACCTTAAATTTCCCAAATGATGCTTGTTTGTTAAAATCATTAGAAAACTTTCTAATTAAATAAACACACTGATGTGTAGTCATTTCACTTTTCTTTATACCCTGGGCCAGTTAAGCGTGGCTGGTTAATTTCTACCACTCTCCCTCCCACTCATTATGTGTTTCCAACAAACTTTCAACATTAACCACCATCCTAGGTTCATTATCATTTTATAATTACATATTTCTCAACTGTAACCAGCCTGGAGTTGATGGTCGATTGACTATCTTTGCCGGAAGTAAGGCCATGTTGAAGGTGAAGCGCTATGAATGCCCTTGCTATGAGAAATTGTAAAGTGTAGAATAGATTTTCCAATTAGTTTAGTCCTTTCGAATGTAAATTAGCTAAAATTGCTCCAAGTGGTAGCCAATGATGATGTTGTTCGTGAGCTTTGAAGGAATCCACAATCTCAACTGATTGACCTTGATATGGTTGTATTGTGTTACAATGTTCTGAGCAATGAAGTGAAAATCATAACCTTATAATGAAGTGGTTGAAATAAAGTCATTACTAATGATGAGATGTAATGATGAAAAGTCAAGTCAAGTAGCTTTTGGTGAGAGAAAGTTGAGGATTAGCAATAATAAACCAAGAAGTTATCATTTAACTACAAGAATGCTTGAATGGATAATTGCCGCCTAAAGACGATAGCAAGGAATGTTTGCTAATGTATCGTTTAAATTTTAGGGGATATATAGGAATTATAGGGCCTTTAGAAGTTAAGCTGACAGCTCATTGGCATCTGCTGCCTTATTTTATTAGTTAGCTTATAGCTTTTTTAAGCTTATTGCATTTCGTTGGGACACCGTACTCAGGGATTTTTCTAGAGCTTCAGAAAGGCAAATGCAAATTTGCCCATGAACATTCCATTAAGGATCAGAGGCAAACTTCTCACATATCAGTCCGTTCAAGTTTAAGCTCAATGATAAGGGGCCTCCTTTTTATAGCCGTGTTCGAACGGCGTACCGCAGTGCGACACCTCTTTTGAAGAGAGGATTTTACGTGGCATAGTACCTCACAAATGTTGCCAGCATAAGGAGGGGATAACCACCGCTGAAAATTTTATGATGGTCTCGCCAGGATTCGAACCCAGGCGTTCAGCGTCATAGGCGGACATGCTAACCTCTGAGCAACGGTGGCCTCCATCGCTTCAGAAGGGCGAAGGTCGTAATTCGTATGACCCTAAAAAGCTCTGTTGGTAAACCATTGGCTCCTGCTGTCTTATCAGTCTTTAGTTCGCTGGTAGCTATTTTTTTCTTTTCGGCCAGATGGTATGACGTCCTCAGGAATTCATTCTAAAGTGCCTCATAGGCGTTGGCTAAATAGAAATGTTCCTGATACCTTACCATTTATTTTCGTAGTTGATCTTTGGGATTGTTGATGTCCTCAGTGATTGATTTAAGGGTGTTAATTAGAACTTTATTTGCAAAATTAATTTGCTTCATAATATTTTCTAGACTGTTTTTAATCCCTGAAGTCTATATTCCAGAAAAATCCATTTAAGTAGATCTCTTTAGCCGCTTGAATGTTTGTCTTTTTTTGTTATTATAGACCAGGCCTTTGACCTTCTTTATGTGGAAACCGAAAAGAGTGAACAGTATTTACCCACAAACAAGAGAGTCTTTGTTTAGATATTCTATATCCCACATTCAAGGCACTCAGCAACAGCTGTTACATTTGACTTTATGCTGGTGGAAAATATGCTTGTCCTGGTATGTCCTACTATCAGGCAAGAATATACGAGTGTGGTATTTTTGCAATTACTTGGCATGACACTAAAATGATACTCCCCTATGACCAGAGCTTAAGTCTGTGCCTTTTGCTACTATTATTTGCCAACCACTGAAGGGGAAGTTCCAATTGTCTGCTCGCCTTTCTTGGCAGCGGACATTGAAACAGAAAACGATTTTAATGCTTAAGGCCAACAATGAAAAATCAAAAAAAAAAAGAATATAAGAAAGTAGTGCATAAGCACCAGGCGTTGAGTTGAAAGAATGGATTAAGGGCACTGCTTTAAGTCTGTGAGAGTGAGTTATTTTGTCTAAGATTCTTGCCTTGGCAATTTGCAAGAATTCGAAAGGAAAATTGAAAACAAGACAATTGCAATTTATGTTATCCAAATCGTTGAAAGTGAATAAATAATGTGAAATTTACGATCTTTGCTTAGACAAAAGGCATGGATAAAAAAGTCCGACAGAAAGGAGATGTGTGAACTCGATAACAATTTGATTTGGAAAATTTATGTGGCTAACGATAGACATTATAGTTGTTGGATACTTGTATCGTTATGCTAATTGTTTTGTTTGCATAAATAAATAAAATGGTGTAACTGTTGCCTAAGTTAGGGCGTTTCTGTAAAAACCATTGCCTATACCAAAGGCGCCGAAATGTTTAAGTTATATTTTTTTCTCAACGGAGAAGATAGTGATTAAGGGCAAAAATTTAGGTTAAGTGGTGTTTTAGTTAGTTTTATTACCCTTTCCCTCACTTAAGGGTAATTTTATTAAATTTTCCTTTGTTATGTTAATTTTACTCCCCTTTTCCTATGGAAAATGGTAGTATTAATTAACTTTTACCGGGAGAAAGGTAGTTTTGTTACCCTTTTCCTTGAAGAAGGGTAGTTTTATTACCCTTTTCTTTGAGAAAAGGTAGTTATACTACCCTTTCCCTTGGGGAAGGGTAGTTTTACTACTCTTTACCCTGGCGAAGGGTGGTTTTATTACCCTTTCCCTTTGGAAAAATAGTTTTACAATCCTTTCCCTTGGGAAACAGTAGTTTTATAATCCTTTCATTTGGGGAAGAATAGTTTTACGATCCTTTCCCTTGGGGAAGGACAGTTTTATTACCCTTACTTAATTATTTAAATTATTGCTCCCCTTCTGTTTTGGAAGATTGGTTATTTTCGCATCCGTAGTTAGAAAAATTAAAAATTTACTTGGGTTTGCATCACCATAGCCTCTTTGTGGCATCGCTGGTAAAAAAAACCCCAAAAGTCACCTTGGATTTGCAACACCATTGCATGGTTGAAAACCACATGGCGTTACGTATACAAACTGTGGGGTATTAGCAAATGCTCTAAAATGTTTTCTCTGAAAAAAAAGAACATTCTCAAAATTAACAGCACCCCAGAGTGCAACAAAACCGTGTATACCCCTTACGCAGACTCCAGCTGTCCATCTATCATGTGGCATCAAAATGTTGTTGCTTGCCATATATATCTCTAATTCCATACAAATATGATAGCAGTGAGGTATGCATGAGTGTTTACTTGAGTATGAGTTTGTGTTGAATGGCTTGCAGAGGAGAAAAACACAAAGGACTACTACATACTGTGACTACTAACAAAAGCAAACGCATGTTACTCAAAGCCCATTACCCATTCACAATTTGTTTGTGGCATGAAACTACAATCAGAGCAACATTAAATTTAAAGCATACTTTAGATGGTGGCAAACAATACAATGGAAATGCATTGCAGCAAAAATTTTAAAGCATGCTTTTCGGATGCTTATAATCACAATGCCAAACCCAATGCACATCAACTTATCTCTCTCATAAGCATAAGAGGCTTTCTTTTGCTGCTTTCAAAACTCAAAATCAAATGTTGCTTGCCTATTTCGAATGAGTTTTTTGTAGTTTCTGCTGGTTTTTGAAAGAGTAATTATTTTGGCACATGCAATTTCTTCAGAGGAGAGATGCTTGTGGTATATTTGGATTTTTAAATGTTCAACAATTTGTGTAATTACATAATTGCTAGAGTTTTGTATTTTTTTGGTACTTCTTTGGAGTTGTTATCATCATGTACGATATTTGAATAATGATGGGAAGCTTATAACTTTTTAGGTTAAAGTCTCCATTAGGAAATGCATTTCTATGGATGAGTTAAAGTAGTAAAAAGGGTAACATTTTGTGGTATATTTGAAATATTTAGAACCTATTTGGTTAAAAATCAGGGTATTTTAGGTCAATGACATGGTGTCATGTGCAAATGACACCATGTCAATGACACAATGACATGCAATGTGTTTTAGTGTTAACCATATGTAAATCGCTGTTCTCTTTGAGGAAACGGAAAAACCTTTTTTTAGGTCTTATTAAAGGGTCATACAACGTTTTCGCCTGATTTAGAATTTTTAACCCCCTAGATTGATAACTACTTTGTCCTCCTTCGGGCGTCGGTAGCCCAGCGTAACTGTCTAGCATTCATGTACAGGTGCCCATACCACGCTACCGACTCTTCACTGGCCATCTCCTTTACTATATTTAGTAGTTTGACAAATGAAGAGGCAGGCTCGAGTCGACAGGAACGAGCGCTTTTCGAATTAGACCACATTCCCTGGAGACTGCCGGGCGCAGAGGTTAGCATGTGTGCCTATGACGCCGAACGCCTGGATTCAACATCATAACATTTTTCAGCGGTGGTTATCCCCTTACTAATGCTGGTTATGTTTGTGAGGCATCCTGCCATGTTAAATCTTCTCTAGTAAGTGGTGTCACCATGCGACATGACGTTCGGACTCGGATTATATATGGAGCTTAAACTTTAATCGGACTGCATTGAGCCTAAGCTTTAATCGGACTGCACTCATTAATATGAGAGAAGTACCCTCTGTTCCTAAATGGAATGTTCATGGGAAATTAAGTATTTAGTTATACCACTTTCCCATTTCCCAGAATACCAATGAATGCGGGAACCAAAGTCAGCGCTCTGTCATGAGCCCATATACACCATACAACTCTTCCTCAGTGATCTCTAAACCTAGGTCCGAAACGCCGCCATACTGTCCACATACATTCGAAGCTTCAAAGGCTGTAAATCCTTCCTTGGGTTTCTTTTGCGGTTTCATAATGCTTATTTCAATACAAGTGCAACCTTGGCGACATAGTTCCAAATACGCATTTCCTTAATAGATCGCATATCCAGCTCCGAAAATTCTTCCAACGGTGTGGATCTTAACGCTCCCATAATTCCGATGCACGCCAGTCTATGGAACTTCGAATAGTCAACAGAATCTTGCCACGAATCTATAGCACGACATCGGGCTTATATGCGGGTAATCTCAGGTCATCCTTGTTAAATCCAAGAGGATTTCCGTTACCACATTCCGGAGAATAGGCTAGAATACCCTTGAGGAGTTCCTCTTCTTACCCGCCTTCTGCTGCAGCGCGTTGCCAAGCCTGCGTTAACATAACTTCCGAATTTTACATCATTTGTCCACAGGGTGATATTCGCGAGTACTCTCCTGTGAACTGGAGAGGAGACCAGCAGGTTTTAGGGGGATTACCGTGATATCCAGATAGGCGAATATCAATCACCACGTTGTTATATGTTTCTTCGGTATTCAGGAAAGCCGTCACGTGTTTCTAGACGACTCAATTTCTCGTACCACTTCTTTTAGGGCCGTCTAAACCGGCCCACACCTGAAATATGGGTGTTGTGCCTCACAGAAGTTTTACGCAAACCGTCCCTTCCTCACCTTCTGGTCCGCAAACCGTCCCTTCCTCACCGTCCCTTCCTCACCGTCCCTTCGTCATCTTCTGGTCTATCAGTATTTCCAGTGTTTGAAGTAAAAATGAAGACAGACTAATATAAAATGCTAATTTTCCCATGATCGTTCCATTTCGAACCAGGGCCAAACTTCTCCCATATCAATGAATGCTGTCCGATTCAACGATAAGGGACCACCTTTTTTATAGCCGAGTCCGAACGGTGTGCCGCAGAGCAACACCGCTTTGGGGAGAAGTTTTTACATGGTGAAGTACCTCACAAATGTCGCCAGCATTAGGAGGGGATAACCACCACTGAAAAATTGTCCGATGTTTCTGCCAGGATTCGAACCCAGGCGTTCAGCGTTAAAGGCGGGCGTGCTAACCTCTGCGCTACGGTGGCCTCCACAAACAAATGGGCCTTGTGTATATTTCCTGACTTGCGGATTAGGACCACCCTAACTTCTTTCCATGTCTTCGGTATGCAGCTTTCCCATCGGTAATTCTATCGTCTCCTGGTTGCTTTCGTTTTAAGTCCCTCATCAGCAAGCGTAGCGTGTTGGGATGCCAAGAGTGCACTTTGGGCACCGTTGTCTTTTGCAAATCACATTAATTAGCCTTTTATTTAGTTGATTAAAAACTCTTTTATTCCCCAATCAATACCTAAAAAGCCTTGAAATAATCAAAATCTTAGTTTTTCAGCTGGCAACGAATGAATTTTCCTTTAGCAACATAAAGACAATTCTTGTCCTTTCATTTGCTATTTTTATTTGGCAAACAGTTTCATTGCTTTCGACCCAAGTGGTTAAAAATAAATCAATATTTGCCACACATACCAATAGGCTAGCAACTAAATTAGAATACTTAACGAATTCATAGCATACTTTTTGGAGGCGTAACAAACAAAAAAACCAAAAGCTATTTGGCAATAGCTAAAACAATTTTAATTAAAAAATTCCTTAAGAACAATGAAGCATTCCAAATGAAAGACATTGTCACAAAGCAGTAAAGGTTTTTCTGTTTATAGAAATATGCAACAAAACCCGGTATAATTTCCAAACAACTGTTGCATACCGTAAGGGTTATATGGAAAATTTCCACCCTGTGGAAGCTTTCCGGCGTTGTGATGTTTGAATTTGGTTTGTTTTCAACTTTTTCCTTATCCCCATGGAAAAACTTACGAATATTTTATATTCCACCAGCTTGATGGTGAAGTCAGAAAGTCTTTTTGGCCAAGCTCTTGATACTGGGCCATCAAATACTAATACCCTGGGCAAGAATTATAAATATTAAACAAGCCAGCCATTTATAAATTATGTGGGCATTTTATATATTCAAAACACATAACGACAAGATGAATGTTTGCTTTAAGAATTTTTTTGTTGTCGACAAATATTTTTCGTTTTCCAATTTTCTTCTTGCCTCCCGGCCCTGATTATTTTCGGTGTCAGTATTTATATATGTATACAACACTTGGTTTATCATTAAAATTCAGCTAAAGGCAAGGCAAGGCAAAGCAAAAGAAGACAAGACATTCCTTGCCATAGGAAACTAGTCTTTTAGTTAATGTGTCTGGTTGGCGCGGCAATAACACAGTGTAGTGTTTGCTGTTTGTTATGGAGGGCTATTATTTAAATGAGCAAAACACGAATTCAGAAAATTGTAAGTAGAAATTTAAAAGGCTGTTATAATATTAAAGCGTTATGGGAAACATGCTTTCCTTTAATTTCAAGACCAAAAAAAGGTGTGACCTTTTTTTGGTCTTGAAATTATATCACAGTAAAAGGTGTGATATATTGGATTCTTACTATAATTTAGGGGTATGAGTAATATTAGAAAATTTGTATTACTCATTCGCTTACAAATTAATTTTTATTACTTATACGCCCATAGTAACATATATAATATAGTCCATACGCTACGTATAACTATCCATTTGAGGCATTCATTTAATTTTAATTTTATTTTTATATTTATTCCGTTTTTTTAGTAACAATAGATATTTGGCAGAAAAACTTTTTCGTTCAAAAAATTAATTTTGGTGTATGTAGACTTTTCTGTGCCACTTTATATTCTTGGTTGTCGTAAAAGTCCGTCGTTCTGTATGCTATAATCATGCAACTGTATTTAAAAATTGAGGTACTGAGCCGAATTTTGGCACAGATTTTTGTTTGTTCCTAGGCAGTTTGATATAGCTCTCGTAAGGATTGATCTCCCAATTTAAAGTTAGATCCACATATACAACCCGAAATTTGTCGAAATGTGTTATATAAGTCCCCGCGAAATCCGTACGGAATATAGTCCAGATCGGACTTTATTTGGATATTGTTGTCATTTCCGGATTAAAAATTCTTGGGCCCATAAAGGCGCCTTTAAACTCAATTTCACAGAATTTTGGCAGAGAGAGTTGTATTAGGTTCCTCGATATCCTGCTCTATAAAATCCCGATCGGTCACTATTTGGATATAGTTGGCATGCTCTCCCAAACTCCCTATTTAAGGTCTTTTACCTGAAATCCGATTTCGATGAAACTTTGCAAGTTGAGCTATGTATTCTCTTCAAAATCCGAATCTTATATGGTTCAGATCAGACTTTATTTGCATATAACTGTCATATGGACCGATCTCCCGATTTCAGATCTTGGGCCTACAAATATCGTATTTATTACCCAATTTCCCTGGAAATTATTAAAGAGATATTCCTGCCTTATACCGTTCAGATCGGTCGTTATTTAGGTATAGCCGTCATATGGCCCGATCTCCCGATTTAAGGTCTTCCACCCATAAAATGCGTATCTGCCATCTGAATTCACTGAAATTTAAGAAAAAGCACATTAAGAACCCAATTTCTCTGGAGGTAAGGAGAGTTGTGCTAGGTCTCCCGACATCTTAGCTCTATGTTGTGCAAATTGGCCTCTATTGGGATCTAGCCGATCTCCCCGAACACACTAGATCGGCTAAGAGAAGTATCTCCTGTTCTTAGTGGAATGTTCATGGGAAATTTAGTGATAGTAGGTCGACTGGGATTGTAAATGGGTAGAGATGGGCGATGGGTAAATACCCAAATGGTATTTACCCGGTAAATTCGGTAAATACCCGGTTATTTACCCATTTATAGCGAAAGCCGGGTATTTATAATTTTGCAGATGACTTGGATATAAAAACATTTTACAAATGATTTCTGATGATCTCGTATTCCTTGTATATAAACCTGATTTTCTGATCTCATAAAATCGGATTTTAATTATATATAGCCCCTATATATAATTCTCTCTCGGCATCCCTGCCTTATATGGTCCAGATCGATTCATATTTGAATATAGCTGTGCCATATGAACCCATCTCCCTATGTAAGGTCTTCCACCCATAAAAGGCGAATGTACCGTCCGATTTCAATGAACTTTAAAATAAAAAGTTGTGTTTGGCCTCTTGAAATCCGTTCTGAGTATGGTCCAAACCAAACCATATATGCATATAGCTGGAATTAAAGAACATGGGCCCATAAAAGGCGCATTTCGCTGAAATTTGTTATGGTAACCAGTCTTTGACATGGCGACGTCCGAGCCGAGTTTGATCCTTATTTAATAAATGTTGCATTTGATTTTTAACAATTGGTACTTATTTTAATTATTCTTTGTTTCTTTCCAGATTAAAAAAATCGGTAAGTGTTTACAATACTTAAATTGACCATATCTGCTAAACTAAGGTTCCTAAAGCTTAAGTAAGGTAAATCGTCATCACTACAACAATTACTTTTTCCCTTATAGAAGTTTGGCTTATTAGCCTCTCCCTTGGGTAATAGTAGTTTTAGTACACTTTCCCTTGGCGAAGTGTAGTTTCATTACCCCTTCCTTTGGGGAAGGTTAGTTTTATTACCTTTCCCTTGGAAAATGATAGCATTATTACCTTTTCCCTTGGGGAAGGGTAGTTTTATTACCCTCTCTTGGGGAAGGGTAGTTTTATTACCTTTACCTTCCCTTTGGGAAGGGTAGTTTTATTAACCTTTCCCTTGAGGAAGTGTAGTTTTATTACCCTTTTCCATGGGGGAGTGTAGTTTTATTACCCTTTTCCTTGCGGTAGGGTAGTTTTATTACCCTCTACCTTGGCGAAGTGTAGTTTTATTACCCTCTCCCTTGGCGAAGTGTAGTTTTATTACCCTTTCCCTTGGGGAAGTGTAGGTTAATTACCCTTTTCCCTGGAAAGTGTACTTTTATTACGCTTTCCCTTGGGGAAGGGTAGTTTTATTACCCTCCGCTTAGTGAAAGGTAGTTTGTTTACACTTTCCCTTGGTGAAGGATAGTTTCATTACCCTTTCCTTTGAGGAAGTTTAGTTTTATTACTTTTGCCCTTGAGGTAGGGTAGTTTTATTATCCTTTCTCTTGGGGAAGAGTAGTTTTATTGCCCTTTACCTTGTGGAACGCTAGTGTTATTTTTCCTTCCACTTAGGGAAAGGTAGTTTTGTTACACTTTCCCTTGGTGAGGGGTAGTTTGTTTACACTTTCCCTTGGTGAAGGATAGTTTCATTACCCTTTCCTTTGGGGAAGTTTAGTTTTATTACTTTTGCCCTTGAGGTATGGTAGTTTTATTATCCTTTCTCTTGGGGAAGAGTAGTTTTATTGCCCTTTCCCTTGGGGAACGCTAGTGTTATTTTTCCTTCCACTTAGGGAAAGGTAGTTTTGTTACACTTTCCCTTGGTGAGGGGTAGTTTCATTACACTCTTCCTTGGGGAATGGAAGTTTTATTACCCTTGGACCAGTTTTATTACCCCTTTCCATTGGAGAGAGTAGTTTTATTACCCTTTCCCTTGGGGAAGGGCAGTTTTGTTACCCCTTCCATTGAGGAAGTGTAGTTTTAGTACCCTTTCCCTTGGGGAAGGGTAGTTTTATTACCCTCTCCCTTGGCGAAGCGTAGTTTTATTACCCTTTCCCTTGGGGAAGTGTAGGTTAATTACTCTTTTCCTTGGAAAGGGTAATTTTATTACCCTTTCGCTTGGGGAAGGGTACTTTTATTACCCTCCACTTAGTGAAAGGTAGTTTTTTTACACTTTCCCCTGGTGAAGGGTAATTTCATTACACTTGTCTTTGGGGAATGGAATTTTTATTACCATTGAGCCAGTTTTATTACCCTTTTCCTTGGGGAAGGGTAGTTTTATTACTTTTTCCATTGGGGAAGGGCAGTTTTATTACCCCTTACATTTGGGAAGTGTGGAAGTGTATTTTTATTACCCATCCCTTGGCAAAGGGTTATTTTATTACCCTTTCCCTTGGGCAAGATACTTTTTTACCTTTGCCCTTGAGAAAGGGTACTTTTGTTACTATTTTCCTTGGGGAATGATGTAATTTTGACAAAAAAAAGCAGGCTCAAAATAACGTTTTTATGTCCGAAAATTTAAATTGGTAATATAATCGCCTGAAATGGCAATTTTTTGTTCAAAAACCTAAATTGACCATATCTCCCAAACTAAGCATGCTAGAGCAGAAATAAAGCTAATTTGCCATTACTTTAGAATTGTTTAGAAAATCAGCTGAAAATGCGTATTTTCAGTTCGAAAAATGAACTTGATCATTTCTCCTAAAATAAGCTTGCTAGAGCAAAAGTAAGGTCAATTCGTGACCACTTCCGAAAATTTTAAATTTTTTATTAAATTAGATTGAAATCGGCAGAAGTTTCTAAGTTTAATAATTCATTTAAAATCCTAACTGGTTTATTAATTACTTAGATACGCCTTAGATAGCTAATGTTAGAATTTGGACAAAGAACAAAAAGTAATAAAATAACAAATGAAGAGCAGGCTTTGTTTACCATTTCCATAGGTTTAATATCCTTTGTATTTTTTACATGCTTTTAGACTAAAAGGCTTTTAGTGTTTCGCATTCAAGTTTTTACTTTTGTTAAAAGCAATCTTTATGAGTTTTAGAGGATTGTAAAATTTAATATGCTATAAGTTTTGGTTATCCCTAAGGTAGGCAACAGTTTTGGTTTAGTGAACTAGATGAAGGGTATGCAAGAGAACTAGCTACATAAGTATGTTTAAAAGAAGAAAGGGTGATGAGTATATCTTTTAGTTTTACCTATCTTCTAGTGGACTTCGGAATGTACTAAAATTAGTAATATGACATATTGCTCTTTTTCCATCAAAACATTAAGTTAGTAAAAAAAGCAATTTTTAAAATTTTTTTGAAAAAGAAAAAAATTATTGTCGTATTTTACTAAAAATTATAATAAAAATACCACAGCAAAATTTTTAAAAAAATTATAATTTTTATGTTATTCATCAACAGAACTTGTTTCTTCAATATAAGTTAGTAAAATGCAGCCAATACGTACATATTAATATTCGCCAAGTCACTGATGCGTAAACGCAACACCTGTCTTAAATGTGTTAAGGTGCCATATCACTTCATAGTGGTGCTTATATAGTGTTATTATCAAATTCCATTCCTGAATGTCATTCGTTTCAATGCTTTTTAACCCTTAGAGTGTACCATATTATTTTTTAAAATTTCTGCCTAAAAATATGCCATGAAAATTCATTTTCTTTAAATCTTTAATATATTCAAACTTTAACTCTTTAATATATTAAAGGTTCTTTATTTTTCTCTTTACCATTAATTATCATCTTCTTTATTATCAATTTAATTTACAAGAGTTATGCATAGTAATGAATTTGTATTTTTATCACCTTGGTAGTAGCTTCTGAATTTAAATAATGTACTCTCGCCATCCAAACTCTAACAATTCATTAGCTGGAATGCATAATTTATATGAAATTCTAGCAACATTGAAAAATTAATTATTTAGTTACATATATAGAAAAGGGGTTATGAAGGTGCGCTGAAGGATTATAGAAAGCAAAGAGCATATGTTTTGTAGAACATAGAAGTGTTTAAAATAATATTTGAGATTAAGGTAAAAATACTGAAAGTTTAATGGAACGATTGTTTATACAAGAGATTATCTAAGGATTTTAAAAAATTCATATAACTTTTAATCCTACAAGTATGCTTCATATTATGCTTTTGTAATGGAAATTGGGATATGCAATTTGTTGTAGTAAATATTTTTATTTACATGAAAGCTTGTTAGCAGACATTGGCAGAACTAAGTATTGCCTTTTGATTCTTATTCCAATAATGACCACTGCTATATAAAAACTCTACTTTTGCCATTTTGTTTGTTGTTATAAAATTGTGTTTATGTTTGAACTGTTTTTTAATGCGCTCTATTCCGAAAAGGTTTTTGTTATCATGCCATATAGTTCAAGGCAAAGCAATCGTTATTTAAAAAACCAAAGGTTTACTTAACCATATGTCTAGTCTAAAACTCCCAAAAGTATATGTCTTTTTAGGGTAATTTCGATAAACATACTTTTTTGTTGTAAAATTGCTAATGTAAGTCATATGGAACAATATTATGAAAATTACAAACACGTGTTGGCTTAAAATTTTGTTAAATGTCCCGAACAAGTCTTTAATTACGAGAAAAAAATCCTTTTTGTTACACAAAACCCATTAGTTATACAAAATTAATGAAGAGTTGGAAGAATAGTTTGTTAATTAATGCTTGACCCGAGATGTAGCTATATAGACAACTTGTTTTTATATCATAAAAAAGAAAGGATGTTTAGGGTTATCTTTTGTCTAAAACTCCCAATGGCATGCTACTTTTTTATAGTTTACATGTACTACCATGAATATAACTACACCAAAGGCTTTAAGTATTTTGTTGTTCAACTTTATGTATTTGTTATGATTTTTATGAACCCATGCTACAAGGCAGTAAAGTTAGCAAAAAAATAAATTTTTATGAACCTAAAGGTATGCCACGTTTTTGGTATTATTGCCCACATGTGTATGCAATAATTTTTATGTTTTTTTTCTTTTGTAAAATGTAAAACAGAAAGAGTTCGTCATGATGTTTAAATGAAAAATTCTTCTTCATTTGTGTTTGCCAATAAGGACTGTTTATTTCATTTAAAATTTGTAAACAAAGGTGAAATGGGTATACCAATATAGAGGTGAGTTGATTCTGAGTTAAGTTTTCCCATTGTGATACTCTAGCAAGAAAATAAGTGTAAATGAAAATGAAGAAATCTTAATATCAGATCTTGGGACGAGATAAAGAAATAAAAAAGAAACAACATTTTATTAACCTTGGATACCTACCACGTTCGGATCTATACATTGTGTCAAAATCTTGTAAATTTACAAGTTTTATGAGCCCACAGCAGCCTTGACCAAACTGGGCTCATATGGCATCAAAATGGGTCTCATATGCCATCAAAACCGCTAATCGGCAAATTGGTCTATATGGCAGCAATATATAAATTGAAAGCACCTGAAAGGATATGAACCAAATCTCATGAAAAATTCAGCAACTCCTTCGTTCTCCTACGGCTGACTGTCGTCATTGTATAGATTCTCATCTCGCTACCGACTTCGCTCTGACCAACCCTCTTCAACGGTCAGTACTTCAATATCTTCCGATTTTCACAGATCAGTTCCATCTTCACATTTCCCTGGATAACATTGGTTCTGTTAACCCAATTCAGCGCTAAGACATGGTCCTGACAGGTATTTCGAGGCTCTAAAGACTTCACCACGCATTTCAACATTACTGTCCTCAAATCCAAGGCCTTGAGAGGGAGGTAATTTTCTTTCCAGTTACAGCTACTGTATTCGTAAAGATTTATACCTGAGAGACCAGACACTTGTCCGGCGACATACCCATATCCTTCTAACTCCGAATGTACGTCCCATCATCAAATTTGCTCACGAACCTTCGATTAGGGAACAGGGGAAACTTCTCATATATCAATGAGTGCTGTCCGGTTCAAGTTTAAGCTCCATGATAAGATACTTGTCCGGCGACATACCCATATCCTTCCAACTTGGCATCTACCTTGAAGCCATCAGTAAAAACACAGGACTGTCCCATCATCATATTTGGCCATGAACCTTCGATTAGGGAACAGGAGAATCTTTTCATATATCAATGCGTGCTGTCCGATTCAAGTTTAAGCTCAATGATAAGGGGCGTACTTTTTATAGCTGAGCCCGAACGGACAGCCGCAGTGCGACACCTCTCTGCAGAGAAGTTTTTACATGGCTGCCATACCATTTTTTCAAATGGCATAGTTTCCCACATGTGTCGCTAGCATTAGGAGGGGATAACCATCGCTGAAAACTTTCCCCGATGTTCTCGTCAGGATTCGAACCCAGGCGTTCAGCGCTTTAGGCGAACATGCTCTCCCATTCACTACGGTGGCCTCCAACTGTAGCACTTCGACCTTTCTGTTCTCTAATCCAAGGGCTTGAGAGGGAGGTAATTTGCTTTCCAATTACAGCTACCGGTATAGTAGAGACAGTACACTTGTCCGGTTGTCTTACCGACACAATTATATCCTCCCAACCCTTGAACTCATCAGCGATGACAACGGTCCGTCCTTTTATCCTGGAATACATCATCCAACGTTCATATCCCTCTTTTGCGAATTTGAATCATATCCTATCCTGAATCGGCCTCGTTCCCAGGTAATATGCGACCTTTCTCGGCCTTCTTGTCTTCCTTTAGCATGAAAAGCGCCTGCGAACAACAAAAATCATCGTGTCGATTAGGCGCCGTGACACGGGCCACATGCGTATTCAGAGACTATATACACTTCACCATGCACTTCGACCTTACTGTCATCTAATCCAAGTGCTTGAGAGGGAGGTAATTTGATTTTCGATTACAGCTATCGTAATATCACAGATCGTACACTTGACCAGTACTCGCAGCAATACACCGATATCCTTGGAACTCCGAATATAAATTGGAGCCATCCTGAAACACATCAGCCACCGCCCATTTACCTCCTTTGGGAAAGTGAATCAGATCCTATTTTGAGTTTACTTCGGTCCCAGGTAGTCTTGAGACCTTCCTTGGCCTTCCTGCTGTATTTAAGCATGCCGAGCTCCTGCGGGCTACATAAGCAGCAAAGCCTTCAATGGGATTCGTATTCGAGATCGCTTACAAACCTGCCTGCAACGCTTCGAAAAACTGCCCACATAAATCGTTGCCAAGATATCACTTCAGGCCATTAGCGTAACCAGTCCATTTTTCTGCGGAGGGCTTAAACCCTTTGATAAATAAATAAAATTAGCAAATTGTGCAGAAAACAACGCCAATTTTAGGATTTTAGGGGGTCTTAAACTTTGTTGAGGGAGCTTTGCCCACCCCCCCAGAGGCTCTTCTACATTTCTGTATGCTTGAGGCCATCATAAGAGCGCAAATCTCTGCCTGAAAGATCGTTCACTCATCCGGCTTTATCAGCGATGGACTGATATCGGGTGAAGCGGACCATCCTTAATTTTTTCATGGAGCTATTAGTGAAGTCTGAGGTCTCAATGTCCTCAAATATTCATCCGTCTCCTAACCCCTTGTCAACAAAGCGAAACATGAAGATTTTATCGAACTTGGGCTCAGTCCCAGGTGGTATGAGACTTTCCTTGATATTTCCACATCATTTGTAAATCCCGTATAGAACTTGAGCCCGATCCGTCCTCATTCACCATACTGAGCTTCCTTTCGCTGGAGCTCAATAGTTCCGAACATAGACCTCAGTATGCTGTAAACTCCGCATCGTTTCCAAATCTCCTTGCGTTGGGCCTATCTACTCTCTTTTTTATCCGACGTAGCCCAGTCTTCTCAATTTCCACTATCAACAACCTTCCTCCGTACCAACTATCAATAATGTCCGAGGTCTCAATCAAGCTCAAGCTTCGTTTTGTTGAAAGGGAGGATTGGGAGACGGATGCTGTCTTTGAGGACAATATCAAAGACAGCATCCGTCTCCCAATCCTCCCTTTCAACAAAACGAAGCTTGAGGATTCTAATGCGAAATGGCCTTGGTTCCAGGTGGAATGACAGTTTCCTCGGTCTTCCCTCTACATCGGTAAATACACCCATCTTCTTTCAGTACACCGAGATCCCTTAGCCTGAACTCAATAGTTCAGAATATAGACCTCAATAGACTGCATACTCAGCATCGTTTTCAAATCTGCTTGCATTGGACATCTCAACTATTTTGTGTATCCGAACCAGCCCAGCCTTTGCATCCCCTTGAACACCCTTGTGCGAGTTTTCTTATCAACAAGATTCCACCATACCAGTTCCACATATATCAGCACTGGTCTCACAATATCCTTTATATTCAGTAAATCGTCTTCGGGTAAGCTCTCCACTTCCTACCGACTCTCCTTCTGCAGGAGTAGATGGCGCAAAGTACTTTTTGACTTCATTTCTTCTTAAGCCGACGGCTTTGGACTCTTTTATTCACTTTGTTAAATGCATGGAAGATAGCCATTGCGTACTCCTTCTCTCAGAATGACGTCTCGACCTCTCGCTCCACTTCGCAGAAGGCAGTCTCAATCGACCTATTCCTGCGGTAAGCGTGTTCTAGCCCACTAAAGTTCACAGGTGTCAGTCCCTCCCTCACTTTCTTTCAGGAATTTTGAGAAAAAACAAATAAGACCGGCACTTTTACAGTTCCTTAGGGTCCGTTGTAGATTCCCTGGTAGCTCCAGATTTTGTATACTTTTCCTTTCTGTCCGAGTTAGTTACAGTCTGTTTATTTGGTTACAGTTTAAGGATTTTTGGCTTGGAAATTAGCATATGAAAGCTTAATCGTCGAACATACCTCCTGCAAGTCAGCATGATTTCCTTAAATGTTTTAATTTTTATAGCCGAAAACACTTTTCTAATATTTTTTCCATTATTGGCTACCTTAAGAAATCTCAATTAAATAATTTCTCATATTGATTCCCTTTGATTGTTCTGCTCATAAACGAATTTCAATTTAAAATCTATTAATTCCCTATAATTTCATCTCCCCATAGATCCTTATGATATAACCATAAAAACTTTTTTTTTTTGAACCATACAAACTTTCAAACTTGTTTCTCTTTAGTTGAATGGTAATCCCAAGTAAATCGTTTAATATTTTCAAACTTTTTACAACCCAATCTTTCCTTCACCACGACCACGATTCCCAAGTTCATGCATATGATACAGATTTATTCTATGTATACAACGATGTAACCGAAAATCCTTGCCAATCCCCATTACCTTTGCAAAAGTTCATTGTGCCTCAAAGGACACATCACATGCAACAGAGAAAACGACATCCACACATGGTAACCAGGCAATTCGTTGTATTTACTAACTGAAAAACTTTCAAACAGTTTCGTTATTTTCTCCCCTTTTAAACAACAACAAACTTGGAGGATTTTTTTTTTTTTTTGGGAAAAACTATAAACCTGAACTAGGACAGAGATATTCAGATGTGTCGGAGGGTGATAAACATAATTTGCATACAATTTTTTGCGCTTACTTTTGCTTGTACCTTCGCTGAAAAGGAATGGGAGATTTGAGCAATCCAGATATCTATCAGCTTTAAAGAATTTGCGACATTGTTAACCTAGGGGGAACTTAGTTGGTGGTTATAGTTGTAAAAGACTTGTTGTCGTGCTTGCTTCCAGGAATTCGCGCGATTTGCTTGTGTTGAAAACATGCTCTCATAAAACTCTAACAAATCTTATGGTACAATGACTTTTAAGCCATCGCGTATAAACATGTTGCCAGATGCCGGGATAACATAATAGGGCAGAGCTTGAAAAAGAACTGAAGAAATATTCGATGGAGGTATAGTTTAGAGAAGAAAATTTAAGTAAAAAAATTATGGTAAATATAAATTCAGGTATTGATGTTCAAAGTAAGCAAAAGACAAATCGGGAGTTAAGTTTATAAGAGAGTTCATAGAGAGTTCCACTTTTACTGAAAAGAGGAGCTCGGCGGTAAATATAACGCAGTACCCATAAAAATTGCCTCTACGGACTATCTCATCGGTGGTATTTTCAACGAGAAAAAGATAATGTGGGCGGTTCGCACTTTCCTTTTAATAACATGGCACTGCTCCAGAAATTTGTTGGAATTATTCTGCCATTTTTGGAGCATAATTTTAGGGCAAGCCTGTCATGAACCATCCTGCAGTGAGTATGGAAAGAGGTTAGGGAAAAATAAACCACAGGACGAAAAAAGTCTATAGGTTCATAACATAAGGAAAATTAAGGAATTGGTGACACTGTAGAACTACATTGCGGCACAACAAGAATAGCTCAAGAGTATGTCGCTAGAGAGGGTGCTCCAAAAAATTTTAAGACTGGTCTAGATATCTCAGACGGAAGGAGTAGAAGGAGTAGTAATGACAGTAGTAACAAGATAAATATAGGGCCCGATAGTTACCGTCCAGGTCAGGACGAGGAGACACTCGAATGTCTCCCAAAGATCAAACAATACGGCAGAATTATTTGTGCAAACTTCTAAGATGGTAAGGCGGATGACAAAGGAAACGCCCTGAGGAGCAGTGTTCTCACCGATTCTTTTGAAAAATTGCGATAAACAAAGTTTTATTGGATCTAAATAGGAATGCCAAAAATAGTATCTCAAATATCATGCTGATGATCCGAGGTACGTTTCTATCACCGATCAACAAAATCAGAAAAAGGTCTCTGATACTACTGCTGAGATGGGCTACAATGAACGAGTTGAGAAGGACTCCAATTAAGAATGGGCTGGTATTATTATACAAGACACATGATTTAACACTCCCGCCTCTGGAGGGAGTTACTTGCAAATGTTTCAACATCCGAAAGACTTGGGCCTTGCCCTCTTTTCTAAACTATCTTGGAAATGAAATACGGAGCAAGAAGTTGAAAGGTTCTATGTGTAAAATAATAGACTCCCAATTCTGGGCAGTATCAGTCTGTAGTTTGTCAAGTGTTTCGTTTCGAAACTGTCATGGAAGAAGAGTGCGAATAATAGAATCCGAAAGGCACTTAACGTAAGATATCGGAACTTAAACTCCCATCTCTGGACGGGATCACTCAGCATTTGGCAAAGTAGGCGAAATATCTGGGAAATGGGAGCAAAAAAGGCACAAATGCACTGCGCGTAAAATAACATATTTAATACTCCCATCTCTGGACGCAAACTTTCTATAGTTATCAAAGTTGGGTTATACCGGAACCTAGTGTTCAATTCGAAAATTTGTCGGAAAAGAAAAGCGGAAAAAATTATACAAAATGCGTTGTGCGTAATATATTGAATTTTAGACTCCCAACTCTGGACCTATTAAGATGTATACTCGCAAATGGGCCCCAAAGGTTTCGCTCAGGCTAAGGGAGCTAGGCATGCTGAAGGAGAACGGGTTGTATAAGGATAGAAGGATGAGGAAAGGCTCTGCGAGTTAGATAACGGATTTAAAACTACCTTCTCTGGACGAAAACATCTTGTAGCTTTCGAAGTGGGGAAATACTTGAACCTAGTCTTCGATTCGAATGTGTCGGAAATGAAAGACGGAGAAAATAATACTTGTGTGTAATGATACCGGGATCATTCTGTAATCGTCGAGGTAGTTGAAATACTTAGTCCTATTCCTCCATTCGAAAATGTCCTAGAAGAGAAAAGGAGCAATAAAGGCACTATGCATAAGATAATAGATTTAAAACTCCCATCTCCGGACGAGCTCACTATGCAATTGTCAAGTTGGGGAAATACCTGGAGCTAGTCTCTGTTTCGAATATCTCTCGGATGAGGAATGCGAAGAGAAGAATCCGTTATATTGTGCTTATAGACCGGAACTTGGACTCCCATCTCTGGAGGTGATTATACTGCTGTTGTTGAATTAAGCGAAACTCTGGCACTCTGAAGTAGGACGGGTACGGCAACAGTTTCGCTCGCTTTTCCAAAAGAGAGGTTGGAAATCGGGCGAGCTGTGATCTCAGTATTCATCACGGATTCCATGATAGAGTCGGGGAAGGTATTGGTAGTCCACTTCCATACAATTTGTACTGGTATAAAGATGAGGCTGTCAGACCAGTGTTCAGTTTTGCAGGCAAAGGTCTTTGCCATTACAGTTGCCAAAAGTGTAATTCTGCGAAAGGACTTACCACTCTCAAAATGGAACTGTTGATTGAAACCTGGGAAAATCTGAATATAGGGGGTTATCAATTCGAAACTTGTACATTAGACATCTCGGTGGCACTCATAGCCTATATATTCAAAGACAGCGATATTGAAGTGCGTTGGGGAATATTTGGAATCCCTGAAAAATCTAAACCCAAGACAGGGCACTGAATTGAGTTCCCGCACGCAATGGTATTCTTGGAAAACATAGAAATGGCTTGTCTTCGGCGGGAGAATTATTGGTTAGTCTTGCATACGTGCTATTTGTTGAGTCACTGAACATAGACGAGTCAGTGGCATGGTGGGAATCTTTGTATAAATGCTGGACTACTACATAAATGCTGGACTACCAGCACCATCTAACCTACTGTCGAACAAAGGAGGAAGAAGGCTGACCTTCGATAATTGGTCACTGAAAACTATGGCAGGGATTATAACCGTGGACTGAGTCATAAAACTTTCGTATACGTATACATTGGAATACCGTAAAATTATAACTGTAGATCCTGCATTAGTGGGGTTGAGCAAGAGACGATTAAGCACTTGCTTTGTTAATCTCCAGTTATACAGGAGCATATGGTCTCCATTTCGGAAAGGTAGCTTTACTCCGATTTGACTCCCGTAAAACTTAAGATAAGATGGGTGAACGGTTTCAAATAAACTTTAGCTGTGTCTTGAGCCAAAAAGATATGTCAAACTTACATGCCAAGAGACATTTCACATTTTGGGCTCAAGTTTAACCCTTAAGACTAGTGAAGATTGGTATATCCCTTCGCAAATGGAAAGGCAAAACCTTATATGAAATCAATCTTTGACCAAAGGACCACCGGGGCGAATGAGTATAATTTATAAATAACGTATACGTCACCCGGCAAAAAAATCTCTATTACTTATACGCCCTAACGATAAACAATAAAAATAAATTTAAATAACTTCTCGTTCATTACATTTGCTCTGGAATTTATCTACAATATTTCTGTAATTATTGTTTTTCCCACAATTTTTTAAATGCCCTCCTAACAAAATAAAAATATTTTCCCCATGTTGTAAACATTTTCAAGAAAACATTCTTCCCCCAAGATTTTGCTGGAAAAGCCAAAAGCTTAATAGAAAATATTTGCACACATTGCCAAAGTTAACACGGCAAGAGCAAGTGCAAAAAATCCATGATATACCACCACTACACGCTATAGAAGCGAATGAAATGGTATGAAATGACACAAAAAGTGATTATGAACCACACATAGCTATGTGGCGAAATGTTAAGAACACATTCAAACAGAATGTGCGAATAGAAATTGTGTGTAGTTTTAAGCTGAATGGAAGAAAGAGATACCTTGGATTTTAAAAGTGAAATAAAGTTTGTTTGGGGGACCCTTATGATAAAAGGGAATTTTTTATTTTCATATTAAATTGATATCAGCTAGTGTCATTTCTAAATAAAATATTATCCCTTCTAGTGCCGATTCGTAATAAAATATTACTTTGTAATTTATCCTGCTTGGCTTTTCAGCCCATCGTCTATACTAGAGTGTTTTCGGTTTGTTGAACCTATTCACAGATTTTCATTTACCCTTTCATTATTTTTCTCGCTAGTTTGTTAAAAAGACGAAAAGGTAGCACGAATCCCATCATTGATGCCTGACCTAGCAAAAAACTAAGCACGAACTGTCAGTTTTCTCCAGAGCTGTGGGTGTTGCTAACTAATGTGTGCCTTCTGACGCTGTTACTGATGTCTGGCCCCAGAGAATTTGGCGCTTGGCTCTATTCTCTAAAGACTTTGTCTACATATGTATGCTTTCGTTCAGGCAAGGATAATTTGGCTGAAGATTTTTGTTTCTTATCTTTATGTGTTTGTTCTATTATTGACATGGGGGATTTCTTGGATGCTATTGTGGTTTATGGCTTAAATGCATTTCAGATAAAGGCTAGACTGAAGTAATTTTGTTTGGTTGGAGAGGGTGGGGAAATAGAAAGCTTTGTTCTGCTGATTGGTTTTGTGGGATTTTTTTGTTCTGGTGTATAAATCCTGCACTGATTTTGACATTTGGATAATGGTGGTGCAAATGTTCGTGGATATGGTAGAGTTTTTAACATTTTGGGAGATTGAAGGGTTTTTAAAGTTTAAATATAAAAGAGATAAATTGGTTTGATGATATGATATATGATACACCTACAATTGCAATACGAGTGTTATGAAAACGAAAATTCAAAAAAAAAAATTTGAGACAAAAGAAATAGAGATATCTTTATAATTTTTTTAACTTCGAAGATAAAAAACAAAAAAACACAGTCCTATTATTTTTTTTTTTGCTTATTAACCGATTTAAGTTATCATACGTTGTTAAAATTTAATTAAAACGCATCTACAATATATACTCTATACAAAACAAAGGGGAAACAAGTCCGAATGTTATATCCCTTCCACCATGGATCGCATTACCAAGTTCATGACATTTGTCAAGTAAGATATTGGATCAAATTGCTACGATTATAAAGCAATATCAGGTTATGACCCGATTCCAACAATTCTTGGCTTGGACCGTGCAGACCATAGAAGATGGCATTGTGCAACATTTTATCCAAATCGATCGGGAGATCATTTTAAATGGGAGCAATATCATATAATGGACTGATTTAGACCATATTAGACTCGTATGTTAGAAGTGTCAAAAACATTCACTGTGGAAAATTTCATCGAAATCCTCTAGAGGATCTAGAAGTAAAATCAGCAAATCGGTTGTATCAGACCAAAGACCGATTCAGACCATATCTGCCACGGATATTAGAGGTCATAATAGAAGTTATCGTGCGAAATTTCAACCATATCGGATACTGTGCTCTCTAGGGACTGAAAAAGTCACATGGATGAATCGGTTTATCTAGGGGCTATGCCCAAATATGACTTTCATTAACAAGACGTATCTGTGCAGAATTTCATGTGGTTAGATTTCTTCGTTCTACCGCTATCGTGATTTCGACTGACGCACAGAATGACATGGCTAGATCACCTTAGAATGTCAAGACAAAGTGTATGTTTTATAGGGTCGCAGATATGTATTACAAAGGGAATAACTAGATAAGTGTACTCCCATTCCTATGGTGGAGGATATAAAAACCAAGTGCCTTTTTTCATTGGAGCCCTAATCTACAAATTCTTTGAAAATTTCATCGAAATCGGTGAAGCAGTTTTTTAAGTTTTTTCCACTCAACTCTACTCTACTCAACTGTACTGTACTCTTATCTACTCTACTTTACTCTCCTCTACTCTACTCAAATGTACTTTACTCGTTCTAATCTACTCTATTCTACTCTACTTTGCTCTCCTCTACTCTACTCAAATGACTTTAGTCGTTCTACTCTACTCTACTATACTATGCTTTACTCTACTTTACTCTACTCTACTCTACTTTACTCTACTCTACTCTACTTTACTCTACTCTACTCTACTCTACTCTACTCTACTCTACTCTACTCTACTCTACTCTACTCTACTCTACTCTACTCTACTCTACTCTACTCTACTCTACTCTACTCTACTCTACTCTACTCTACTCTGCTCTACTCTACTCTACTCTACTCTACTCTACTCTACTCTACTCTACTCTACTCTACTCTACTCTACTCTACTCTACTCTACTCTACTCTACTCTACTCTACTCTACTCTACGCTACTCGTACTCCACTCATACTTTAATTGTTCTCCACTCGTACTCTACTAGCACTCTACTCAAAATATGGTCGTATGCTATGCTTGTACTCTACTCCTACCCCATTGCCAGTGTACGAGCATAATTCTCTACTCGTATTTATTCTACTCATACTCTACTCGTTCTCTACTCGTACTCTACTTGAATTCTTCTTAGCAAGCCAAATTCTAGTATACGATTATCAAAGAAGCTTTTCTTTCTCTAATATCTTGCTTGTTTCAATGTGGAAAGAAGTTTTCTTCGAATAAAAAGTGACATTTATCAACATTTCAAAGAACCTTTCATCTTCATGGCTACTTTTATCAAATAGCCCTTACTGCGAGTTAATTAAATTAATGTGAACCATGTTGAACTCGTTAAAGTTTAAACTGAGAGTGCAATTAGTTTCAGTTTTGGTTTTCAAATAAACAACAAAATAATGTTCCCCCAAGTCTATAAACAAAATGACTACAAAACCGTTATCACTACCATCATCATCACCATTCTTCTCATCCTTAGCGCTTATCGCCTCATTTTAACCATCGTTCGAGAGACATTGAGTCTTATCTTTAACTCTTAAGAGAACTCATTCGTATAAAGTATAACAGCATCTCAATAAATTTAATTATTTTAATTAATTTAACAGCATCACAGTGTCCTTTTAATTCGCTGTCCAAAAAAGTGTTGAGTGACAGTAATTTTGTGTCAATGAAACTTTATGAATAAGATAAAGAAGGCATTGGCAATGATGATGGTCTCTTGTGACTACTATCAAGACAAGCATCACAGAGTTGACGTTGACTACTTGCTCTAACAGTTCATGGAAACTTTTATCCTTCTTCATCTTCGCAGCTCTATGGGAAATTTATTTTCAACTTATGCTCATTTTTTTCGGCAAGTTGTAAATGGCAGAAAAGTTTAAAAAATTAGAAAGTTTTTCGGTTGAATGACCTATAAAATAAAAAATACCAGCCAAAAAAAAACCAAGACAAGGAAAGGGACGATTATTTATGTCTGCTTTTTCAAAGTACAAACAATATTTAATTAATTAAGCAAATATAAATCTTTAAGGGATATTTTTTTCGGCTGATGCTTTGACGAAGGGATTGTTTGTTATGGTTCTTTGTTGTATTATTGAATGCAGCGCTGAATTAATTACTAGGAAAAAGAAAATGAACTCTGCGATGAACTGCTTTAAAGCAATAAATATAAAGAGCTGTAAAAAGAATTTATGAAGGACAAAACACTGGATTACTGATCTTTTTTCATGATGACATTCGACGAATGTTAAAGTGCCCAAAGAGTTTGGCAATGTTGATGTGTTTTGTTATTCTAAGCCTTGATAATTAGTTTGTGTCTGAATATGGGAAAGTAAGGCTTTCTTCTCTCTTACTGCGCTAAGGAGAGGTAGATGACTTATTGAGCCCTATTTTAGAACAAAAGCTTGCTCTACACCGTACTCAATAGTCATTGGGTATGTATGTGCTAATGAAGATACAATACATGGCGCATTAGAAATCGCGATCCACCATGCCAGTCAAAGTATTTTTAACAATTTATTTGAATCGATAGTACGGTCCATACAATTTAATGTTTGAAGATTATTTCATGCAAATGTTGACCGTAAGTGCGCCTCCAAATTTGCACATACTCTTTCTAACATTTCAGCCAGTATCTCATGAATATATGCTTCAATGTTGTCTTCCAACTTTCTCTGGATGCATTGGTAGCTCTTGCAAAGCTTCTGGCTGATCTTCACTCTAAAATCTACAATTCTGCTTATTTACCTACCCATTGAGCCAAAAATGAGTTTCGTCGCTAAACACAAAGAAGCGCACGATGAACTTTCTTAACAGAGCACGCCTTTTGATAATAAAGTTCAATAATTTGCAAGCATTGTTCGTTTGTAAGACGATTCATGGGGCCGGGTTTCATCTGTCAACACAATCTACCAATGTACGACCTTTGAAGCCCTCACAGCAAAAGATTTCTGATGATGAATCCCTTTCTTTCCAAGGGGTCGAAACATGTCAAATCATTGTTGGTGTGGTGTATCGTCGGTGGCTTTTATTTTCTATTGTATAGAAACTTTCGATCATTAATCTCTCATCTCGAAAGAGAAATTAACACATCATTAGCAAAATGATCTTCGCCCAAACGGGCAAATTAACAAATTAAAAAATGCGGCTCCCATCGTCTTAACGTTCTGAGCCATCTACATAACATCTAAAAGATGCACAAAACGATATGTATACCCTGGAAAAAAGTTAAGGTAGGTGGACAATAAATCCACGCTGCAATTAAGCAAACACAGATACATTTGGAAAAGTGACACAGCCAGTAGGACAAAGTGTCAGGATTGTTTAGAGAGTTGTATGCATTTCATAGAGATTCTTTCGCGATTTCTTTGTCATAAATTCAATCTATCAATTTACGACCTTTGAAGCCCTCACACCTAAAGCTTTCTTATGATGAGTCCCCCTCTTACCAAGTGGTCAAAACGCGTCAAATCATGTTTGGTGAGATGTATCTCCTGTTGATTGCATTTGTCCATTGTATAGAAATTTTCGATCATTAAGCTCATCTCGAAAGAGAAATTAACACGAGATTTTTCATCTGTTGACAACAAAACAGATTTTTCATCTGTTGACAACAGATGATTCAGCTGGTGACACAAGATGTGTCATCAGTCATTACCAAATGCTTTATCTTGTCTCCCAAAACGCTTCATATAGCGCCACCAGGTATATCGTCCGTTTATTAGATGTTCAATCTGTCGACAACAGATTGAACATCTGCCAACACCAGTTGTATCATCTGTTTACTCCAGATTTTTCATCTGTCGACTCCAGATGTTTTATCTATCGACACCAGATGTTTCATCTCTCGACACTAAATGTTTCATCTGTCGACACCAGATGTTTTATCTGTCGACACCAGATGTTTTATCTGTCGACACCAGATGTTTCATCTGTCGACACCAGATGTTTCATCTGTCGACACCAGATGTTTCATCTGTCGACACCAGATGTTTCATCTGTCGACACCAGATGTTTCATTTGTTTATACCAGATTCTTTCTTGGCAACACCATATGTTTCTCTATGAACACTAGATATTTAATCTAACAATACCACATGTTTCATCTTTTGACACCAGATGTTTTATCTATTGACACCAGATTTCTCATCTGTTGACACCAGCTTTATCTATCCTCCCAAAACGCTTCATATGTCGCCCCAGATAATTCGTCTGTTTAATAGATGTGTCATATATCGACACCACATGTATCATCTGCAATCTCAAGATGTATCTATCGACACCAGATGTTTCATTTGTTGACACCAGATTTATCATATGGATGCAAAATGTATCATCTGTCAACAACAAATGCTTTATTAATCCTCCCAAAATATTTTTTATATGTTGTCACCAGATTTTTCGTCTGTTCAATAAATGTTTCATCTGTCGAGAGCAGATGTATCATCTGCAAAAACCTGGTGTATTATCTGTCGACACCAGATGTTTCCAGATTTCGACACCAGATATATATCTATCGACACCAAGATGTATCTATCGACACCAGATGTTTCATCTGTTGATACCAGATGTTTCATCTGTTGACACCAGATTTATCATATGGATGCAAAATGTATCATCTGTCAACAACAAATGCTTTATCTATCCTCCCAAAATTTTTCATATGTCGTCACCAGATTTTTCGTCTGTTCAATAAATATTTCATCAGTCGAGACCAGATGTATCGTCTGCCAACACCTGATGTATTATCTGTCGGCACCAGATGTTTCAACTATCGACACCAAATGTTTCACCTGCCGACACCAGATGTTTCATCTATCGACACCAAATGTTTCACCCGCCAATACTCCGACGATTCATTTATCAACAGATATTTCAGCTGTCGACACCACATGTTTCAACTGTCGCCACCATATTTAAAACCTGTGAACAGCAGAGTTAAATAGGAGACACGATATGTTTCGTCTATCGCCATTAGGTCTTTCATCTGTCGACACCAGATTTTTCACCAAATAATTTCACCAAACATTTCACCAGTTCACACCGGATAATTCAACCGTTGTGACGAAATGATTCATCTGTTGTCACCAGATGATTCATCTGTTGTCACCAGATGATTCATCTGTTGTAACCAGATTCATCTGTTGTAACCAGATGATTCATCTGTTGTAACCAGATGATTCATCTGTTGTAACCAGATGATTAATCTATTATCACCAGATGATTCATCTGTTGTCACCAGGGGATTCATCTGTTATCACCAGATGATTCATCTGTTGTAACCAGATGATTCATCTGTTGTCACCAGATGATTCATCTGTTATCACCAGATGATTCATCCTCTTGTCGCCAGAGGATTCATCTGTTGTTAACGGATGATCGGCAGACGTTTCTCCGTTTTTTTATGTCAATATCTGAAAGTCATTTTCTGTAGTGTGGTGTTATTATTTCCATTGCTATTATGTTTGCACTTTCTTTAGCTCTCGCTGTCTCTCTCTCTCTACGCTTCTCTTTTCCTCTCGCTCTGCCTATCTCTGCTTTAGGTTTAATAATAATTTCAAATATTATTCTTGCTAACCGTTTTTTCGTTAGAAATTTTTTTTTGTTTTCTGAAAATTTAAAAAAAAGATGATGATGGCAAATTCAAGGAATCTTCACTTGGTACATGCAATTTTTATATTAAAATACAGAATTTGCAAGGTATTCAACATGAGCTACTCCAAATGTTTTTGCATAAAAGAAATTTCATGAAATTTATTTCATATATACAAAAGTTTGGAATTGTTGCCATTGGTTATTCATACACATGTGTGGATAAAAGGCATGAAGGATATTAAATGGAAATTGTGGCTAAATGAAAGAAAAGCGTATGGAAACTGGAGAAACATGCCAGTATTTATGCCCAAAAGGATAAGAGTGAAATTGAAGTGAGTGAGTGGCATGCTGCGTATGAGTTTGTGGGAGTGTGAGCAAAATTCAATATTCCAGTATATACACTTGCTCGGTTTTCCATTGTTACTGGTGGTGATGTTGATGGTTTTGATTGTGGCGGCTGTGTAGGGGCTGATGATTTTAATGATGCTTCCTGGCGGTGATAGCTGGTTCGAATGCTTATACTGATGATGGTGGCCTATATCAACCATATGGACTTGTAAATGATGGATGAGTTGTGTTGTGGTTGTGGAGTATGCTTTTATGTATTACAAATATTATTAAAGTATCTTTCATGTTTTTATTAGTATTTTTATTCTTTTTTTTAGGTTCCTTATATACCATTATGTTTGTTGTTAATCATTTTTATGTAAATGAGAGTGTCCTTTTCATAGAGTCCCATATTGAAGTATTTTTGTGTCATGACCTATAAAAAAGACAATGCTGCTAGAAAAAAGATACCGAAATGAATTGACCAAGTTTATTTGCATAATATTTTTTTTTTTATATATGGATGATATTCCATCACAAAAATATTAAATCCCTCCATCCTCATGACAAAACAAGCATATGCCTTAGGAGGTTCTTTGGGAAATTAAACAAAAAAAGATGGGAAGTTACAGTATACAGCAGAATCACCTTAAAGTTCTGCAAAGAAAGAAAGAAAAAGTGTGATACTTAAAAGGAAGGAAATATTAATTTAAAGCTGAAGCATTGAAAGTTTTTGCTAACAAATTATCAAAAAACTGTAACAAGAAATGTGACTTTGGAGATATTTTGCTACCATATCTGGCTAACCAGTACTATGAGATTTCACCCGAAATGTCTGACTCAATATTTCTTTCCAGATTTGATAGGTTTCATTTAAAATTAAGGGCCTAGCTCTTATGCTTCCAGAGATAAACTTTGCAAGTGATTCTTGGCTATGAGATTTCCCTCGAAGCGTCTGACTCAATATTTCCTTCCAGTTTTAATAAGTTTCATCTGGAAAAAGGGCCTAGCTCTTTTGCATTCAGAGATTAGCTTTGCAAGTGATATCTGGCTAATAAAGCGTAAAATTCAAAACGCCAAACATTTATTTCTTCCAGAAAGAGAGAGAGAGCGCGCATTTTGAGGGTTCGAATTTATTATAGGCTCTGTGAATATGAATGTTTGCACCACTCCAGCATTATTTGATTATAATTCATTTCACAGCAATTTAACAGTGATATGTTACCATCACATGTGTAATCAACCATTACATTCACATACTCTGATTGACGGGTGTATAGGGTGACTTTTCCAGAGTGATAGGAGTTTCCTTTCACATGAGTTCTCCACAAAAATTCCATTAAGGAATATACAAAAACTTGCTGTCGATATGAGTGTTACAAAAATCCACAGAGAAATCGGGACAACTTGAGGAAATGTAAGGAATTGGTATGTTGTATATGAAATTGTCCTAGAAATGAGGTGAAGTATTGTAAAGTGGTGTTGTCGAAGTTCAGTAGTCTCCAGGATCAACTAAAGGACCCTCAAATCTTAAGTGATAACACAAGTTAATTAGAATCGAGAGTTGATGGTATTTTTATTGGTTTAATTCAATGTTACAATCTACTTGTGTTATGTATGTGTATGACATATGACAATGTGACGAAGGGTGAGTTGGTTATCGTCTTCGGCTCTTGCTTACGAGCAGTTCGGTTGTAGAAGCGTTTCTTGGATGACGGTTGAATTTGAGTGTGTTAATATGGACTCGGCTGGTGTAGTCTCGACGGCGGGCCCTTGCAATTTCAAGGCCCCGTTATTGGTGCTTTTGGTCGGTGCGGTAATAGTTGATCCATTTATAGTTGATCAGGAACTTTTGGTGGGCGTTGGTGGAAGGCGTCAGGTGTCGGTGCGGGCAATGAATGGTGTTTGAGATAGATAGCGGGCACCTTGTTGTCGAGCTCTTCTTCTGTAACTGAGTGCTAGTCTGGCTGACCCCCGAATCGTCGTCGTCGGCTCTAGGTTCGGGGTTGGCAGATGTGGAGATAGCTATCTACGACCGACTATTTTATATAAATAAGCAAACGGATGGCGGATGCAAACAAATCTTGGATGCGAGCAAAGTGCAGATGCGAATAAATCGCTGGGCAAACACCTGGAACTAGAGTTGACAAACAGATGAAATCGATAATCGCATCATTCGATATTTCGATAGTTCTAATAATAAATATCGATAGTATCGATACTATCGTTAATTTCGCATCACCTATATTTCATACGGAAATGAGAAGTAAAAATCACAGCACAGACCAAATGAAAACAATGTTAAAAATGTCAGTTGGAAGTCATGAGAGAAATCATTGAACAAAATGTTAGTCCAATCGGATGAAAATTGCTCCCTCTATAGGGCGCAATATAGGGGCAATGTATCTTAAAGGTAACATTCAGTGTCGGATTACTTATTTTTGTTTAGTTTTGCCAAAAATTTTACTTTTGCGATAGTATCCATCGGAAAAATATCAATCGATATTCAGTCAAAAAATTAAATATCGGTAGTATCGATAGTGCCATCGATATTTTGCCAGCTCTACCTGGAACTATGTTAAGACATGCTGTTTCGGTTGCGGACACCACCACTTGTCTACTTTGATCAGTCTGTCTCTAGCACCAGAGAGTTCACACCGATAGCATCGAAGGTTGGATCTTATGAGCACTAACGAAAACAGATTGAATGAGAATTATCGCCAGTATTGAAAAACAAATAAAAGCGTGCCAAGTTAGGCCGGGCTGAATCATGGGAACCCACCACCATGGATTTTACTAAAAATTTATACAAAACTAACTGAACCAGGCTCGCTCCGCTGTGCCTTCTTTTACTTTATATAGAACAAATTTATTCTTTGAATTAATTCGTTTAGAGCGTTTAAAGAAATACCATGCTACGAAAATAGTTTATGTATATCGCTTGACTAACAGTATAACAATATAAATGCCTTTATCTGGATCCCATATTGGTCTCTGAAATCGCTCGGAGGGCTAGTTCATTTACGGTTGGGTGTTAGATATACTCCTTTTTTAAAAGTCTATCAGCTCCATATTGCTATATCTATCAGTTCGATATTGTCACGATTTAGGGGTGTTTTCGAGGGTGAGGTGGTCCCCTAGACGCTTGGCCCTGAAAAAAATATTAGCCTCGTGCTCTTAAGGGGAGTTGATGGGAATGGAGCGTCCTCAAACACTTGGCCCCAAAATTTGCTCTCTTTGGGGGGTGTTTTGGGAAAGGGGCGGTGCGCCTAATAAATGGTCCCACATTAGGATATCAGATTCGTATCTACTCCCAATTACCTGTATTTGAGCCCCATATTGCGATGGTCAGTAAATAATTGCTGTTTTTGAGAGGTAGACATTCAAAAAATTGGTCCCGAAAGTGGGTATCAATTTCGTACTCATCTCCCCAATATCTTTCATTTGATCCCCAAATTGACGTGGTCGGTAAATATGCTCGATTTAGGAGTGTTTTGGAAAGTGGGGCAGCCCCATAGACACTTCTTCCCGAATATTGATATCAATTTCGTGCTTTGCTCCCAAAGACCATTCATTTGAGCCATATATTGCTATGGTCGTAAATTTGTCCTCTTTGGGGGATCTTCTCGGGGATGGGCGGCCCTTCAAACACTTGGTCCTGCATTAGGATATCAGATTCGTATTTTACACTGAAATACCCTTTATTTAAGCTCACATTGCCTTGGTTAGTAAATAAGTCCTGTTTGGGGGGTGTTTTGGAGAAGGGGTGGACCCCCAGAAACTTGGTCCCACATTTGGATATCAGATTCGTGTTTTACTCGCAAATACCTTTCATTTGAGTCCCATACTGCCATGGTAAATACGACGACCGATTTAGGGGTGTTTTGGGGTTGGGGTGGTCCCCCAAACACTTGGTCCGACAATTGCATATCAGATACGTTTTTTATACCCTCCACCATAAGAGGGGTGGTATACTAATTTCGTCATTCTGATTGTAACTACTCGAAATATTTGTCTTAGACCCCATAAAGTATATATATTCTTGATCGTCGTGAAATTTTATGTCAATCTAGCCATGTCCGTCCGTCCGTCTGTCTGTCGAAAGCACGCTAACTTCCGAAGGAGTAAAGCTAATACTTCTTATTAGTGTAGGTCGGTTGGTATTGTAAATGGGCCATATCGGTCCATGTTCCATATAAACCGATCTTGGGTCTTGACTTCTTGAGCCTCTAGAGTGCGCAATTCTTATCCGATTGGAATGAAATTTTGCACTACGTGTTTTGTTATGATATCCAACAACTGTGCCAAGTATGGTTAAAATCGGTTTATAACCTGATATAGCTGTCATATAAACTGATCTTGGGTCTTGACTTCTTGAGCCTCTGGAGTGCGCAATTCTTATCTGATTGGAATGAAATTTTGCACGTAGTATTTCGTTATTATGTCCAACAACTGTGCTAAGTATGGTTTAAATCGGTCCATAACCTGATATAGCTGCCATATAAACCGATCTTGGGTCTTGACTTCTTGAGCCTCTAGAGGGCGCAATTCTTATTCAATTTGAATGAATTTTGGCACGTAGTATTTTGTTATGATATCCAACAACTGTGCCAAATATGGTTCAAATCGGTTCATAACCTGATATAGCTGTCATATAAACCGATCTGGGGTCTTGACTTCTTGAGCCTCTAGAGTGCGCAATTCTTATCCGATTGGAATGAAATTTTGCACGACGTGTTTCGTTATTATATCCAACAACTGCGCCAAGTATGGTTCAAATCGGTCCATAACCTGATATAGCTGTCATATAAACCGATCTTGGGTCTTGACTTCTTGAGCCTCTAGAGTGCGCAATTCTTATCTGATTGGATTGAAATTTTGCACCACGAGTTTCGTTATGATATCCAACAACTGTGCTAAGTATGGCTTAAATCGGTCCATAACCTTATATAGCTGTCATATAAACCGATCTTGGGTCTTGACTTCTTGAGCCTCTAGAGTACGCAATTCTTATCCAATTTGAATAAATTTTGCCACGTAGTATTTTGTTATGATATCCAACAACTGTGCCAAGTATGGTTCGAATCGGTCCATAACCTGATATAGCTGCCATATAAACCGATCTGGGATCTTGACTTCTTGAGCCTCTAGAGTGCGCAATTCTTATCCGATTGGAATGAAATTTTGCACGACGTGTTCCGTTATTATATCCAACAACTGCGCCAAGTATGGTTCGAATCGGTCCATAACCTGATATAAGCTGCCATATAAACCGATCTGGGATCTTGACTTCTTGAGCTTCTTCTTGATCTAGAGGTCGCAATTATTATCCTGACACGGGGGGGGGGGTCCGCCCCCCCCCCCGTGTCAGGTTATGGACCTATTAAATCCATATTTGATACAAATGTTGGAAGTCATAACAAAACATTTTTTGTGCAAAATTTCAGCGAAATCGGATAAGAATCGCGCCCTCTAGTGGCTCAAGAAATCAAGATTTAAGATCAGTTTATATGGCAGCTATATCAGGTTATGGATCGATTTAAACCATACTTAGCACAGTTATTGAAAGTTATAGCAAAACACGCCATGCTAAATTTGAGCCAAATCGAATAAGAATTGCGCCCTCTAGAGGCTCAAGGAGTCAAAACCTCAGATGGGTTTATATAACAGCTATGTATATCAGGTTTTGGATCGGTTTTAACCAAACATAGCACAATTGTTGGAAATCATAACAAAACACATCATGCAACATATCAGGCAAATCGGATAAGCATTAATAAGTCTAGTTCCAAGATTGGTTTATGTGTCAGCTATATCAAAACATGGACCGATTTGGCTCACTTACAATCCCAACCGACCAACACTAATAAGAATTTGTGCAAAATTTCAAGCTGCTATCTTTACTCCTTCGAAAGTTAGGGTGCTTTCGACAGGCAGACGGACGGACGGGCGGACGGGTAGTAGCGCGGACATGGATAAATCGACTAAGAACGTCAAGTATATATACACCTTATGGGGTCTTAGATAAATATGACGAAATTAGTATACCCCCATCCTAGGCAGAGGATATAAAAAATTTACTTAATTTTGTATCAACAAAATTTTGAAAATATTTTGTAAATAAGTTCACAATTTTTCTTTGCAAAAAATGTGATTTTGTGTTGAATTTACATCATCATACTCATATTTCCTACAGCAAAGGGTCTAACATAGAAATTTATGTTTTTCATCTTCCTGCTTACATTGGGTAGTGAAGATTTCTTTCTTGTCTCTCGTTCTCTTTATGATTTTTCCCTAAGAATGTGCCAACATGCTGGAACATGTCTAAATTTCAATCAGTAATTTGTTTATGGTTGTGAATAAGCTGACAAAATGCAAACGTTATGGAAACGGAGGAGGAATATAACAACAACATCGCAGACGGAGACATAAACCACCATAGCGAAAAGCAGGAAAACCAAACAAATGTGAAGTGCCACACGAAGAGATGATGGAGAAAATTAATTTCCATTTGTCATTGTTGAGCGTGAGTGGCATAAAAAAATAAAAATTCTGCTCTGCTTTTTATTGGGGAAGGAGTAAGTGAGTGAGGGAGTGTGTGGGTACTGAGTCAAGTGCGTCATACAGCCTTCAGCAAAAGTTAAATTGCTGACTGATATATATTTTTTCGTTTTTTTTCTGTCCTTTGTTTTTGTCACGTAAGTTAGCGCGTGAAGTTTTGCTTTTACAAATCCACTTAGCTACTTACCAAACGATGGCTAATGAATTTTAAACAAGGTGCCCTTGGCAAAGAGGCAAGAACATATCACACTCAGTTACCTGTGAAGGTATATTTTTAGGCAAAGATTAATAATGTTTGTTGATAACTTTAAGGTCTGTCGTTGGCCTTGTTGCTAAGTTGCTTGTGTACCTTTAGGTTTTGGAAAATGATAAATGTTGCTGGAAGTAATTAAATTTAGGTTAAGCTTGTTTGTCAGAGAATTGGTGATGAAATGAGAATTAATTTTCTTTTTTTTTTTAGGGAATCAAGGAGGAAGAAAGTTTAAAATGTGTATTTTGTTGGAGAATGGAAAGAATAAGTGATATGAGAAGGAAAAAAATGTTCAATTATTGTCTTTAGTCCATACATGGGGCAAATAAATAATTCTCAACACATTTCTAATGATGCGTTTCATTTTTCTAAAAACTCTTTAATTAATAAGCCATATAAGAGAGAAATTTGCCATTGCTGTTCATATTAAAGTTGCTATTGGGTTGCCCAAAAAGTAATTGCGGTTTTTTAAAAGAAAGTAAATGCATTTTTAATAAAACTTAGAATGAACTTTAATCAAATATACTTTTTTTTGCACTTTTTTTCTAAAGCAAGCTAAAAGTAACAGCAGATAACTGACAGAAGAAAGAATGCAATTACAGAGTCACAAGCTGTGAAAAAATTTGTCAACGCCGACTATATGAAAAATCCGCAATTACTTTTTGGGCAACCCACAATAAGTTGTGAAAGTTAGAAGCCAGCGTAGCCCAGAGGTTAACATGTACGCCTATGATGCTAAAAACCAGGGTTCCCATCATGGCGAGAACATCAGAAAAAACAAAATTCAGCCGTGAGATTCTATGGTCCCCCAAAGAGGTGTCGCACTGCCGCACGCCGTTAGAACTCGTCTATAAAAAGAAGGCCCCTTATCATTTAGCTTAAGCTTTAAACCGGACAGCTCTCATTGTCATGTGAGAAGTTTGCCTCTGTTCCTTAGTGGAATGTTCATGGGCCAATTTGCAGTTGTCAAAGTATCATGGAAATTTTATTTACTTCCTTTGAACTTAAAAATTACAAGTAAAAGCGTGCTAAGTTCGGCCGGGTCGAATCTTATATAGCCTCCACCATGGAACGCATTTGTCAAGTTATTTGAATTGCAAATGCATATTGTGTCCATGAATATTCCAACAAGGAACAGGGGCAAACTTCTCACATATCAATGAGTGTAGTTCGATTTAAGTTTACACTCAATGATAAGGGGCCTCCTTTTATAGCCGAGTCCGAAAGGCGCGCCGCAGAGCGACACCTCTTTGGAGAGAAGTTTTACATGGCAAAGTACCTCACAAATGTTGCCAGCATTAGGAAGGGAAAACCACCTGAAAATTTTTTCTGATGGTCTCGCCGTGATTCGAACCCAGTCATTCAGCGTCAGTTGCGTACATGCTAACCTCTGCGCTACAGAGGCCTCCACTTTATTTTCTTTATTATCTTTGAAATATTTTTTATATATATGAGCTATCAAGTTATTGGCTGATATGGACCGTACTTGTCATGCCGTATAAGTCACATGAAAATATCGCCTTGAAGATTTCAGGCAAATTGAGTAATAATTGCGCCATCTAGAAGCTCAAGAAGTCTAAACGGGAAATCCGTTCATATGGTGGCTAAATCAGGTATTGGATAGATTTAGTCCATACTTGACACAGTTGTTCGAAATCACACTAAAACGACATGTGCAAAATTTCAGCCAAATTTGATATTAATTGTGTCCTCTAGAGGCTCAAGAAGTCTAATCGGGAGATCGGTTTATATGACAGCTATATCAGGATATAGACTGATTCAGCCCATACTTGACACAGGTTATTGACTGATTTAGATAATTTTTAGCACAGTTGTTTGAAGTGCAAAATTTCAGCAAAATTCGTTAAGAGTTGTGCCCTCTAGAAGCTCAAGAAGTGAAGACCCAAGATCGATTTATATGGCAGCTATATTAAAACATGGACCGATTTGGCCCATTTACAATACCAAATGACCGAAGTATTTGTGCAGAATTTTAAGCGCCTTTGGGATTGGGGTTTTTAACAAAACCTTTGGGACATTTTTATGGCAAACTAAATGTTTTTATTACGAAGTTTTTCCTTTATTGCAACCTTGTAATGTTTGGCTTCAATATATCAAACAATTGTCCCAAACGTTGCATTATTGAACGCAACTAACTTTGTTTGTTGCAAAGCCTTAAGGACTTTCGCCTACGGTAAAAGGACCTTTCTTTTTTTTTGTAAAACCAAAAACTCTTTAATGGAAATCCGAAATGGATGGTTTCAACTCCCAAAAAGCCTTGCACAACCGAGCAGATAAAGAAAATGGAGAAAGTTGGGAACCACAACTTTGAGACACTCAGTAATTTTATCTACCTCGGCACCGCCGTAACCGAAACGAATGACACCAGTTTTGAGATTAAGCAAAGAATAATACTGGCAAACAGATGCTATTTTGGACTAAGCAAGCAGTTTAGGCCACCACTCGACAGACGAAGATTACACTATACAAGACACTGATACTACTCGTGCTGTTATATGGTTCTGAAGCATGGGTACTTGTGAATGCAGATGAGGCAGTGCTTGGAGTATTTGAGAGAAATATTCTTCGTAAAATATATGGACCAGTTTGCGTTAATGGAGAATATAGGCGACGTATGAACCACGAGCTGTATGAGTTGTATGACGACGATAGCATAGCTACACGCATCAAAATACAATGGCTACGTTGGCTAGGTCATGTTGTCAGAGTGGATGAAGAAGCTCCAGCAAAGAAGTCTTTCGAAGGCAAACACGGTGGTACACGCAAACCGCGAAGACCAAAAGGCCGATGGAAAGATGAAGTTGTGGGAGACACATCGAAACTTGGTGTCAGAGATATAAGAATGAGCGCAGATGATCGAGGCGGTTGCTAGGCGGCTAGTGGAACAAATATTCTGTCATAGCCAATTAAAGTAAAGTAGAAACTCTTTTAAAAGTGAAAGTGTTTCCAAAGCCTCAAATGATTATTCGCTTACCGGATTAATAATTATTCTCTTACTAGAGAAAAACGGTGAGTATTTGAGCGTATAAACCAATGATGAGCAAACCTTCTCAAACAATTCAACATTACAGTGCGCAATAAAATAATTCCACCCAAGCCCATGAACTTACAAATAATTGCATTGTGTGCTCGCCACTGGAACAGACACATTTTCACTTACAACATGTTTGTATTTTCTTTTTTTTACCGACCAAAGAGCAGTCAGAATGTTTGGCGGCTCGGTCGAGTGCGAATGCCCGTAAACAAGGAAAATTTATTTAAGTCTAAGGATCATAAATGCTGATATGTCCAATGACAAAAATCATTAGAACAACAGACAAATGGCTGCTGGGTACAAGAAAACACATCAAAAATTTCTAAGGCTCATTCATTGTATGGCAGTATTAACGCAACAAAGAAATAGCCATCCCGAAGTAGGTATTTAAATGTTCGATAAAAAGTCTCATAAGTATTTTTTGTTATGGTAAGGAGTACAGCAAATCATAATACAAAACTATAATGGAGTTGTGCCAAAATAGAAGACTATTTTAATATAATTGTGCCTCAGAACATTGAAATAAACCTAAATAAACTCTGAAAGAGTTTGAATTACCAACTGAGATCTGTTTATAATTGGTAAATACTTGAAATGTCATGACGATCAAGAATATATATACTTAATGAGGACTTGGGCGAATATTTCGAGGTATTGCAAATGGAATGACGAAATTTACATACCCCATCTTATAGTGGAGGGTATACAAATCTTACCACACATACCATTCAGTTTATTATTCATTGGCATTATGACCTTTTCAAATACTTCACTAGGTAATTTATATGCCAATTAAAATTTCAAGCATTATATAAATTTAAATATAACATTAGATCTTAATTGCAGCTATAGGGAGTCTTTCTACGAAAATATTGATTTATACAGCTGCCTAAAAATACATTCATCATTCTCTCTCTCTCTTTCTTCCTTTATATTTTCAATTACAAATGTAGCCTGTATAATTCCTTTGAATTTCTTGCCATTTACCTACTCACATCTTACATTTGCCTTTCTGGCCTTTTCTTAGGAAATTGTCGCTTTGAACTTGTCCTGAAGCCCATACCTAACTCATGAACTGTACGCGCAACTTGTAGTTCCACATTAATTATGGCCATGTTGTATGCGTACATATATCCATGATGTTGGGTTGGGAAATTCCTTTATGGTTAAGTTGTTGCATGAAATAATTGCTTTGTGCGTTTGTTATTAACCCCTTTGAGGAGCATAACATTCATTATTAAAAGATGTATAAACGCAATAATACACTGACCCAAGTTGAAGATGGCTTTAAAGAACAGTTTGTTTGGCTTAACTCAAAGAAAGATTTTCCAAAAGTGAGAGGGATGCAGCTAGTATTGCCACTAATCAAAATTTCAAATCCATAGAGAGTATTAAAAAAATGTTTTGTACAGAAAATTTTAAGGGCTATAATTGAACGAAAGAAAAAAGGGGGAGCTCCCTTAAAAGCCGATCTCCGGATTTGACATCATAAGCCCTTGGAAGTCGCAATTTTTGTATTGTATTTGTTATGGCTTCGAACAACAGTGCCAAGAATTGTCCCAATTACCAATCAGTAATATGTCCGTTTGGTTGGGTTTTGGGATGGGGCGTTCCACGAGGTAATTACATCTTAACGTTTTATATCAATTTCGTGTATAGGAGTTACCAGAAAATGTCGCTCAAATCGGTGCACCCATTTCCGAGATCGGGCGTTTTTGAAAACTGTGGTAAGGGGGAGGGTTCGACCCCTTTGGATATAAAATAAAGTAAAAATTAATTAAGTTCGGCAGTGCCGAACTTTTGATGCTTACAACAATGTCGGTACTTTTTGGCAACACTGGTTTAAACAGCTCACGCACGTTTCGTGTTTTGTTTCACTGTCAAACATCTTCAGTTTGGTCTATAATTTAACCATGAATCATCTTACAGACGAATATCGCTTGCAAATTATTGCATTTAATTATCAAAATGCGTGATCTGTTAAGAAAGTTCCTCGGGCGCTTCTTCCATTCCATCGACGAAGCTCATTTTTGGCTCAATGGGTACGTAAATGAGCATAGATGTCAACTTTGGAGTGAAGATTGGCCAGAAGCATAGCAAGAGCTACAAATGCATCCACAACAAGTCACAGTTTGGTGCGGTTTATGGGCTGGGGGCTTCATTGGACCGTACTTCTTCAAAGACGATGCGAATCGTAACATAACTGTGAATGGTGAGCGCTTTCGTGAGATTATATCCAACTTTTTTTTTGCCCAAAATGCAAGAGCTTGCCTTGCATGATATGTGGTTTCATCAAGACGGTGCCACATGTAACACTGCACGCGTAATAATGAACTTATTGAGAGGCGACTGCGGTGAAAATTTCATTTCACATTCGGGACCGTTTAATTGGACGACTAGAACGTGCGATTTAACGCCTTTAGACTATTTTTGTGGGACTTTGTGGACTCGTGTCATGAGATACCGGCCGAAGTGTTGGAAAGATTATGTCAAAATTGGACTAAGCGGATGGACAATTTGAGGACCTACCTTAAATTTGCTACGAATATCAAGGGTCGGGGGATAAATCACTGCGCCATGTTTTAGCGAAATCAGTTAATAAATGGACCGTTGACCTTAAATTGGGAGATCGGCCTATATGGGGGCTATATCAAGATATTGTCTGAGCTAGAACATTTTCGAGGGTTCCAAGACAACTCACTGTATCAAATTTCCACGAAACCGGGTAACCAGATGAGACTTATATGGGCTTTGGACCTTGAATGAGGAGATCGGTCCTTGTGGGAGCTATATCAAGATATAAGATATTGTCCGATCTGGGTCATATTCGATACTGAAATCGAGGTTCTTAAGATTACTCACTGTGACAAATTACAGCAAAATCGGTTAAAAATGCGGTTCTATAGGCTTTGGACCTTAAATCGTGAGATCGGTCAATTTGGGGGCTATATCAAGATATTGTTTAATCTGGGCCATATTCCATACGGATATCGAGGGTCCCGGGACAACTCAGTGCTCCAAATTTCAGCAAAATCGGATCGAAAATTCGGCTTTTATGGGTCTTGGTCTTTGAATCGGGGCATCGATCTATAGCAGGCTATATAAAAAGAAAATCGGTTCAGCCGTTTTTAACCTTTAGGGTGCAAGACTCTTTCCCTAAGATTTTAGGGTGCAAGATTCTTTCCCACGTTTTTGATGGTGGTAATCGTTATGGCGCAGACCTTTGCCTGAGAAACAGTACTTCCGTTCGGAAGATCCAGATACCCTTACTGACTCTTGTTTTGAGTCATCCATAATTATCCGCAATCACTTTCCTTGTGTCTCTATACAAAAATTGGAATAGTGGCCGTACTAGTTCCCCTCCAGAATGTCGAGCTACATGAGATTAAGCAGGAACATTAAGGTCCGATCTGTGTGGTGTTCATTGCTGTCACGAGAAGCTTAGCTGCAAGCTACCGGGAGCTACCACAGGTTGCGGATTGAGGAATGCTCCACACGTTTTAACTATAACGGCATTCGCGGACAATCAGCGGTATCGAGGGGAAGGTCAGTGAGAGGTCAGGCGGCACCGGTTCTTACACAAATACTGAGAGCCTATGATGCTCGATATGAAAAGGCGAGTTAATGATGCCTTTAAATAACCAAGAGCTTGCTCACCTACAGGAGCTTGACGAGGATCGCCACCTCCACATGAAAATGTGGCTATAACAACAATCTGAGCTAAAGCACGGCTTTCATTCCATACATTGGTGTAGACTTCAGCAATTACATGCTCTTCTCAAAAACAAATCCGTCAATCCACAGCCTTTTATCATATCAGTACTGGCTTATAATGGCTGTGTACATCTAGGATATTGGCAACTCCCCGATTCTATTAGTAACACGCCAAAGTAGCGGTAGCTGGAAAGAGGTTCCAATCGAAAATTCTGAAATTAATTTTTTGTGAAAGCCAAAAAGGAAATTTGATCGAAATTTTGTTTATTTATAGTAAAACCCTTTAAACCGGCAACCATCATATATATAAAATATTTAGATTTCGAATTGGTCCCAGATTATCAGCTTTCATATGAATGAAGTAACATAGCTTAAGGTGATTGTACCCTTTTAAAAAAATTCATAAATATAAACAACGAAAGATTTTAAGCGAAAATGTAATTAATTCTTTTTTCTCACAGGATCAAGAACGAAAGTAAATAAATAGGCAATGGAAAATCTTGACAATAAAGCTCGTCCTTGAAGGTTTACCATATAAATAAGTCACAAACCAGTGGTTTGTATTTGTTTCCACAATTGAATTGAATGAAGGGGGTAAATTTTATTGCCTACTTTAGGGGGTTTTGTATAACAACTAAAGTTAAAAGCAAATAAAGGGCCAGCGTCAACAATATAAAGGAAGAAAAAACTTCTAGTCTGCTTATACATTTCATTTAATGGAAAAGTTAAGCAAAATATTTCATTAAAATCCTACCTTTTTGTTCAAGCATAAATAAAAAGAATGTTTCCTGATTTAAGGGTCATATTGCAGGATATTTTGGTGAATACATTTCTGTTTCAGACAAAATGAGGTACGAATGAAAATAAATTGAAATGTAATTGCTTTGAATTCCTAACAAAAATAAAACATGAAAACACAATGATAAGGGTAGAGTTTAGTATAAATAGGGATTCAAAGGATTTATGGGCATTCGGGGAGAATGCTCACTTTTGCTTGCTTTTTTCATATTTAAATCAATAGAGAAATTTTGGGCTCAACCATAAATATTTAATGAACTTAATTAATTAGGGTCATTTTAAACTTTTTTATGAAGCTATTTAATTAAGCTATTTTATGTAAATGCAAAATTTGCCCATGAACATTCTACTAAGGAACAGGGGCAAACTTCTCACATATCAAAGAGTGCAGTCCGATTCAAGTTTTAAGCTCAATGATAAGGGGCTTCCTTTTTATAGCCGAGTCCGAACGGCGTGCCGCAGAGCGACACCTCTTTGGAGAGAAATTTTACATGAAATTTTACCTAACAAATGTTGCCAGCATTAGGAGGGGAAAACCACCGCTGAAAATTTTTTTTCAGATGGTCTCGCCAGGATTTGAACCCATAGGCGAATATGCTAACCTATGCTCTACGGTGGCTTACATAAAAGCTATTTTATATAAACCATTTAAAATAAGTTATTTATTATTAAAGAAACTCTGAGCAAATTTACAGTAGACATATCTTTTATTTCTGAGGAAGCTGATGCCTTAAGTACTCGAAAAGATTTCAACATCTATTGAGCTTATCGTCTTCATTGTCTTAACGATCACAAGATTGGCATCGATATATCACAACAAGTTTTTTTAATCGATTAAATCAATTTTGTGGATTTTTCCAAAAATATTTGTCTTCTATAGCCAACTTCACAAATAGTATTCCAGCATTTTCATGATCTCATATTTGTATCTTCGCCATATCTAAAAGCAATTCCTATGTAACACTTATGGACTCTGAGATATATTATGGCCAGCCAATAGCAAATGTCGATGGCTTATGGTTTCCAAATATATTGCATACCTTTAGGTGCCTTATTAACCAACGGCAATAGCATCGTTTCATATAAATGAAGAAAAAATTCTTTTCTTTTCTCTTTATTACTAAGGCTAATTAATCAAATTCTTGATCATTACAAGATTTATTCTCAAAACTAAAAGTCATTGACTGCCATTAGTATTGAAGGTTCATGGAAGGCAGCATACTCTAAGGCGTTCAAGGTGCTTGATATTATTAAAATGCTGGCATTTATTAGTTCTATTAATAACAAGCTCTTCACTGCACATTCTAAAAGCAAAGAAAACTTTTACAAAACAATAATTAATATTTCATGCTTTGTTATGCTATGTGTATTCAAAGCACGTCATGTAGGCACATATTTAATTGATGGCTCGTTTGGCAAAAACGTGCTTCAGCACTTGGGTGAGGTGTTATGAAAGAAATTAAAACAACAAGCAAATTGTGTGCTTAATTACTATTAAGGTTAGGAAATCTTGCATAAAATGCCATTGTTGGGGAGAATAAATAAAAGCGAATGGTTTTGTGGCATTAATTCCAACACTTTGAGTTAAGATATAGAGATTTTTGTAGAAACAAGGTATGCTTTTGGGCTTTGCATTTTGTTTGCGTGCCTTGTCAAATGTATTAATTTTGTGTAGTAGACTTTTGGTAGGTTTTAATAAAGCAATTCGTTAGTTAAAGATTTCAACCATAACCATTACAAATTTAGGGAAAAATATTATGGATGCCAGGAAAAAGAAGTTATTAATATCATTGTTAAAAAAAATAGAGAATTATTCATAACCTCAATATATTTCAAAAAATGCCTCTACATGGGGTCCGAGCAACCATAAAATTTGTAGACCCAACACCTTAGAAAGGGGGTTTACTAATCTAGTCATTCCGTTTGAAACACTTCGAAATATTAATCTGCGACCACATAAAGTATATATATTCTGGAACGTATCGACATTCTGGGTCGATCTAGACCTGTCCGTCCGTCCGTCTGTCGAAATCATAATAGCGATCGAACGCGTAAAGCTAGCTGCTTGAAATATTGCACATACTTAATTTTGATTAGGGCCGTAAGGTATTGCAAATGGACCATATCTGACCAATATCAAGTATGATCTGAATCGGTCTATGAACAAATATAGCCCCCATATAAACCGATTTCCGGATGTGAATTCTTAAGCCCTTAGAAGCCTCAATTTTCATCCCATTTGGCTGAAATTTGGAACAAAGATTTGAGTTATGACTTCCAACCACCATGCTAACTATGAGGCTAATAGGTGTATAAACAGACATAGTCCCCATATAAACCGATCCCGGATTTGACTTCTTCAGCCCTTAGAAGTCTAAATGTTCACCTGATTTGGCTGAAATATGGCCTATCTTATGACTTACAACATCAGTATCAAGTTTTATCTGGATCGGTGAATATGGTTATATAGGCCCCCCTTAGTACCGATATGGCTTCTTGAGACCAAAATAATTCAAATACAAACTCAGTTGCAAATTTTGTCAATGAACATTCCACTAAGGAACAGGGACAAACTTCTCACATATTAATCGGTGCAGTCCGATTCAAGTTTAAGCTATCATTGAGTTTAAGGTATCGTTGAAAGGCCTCCTTTTTACATCAGAGTCCGAACGACGTGCCGTAGTGCGACATCTCTTTGCAGAGAAGTTTTACATGGAATAGTACCTCACAAATGTTATCAGCATAAGAAGGGGAAAACTACTGTTGAAAATTTTGTCTCATGGTTTCGCCAGGATTCGAACCCAGGCAAATTTTTTAGTGGAATCCATGGTGGTGGGTACCCAAGATTCGGCCCGACCGATCTTAGCACGCTTTTACTTGCTTAAATTAATTTGAGCAAGAAGACGTTTGACCATGCCGATTCTTGAGAACCACTACCATGGATTCTGCCCAAAATGTACTCAAGTCAATAAAGTAGCTAATAAGGTAAAAGTTAAAGCTTCTTGCACCCAGAGAAAATTTAATACCAAACGTGCTCATTTCAATACCATACGGTATTGATAGTAAAACAACAGGGTATGGCAACAAAGCAATACCGTATGGTATGGATAAAATATTAAATAATTAGTATCCTTTGTTATTAGCCATATAACCGAACTTAAACCAATAACGGTTTGTGTATTAATACCAATAACATATTGGTATTAAAACTAATACCAGGTTTAATACCAATATGTTATTGGTTTTAATACAAAACCGTTATTGGTTTAAGTACCAAACCGTTATTGGTTTAAGTATCAAATCTTTACTGAATATTCCACCAACGAACCATATTATTGGGTTGCCCAAAAAGTAATTGCGGATTTTTTTAAAAGAAAGTAAATGCATTTTTAATAAAACTTATTTAGAATGAACACTTTTTTTCTAAAGCAAGCTAAAAGTAACCGCTGATAACTGACAAAAGAAAGAATGCAATTACAGAGTCACAAGCTGTGAAAAAATTTGTCAACGCCGACTATATGAAAAATCCGCAATTACTTTTTGGGCAACCAATAAAAAAGCAATAGAAGATAATTCTAATTTTTTTCTTTCTTTCGATTATGTCTGTTAATTATTAGTTGGAATTAAATAATTCCCAAAATAATGTTACACCGAGACCAACCTCGATTCTTTGTATTCAACAATTGATCCCATACCCATTGATTCCCAGTAGTGGTTTTTATATGAACACATTAACACATTGTGTACCAACAAGACATTTTATCATTTTTTCATATAGATAACGACCTTAGAGTTTGTACTGTTTCCATTTCCTTCGCTTTTGAGTATTGAAAAACATTTTTACGTACACAAATCTGAACATTTGATTAAATAACAAGCAGACAGGCGCCGAGCCGAACTTTGGATACTCACCACCTCCAGTACATATGTTAATCACCGTTAGTCATAATTCGGTGAAAAATTAGTAAATTATGGCCTCATAGCAGCTATATCGAAATATGGTCCGATTTGGGCCGAATTCGGTAGGGAAATTGAACAATGACCTGCAAGTCACTGATAAATTTTGTGGAACAAAATATTGGTCTTTTTGGTAGCTTTATCCAAATATAAACCCATCTGAACCATACACGACACGGATGTCGAAAAGTCACTGCGTCAAATTTTATGGACCCAAGGCCTTAAATCGAGAGATCGGTCTATATGGCAGCTAAATCCAAATCTCAACCGATCGGGCCAAATTGAAGAAGAATGTCGAGTAACCTAACACAACTCACTGTTCCGAATTTCAGCAAAATCGGATAATAAATGTGGCTTTCATGGGCCTTAGACCTTAAATCGTTGAATCGGTCTATATCAAGATATAGCCCATCTTCGAACTTATTCTGCCTATGAACAAAAAAGAATCTGCGCAAACTTTCAGCTCAATATATCTATTTTTTAAGACAGTAGCCAGATTTTTACAGACAGACGAACGGACATGGCTAGATCGTCTACGATTTGAGAAGAATACAAATGTGACGCCGCCAATTCTTAATAGCCTCATTTGTCTGGTATTAAATTGATACCAAATGGTATTAAAAATTTAGATAATACCAGCCGTATTAGTAAGGTACCGTCCTATTTCTATCATTGTGGGGACGTAGAAGATTAATCCGGAGATATGTTTGTATGTGAGATATATCAGGTTATAGACCGATTTGGACTGTACTTTACTCGATGCCTGGAAGTCATAATAAAGCACTACGTGCAAAATTTCTGCCAAAACGGATACAATTTTTTGCAGGGGCTCAAGATGTTAAATCAGAAGATGGACTTCTGTGGGAGCTACATTAGGATAAAGCCCGTTTTGTCCGTTTTTTGTGTTACAAATGGAAAGACTTGATTAGTATGCCCTCCATTCTGTGACGGTGGGTATAAAAATTGGCAAAAATTATTTAGGTTCTCTGTTACTCTCAAATACAAGTAACTATAAAACTTTTAGTATGTATCAATTTATTATCCAACAAAATTGTACTAACCATATTCATTTGGAACAAATAAAGAAGAAATAAGGGCATACTTTAGGGATCAATTTAGTTATTAAAAATGATGTCATCATTTAACTTAAATATATTCTTATGTGCCAGTTATCGTAAGTGGTTGTCTAGAGCAATCAAAAGGCAGTTTAATCAAGATAGTTTTGGGAGTAATTACTATATTAAAACTCATAGCCTAGTTTGAGGCCGTCCTACACGTGTATGTCTAATTTTCTCCTTACACACTTACCGTTATGATAAGAAAGATACCAGTATAAAACTTAATATGTCTAGTTAAATTAAAATGTCTTGCCATAAGCATAAGGTTTTAACAAAAACACCCCTTATAACACATTATAGTAGCATATTTACTGGGGAGAAATTCCATATATTTGTAAAGAGTACAACATACCCGTAGGCGCTAAGAATCTACACTTAGCTCACATATTACTCTTTGTGGCTATCATTTGCTTGTTCTCCTGAAGACGTTAATTTGATGTAATGATGTAATAATGTTGTGCAAAAAAGCCTCTTCAAAGGTGGCAATTACAAAATAATCACATACTTTGAGGCGGAGTAAAGCTGTCTCTTGTATGTGGCTTAATTGCGTGTGGTTTATGTCAAAACTCATAACAATATACGAAATTGTTTTAAATTGCATAAATGAAAATGTTTAGGTCAAATGGGGGTTGTAGAAAATTATGTTGTCGACTTGGCTTTAAGAGAGAAAAAGGAGAAGAAGATGTTCTATAGAAATATTTTAGATGAATAGTTTTTGATTGGTTGAGATTTTTATTTTTTTTTTTTTAAGCTTGGAACAAAAGTAAAATAGTTTTTTTTTCATCGAGTTTTTCCAAGAAGAAGAAGTCTCAAATACATCGTTTTTGATATCTTTACACTACTAAAACCTTTACGATACCTTTTACACAAACGAATTTTTTCTTAGCATTTTTTCCAACATTTTGTGGTCCTAGCGTATTTTTGTCAGAAATTTGCATCCTTTTATTCTTATTGCAGCTATAAGGGGACTACCATTAATTTCTATCTTTCCCAAAATTTTCCATTTTCCTTATAGACTATTTTCATTCCTTTCAAAAAGCAATTTGTACATTTTAAATTTAAATCATATTTGTGCCTTAGATTGGTCCCAAGTCGCTTCAAGTGTTGTTAAGTTTTCGTAGATGGTGTCATGCATCAATTCACCCAAACCATTATCCCTTTTCAAAATGTGATTTTACATTCACACTGTAACCTATTGTTTGCACAAAATCCAATTCTTATCTAGGAAACCAAATGGGCTGTGCTTGTTTGGTATTTCTTTTTTTTTTTCTCTCTCTTTGAGAACTCTCAGACAATGAGGAAAGCTCATAACAATGATGGATTGAAAGAATAGTCAGTCATAAGAATACATGAGTGAGTACATCATCATCTGAACGAACCTTATTGTAAGGTCACTACTTTTGTAGACTTCAATCTGGCTAACAATGCTAACAAGACAATTTTTGGTTGTGTTAATTTACCTTTAGTTGTTGGTATTGTTGAAATGTTCAAATGATAATACAATACCATTGACAGATGTTGCTGACAAATAAAAAAAAAATTGCTAAAAATCCTTGGAGATACACCAAGAACCGAGAACTTGAACTATACAATGACAGAACCGAAATTTGATAAGACCTTAAGGAATTTTCGACAAGCAGCACATGTTTTATATACATAAATAAGAGTTTATGGAGCTTGAAGCAGGAATTTTCAAATATTTTCATCCATAATCATCATCCTCTTTTTCTTAAATTCGTATATACTTCCTAATGTAAGAGTTATCTACATTTCATGGATATACATAAAACTCTTGTATGTTTGATAATATTAGCTGGCATTATTGGTATCCAACAATGTCATTTAATTTCATGGAAGATTGTTGGGTATTTATTATCATTATCAGCCATAATACACAAATGTTTCTTCGTTTACAACATTTAGACAGTCGCCTTTTATGCCAAAGATACACCCCGGTTTAGGCATGGAAGACACAAAAAACAGACAAATTGTATTTCCTTTAAAATATCTGCCTTATTTAACATAAAATCGTAAAATATTCCTTCCACTTTGCTAGCCTGTGTTCAATTTGAGCTTGAAATGGAAAATACAAAAATGTGATGCCTACTTTAAGGGATCATCATGTTGTTAAAGTGTTGTATAATATTAGGTGGATTTTATTTCGGTGGTTGTGAGATATATGGGGAACTACAATTGTTGACTTGCGAAACGTCTGCGTTTGAATCATAGCGAGAGCAAAGAGGTGATGACACGCACCATACGAAATGGTCCAAAAATGGAGTTCGTCATCATCGATAAAAGAAAGTACCTTTTTGTCGGTTAATGTGATGGTCTTAGGAAAATTCTGCAAAAATTTGCAGTGCCTTTTTAACTAGAAGAAAATATTTCTTTTATTAAAAATGGTGCATATTTTTAGGCGTTCATCATATTATGAGACAAGGTAAACCACTATCTGGCCTTTGGTCTAAACTACAAATTAATTGTGCATGCTTTAAGAATATTTTATTTTTAAGCTTCTTTTTTAAGATGAAACTAAGGTAAATTTTTGAGGAAATATTTGCCAAACCTATAATGCTAAAATTGTTGTATACTTTTAGGAGCTCAATTTATAAAATTGGCGGCGAAGAGACTTTCACTGAGTAGATTGTTGGTGAGGAAAGTCGCTGAGGAGAATGTCTCGGCCGAAACTGTCGGCTAAGAGACTTTCGCTGAGAACACAGGGAGGTGGCTGTTGTTCAGCAGATTGCCACTGAGAAGACTGTTGGTGAGGCGGAAACTGTCGCTGAAGAGAGTGTTTCTTAGGAGACTGTCACTAAGAAAATTGTTGTTTAGAAAATTTTCGGCGAAGAGACTTTCACTGAGTAGATTGTTGGGGAGGAAACTCGCTGAGGAGAATGTCTTGGCGGAAACTGTCGCTAAGAAAACTGTCGCCGGAGAGACTTTTGCTGAGAACACTGTCGGGGAGGTGGCTGTCGGTCAGGAGATTGTCACTGAGGAGACAATGTCCCGGCGGAAACTGTCGCTGAGAAAACTATTGGCGAAGAGACTTTTGCTGAGAACACAGTCAGGGAATAGGCTGTCGCTAAGGAAACTGTCACTAAGGAGAGTGTCGGTAGGAAAAACTATCACTGAGGAGACCATCGCTGAAAAACCTGACACCGAGGAGACTGGCGCTAAGTCTCTCAGGGAGGAGACTGTGGCTAAGCACGATTTCGCTGAGGAGATTGCCGCTTGTCTCTGAAGAGACTGCCACGGGGGACCATTTAGGTGAAAAGTATATAACAGCTCTTCACCACAGTCTGAAGTGGAATAATAAAACTACCCAGGTATCGTGTTGTTTTGGGATTTCTTTAGCAATTGATTTCCTGGGTACGACACAACGTTGGAAAAATGCTGGATAATTGATGTGTTTGTGGAGTTTGATGTTTATAAGTTTAAGAGCTGAGGAGACTGACACAGAGAGATTCGTTACTAAATAGAAGGACGATAGATAGAAATGAGACTGAGAAAGGAGACTGTTACAAGTGGCTTTCAATGAGGAAGTTATCGCTAAGGAGGCTGTCACCTAGAAGATTGTACCCGAGGAAACTACGGTCGAGGAAATTGTCTGTAAGGAAACTCTCATTGACTAACCTTGATCGGACCGTTGAGCAGACTGTCGCTGAATGTTGCTGAGCACACAGTCACTATGAAGACTGTCGCTAAGGAGATTGTCACTGAGGGGGCAGTCGCTGAGGAGACCATTGCTGAAGAGACTTGCATTGACGAAACATTCGCTGAGAAAGGAGACTGTCACAGAGGAAATTGTCACTAAGGAGGCTGCCACTGAAAATATTGTAGCCGAGGAAACTGTGGTCCGTCGATAGGCTGATTGTTGCTGAGCACACTGTCACTAAGGAGACGGTTGCCAAGGAGATTATCGCTAGAGAGACTTTCACTGAGGGAACTGTCGATGAGTAAATCAAAAAGGAGACTGTACAACGACTTTTGCTAAAAAAACTTTTAGGTTAGGTTAAGTTAGGCTGAAAAGAGGGTGAGTATATTATTCTGCCCATAAGACTGTGGAAATACACCTGCCAGTAATCGGGTTGTTGTGCGCTCTCGTTAAGCGTAAGAATTGGGGCATAATTTTAGTGGTTCGGTATTCTGTTGAAGTGGTCCGTTAAATTTGGCAAATTTTGCAGTCTTTATAACATTTTAGGAATTTGAGAATTGAAATGTGTTGCATACTTTAAGGATATGATGATATTGAGGTACAAGAATTGCTGTACACTTTTTGTAGATCCCCTTTTTTCCGAAACGCTGCCTAAATTTTGGGGAATGTTGCGATATATGTAGTATTTTATAAATATTTGAATTAAAATGCGGTGCATACTTTAAGGAGATGATGTTGAATTTGGAATATATTAATACATAAAACTATGCGAAGTTCATTGCGCTGAGCTGTATTAATTCGAATGTAATGGATTGACAGACATGGCTGGAATTACGAGATTAGTTAAGTCCCATCTTATGGAGGTGGATACAAAATTTGGTGCATACTTTTGGGGCGTGGATACTTCAAAGCGATACAGATTAATGAGTGCATTTGTAGTAAAAGTGTCGGCCAAGGAAGAATTGTTCTTCTAAGAGGCCTATAGTTTCTTTTATTGAGAATATCTTTATACTTTGTGGCTGAAAAAACATGCCCAATATCTTGATAAATATTATTTTCCTGGGTTACGAATTAAAGTTTTTTCTCTGCGACTTCTTCCTGTACACTTGATGACGACAAAGTGTTGAACAAACATAATGGTGATGTATTAAACTTGAATTTGGTATAAACAGTAGAGCAGAAAAATCATTTTTGTTAAACAATATTAAATTATTTCATTTTATTTAATTCCTTCTTTGCCCTCCAGTTTCATATCCCACCCAAAAATCTTCTTGCCCTTGTTAAGTAGGCGAAAATACTCGCATCCTTGTATCTGCATATATGCAAATGAGCTGCCAACAGTAATCATCATCCTGTTCAGTATCGTCTTTGTCTTGGGTATTTTCATGTTTGTATTTGTCACTTTGTCTGTTTTTTTTTTGGGAGGTTTCGAAACAGGGGCTTGACATGAACTTATGCAAATTTCTTGGTGAGCTCATGTGTGTGACTTGCCTGTAATTCCTTCTTAACTTTTGTGACGTTCAAGTTCACTCACTTAATCCCTCTCCACGGGAAACAAAAAAAAAAAAAAACGCTTTATGGTGTTTCGTTTTGTTTTGGCTGCAAACAGTGAAGTGAAAGGAAAAATATGGAAAATAATATTGCCAAAGTTCATGAAAGTGTGACGTAAAGGTAAAGCAAGCAAAAGAATTTCATAAAATTGAATCATTTGCCAAAAGTGCAAAGCAATTTGACTTGGAAATTTTTTGGCATATATTCTTACAAAATTGTAGCATACTTTATATTGATACAAAGCAAGTAAAATTCAATTGAAATATGTTAACTTTTAACGGTTGATACAACAAAAAAGGGAATTTTTAAAGAAATGGGTTGGCCTTGATGAAAGGAAGTCATTTAAGATTAGGTAGATTGGATGGGACTTAAGACAAAAAATCTTAAAATTAAAAATTCACAAGAAATAAAATATGAACGTAAAACCTCGTGCTTACGAACTTGTTGGCCATTTATTTTCATTTTATGATGAAAAGAAAGACGAAAGATACTCCTCTCAAAAAGTTTTAATATTTGATTGGGACATTTTCTAACAAAAAATTAAAAAAGAAGCTCCAACAGTAAGGTCACATAAAATAATTAATTAAGCTCGTTGCTTTTTGTCGTCACACAAAGTAAAGCTAGAAAAAAGAAATATTCATCATTTTCACTAAGGCCCAGAAAATTATGGTAGAGCCATTCAAGGTTGTTCAAGAAAAAAAAAACATAAAAGAAACGAAAAAACCAATAGAATAACTTGAAGGCATTCTAAAGAACATGCAAAAATATATTTCCATCTATGGCTTTAAACAAGGAAAGCAAAATAACTGCATTTGCCTAAAATTCTGAGTCACTTCCTTGACAAACACCTAAAAGTATACTATATTTCTCAGCACATACAAAAAGGTGATATTTTGTGTGCTTTAAGTTGTTGTTGTGCTTTATGATACACAAGTGAGTGTCTTTACTTGTTCACTACTACTTAGACAGGTTTTTAATAAGACTTGAAGTATGAGAATAAATAGTCCAAGTAGGTATGCTATGAAATATTTAGTTTCTGAAGCAGCCGCCAAGTATGTTGTTGTTTGTAAGCTGAGAAAAGATTGTTGGCATAATATGACTTATAAATGAAAGTCACACCCACCTTTCTAACATATTTCCTGCGAAACGAGTCACGCTGGTTTACTCAGGGGAGAGGGGTTAAACCATTGCCGTCTTCGGGGATTTAGCATAGCTGAGAGTAATTTGATTAAAATAAAGCATACAATAAGGCGGTAAGAGAGTAAAATAGACATCTGCTATAAATTTCAATTAAAGTGTATCATTTTCCAGTTCTACCATATCATGAGCGATAGGGGCTTTCAGTAAAAGAGTTGATTGTTGCGCAGGTCGCTGTTGGGTGATGGTCACAGCCAGAAATTAGGTAAACTGCCTCATAAACTCTAGATTTAAAAAAAAAACTATCACCTTCTAAGGGTCTCTCTAGCAGATAATAGAGTTAAAAAATCGACATTTCGAACAGAAATCACTACAGCTGTCGTAGCAAGGTATATATGATTATGTTACAAACCAAAAATACTACTATCCAAAATACTCGCCTAAAAGAAAAAATGCTTTTCGAGTCTGTAGTGGCACAAATATTCAAATTGCAGCCTAGCGACACTGGAAGATATTTTCCCCCTAGGTTACAGTTCTGAGGTTGTTTAAAGGAAGTTTACCTTCCTTCCATGTCAAATTTTGCCTAGTGTTTATGTCGAAACTACACCTGCTTGAGGGAAAGCTAAGCTTTCTTGGAAAAAGGTACTAAAGTTAGCATTATTTTGGATAAAGAGTATTAAAGCTAACCTTTCCTAGGAGAAAGTATATTAAAGTTACCGGAAAATCGGAAAAAGGGTATAAAAGGATATTTCTCGGAAGAAAGGGTACTAGAGCTAACTTTTCTTGGAAGAAGGGGTACTAAAGCGACCCTTTCTTTGAAGAATGGGAAATAAAGCTACGCTTTCCTAGAAGAAAGGGAATCAAAGCTACCCTTTTTTAGAAGAAAGTGTACTGAAGTTACCCTTTTACCCTAAGCTACATTTCCTTGGGAGAAGGTGTTTTAAAGCTACCCTTACTTAGAGGAAGAAGGAAGTGTTATAAAGTTACCCTTTTATAGGAAGAAGAAAGTATACTTAAGCCGCCATTTCTTAAAAGAGAGGGAAATAAAGCTCTCCTTTATTAGAGAAAAGGTACTAAAGCTACCGTTTCTTAGAAGAAAGGGAAACAAAGTTACCCTTTCCTAGAAGAAAGATTACAAAAGCTACCCTTCATTAGAAGAAAGGGTATAAAAGCGTAATAAATTTACTCTTTCCTGGGAGAAAGGGTATTAAAGCTACCCCATTTTAGATGAATGGGCACTAAAGCTACACTTTTTTAGAAGAAAAGGTGCTAAAGCAGAAAGGGTACTAAAGCTAACCTTTCATGGGAGAAAGGGTACTACCATTTCATGGGGGAACTAGTACTTAAGCGACCTTTCCTTGAGAGAAGGGGTAATAATGCTACCCTTTCTTAGAAGAAAGGGTTCATAAGCTATTCTTTATTGGCAGAAAACTTACTAAAGCTGCCTTTTTTTGGAAGAAAGGTACTAAAGCTACCCTAAATTTTCTCTCAAGAAAAGCTACCTTTTCCTGGGAAAAGAATTCTAAAGCTATCCTCTCTTGAGAGAAAAGAGTGCTGAAGCTACCCTCTCTTGATTGAAAGGGTACTTAATCTACACTTTCATAAAAGAAAGGGTACTAAACCTATCCTTTCTTAGAAGAAAGGGTACTAAAGATACCATTTCTTAGAAGAAAGGGTTCTTAAGCTACTCTTTATTGAACGAAAGGGATCTCTTTCATAAAAAAAGCGTTCCAAGGCGGAGAAAGGGTATTAAATCTACCCTCTATTGGGAGAAAAGCTACTAATGCTACCCTTTCTTGGTTGAAATAGTACTAAAGCTATCCTTTCTTGGTTGAAATGGTACAAAAACTACATTTTCTTTGTTGGGAAAAAAGGTAATTTTGCTTTCCTTTCTTGGAAAAGGGGTATAATATCTACCCTTTCTCGGGAGAAAGAGTGCTACAGCTACTCCTTCTCTGAGGAAATGGTACTAAAGCTACTTTTGTTGGGAGAAAGTGTACTCAAGCTGCCTCCCCCTTGAGGAAAGGGTACTAAATCTACCATTTTTGGCAAAAAGGGTACTAAGGCTATCATTCTTGACAGAAAGGCACTAAAGCTTCGCTTTCTTGAGAGAAAGGGTTTAAAGCTACCCATTTCTTGGAAGAAATTGTGCTTAAGCTACGCTTTCTTAGAAGAAAGGGTACTAAAGCTATCTTTTCTTGTAAGAAGGGGTCTTAACCCATCTTTCTTGTTAGAAAGAGCACTAAAGCTTCCATTTTTCTGGAGAAAGTGTGCTAAATCTACTCTTCCTTGTTAGAAAGGGTGCTAAAGTTACCTTGTTGTTAAAGAAAGGGTTCTAAAGCTACTCTTTCTTGACAGAGAGGGTATTAAAACTACCCTTTCTTAGGAGAAATGGTACTTAAGCTACCCCTTTTGAAAGAAAGGGTACTAGAACTACCCTTACTTGGGAGAAAGTGTACTTAAACTACCCTTTCGTAGGAGAAAGGACACCTACGCCACCCTTTTTAAGAAAAAAGGTACTAAATCTACATTTTCTTGGAGGAAAGGATACTAAATACCTTTTTTTAGGAGAAAAGGTACTTAAGCTGCCCTTTCTTAGAAGAAAGGGTTCTTAAGCTACTTTTTCTTAAAAGAAAGTATACAAAAGATACCGTTGCTTGGGAGATAGGGTAGTAAAGCTACGCTATCTTTGGAGAAAGTTACTAAAGCTACCTTTTATTGGTGGAAAGGGTACTAAAGCTAGTCTTTCTTAGGAGAAAAGCTACTAAAACACACTTTTTGGGAAAAAGAGGAACTTTATACACACCTTCTTGGGGAAAATGTATTAAGAACACACTTTCTTGGGAGAAATGGTAATAAACTACCCTGTCCCAAGCGAAAGGGTATTAAAACTACCCTTTCCCAAGCGAGAGGGTATTGAGACTACCTTTTCCCAAAAGCAAAGGAATGGAAACTACCCTTTCCTAAGAAAAAATACATTAAAACTACACTCTCGAAAAGTAAAGGGTATTGAAACTATTCTTCCAAAAAGCAAGAGTATTGGAACTTTCTTTCCAAGAAGAACTCTTCTTTCCCAAGGTATTGTAACCACACTTTCCCAAGTAAAAGGGATTGGAATCTACCTTTTCCAAAAGAAAGGGAATTGAAGGGAATCGAAACTATCCTTTCCTAAGAAAAAGAGCATTGAAACTACCCTCTCGAAAAGTAAAGGCTATTGAAACTATCCTTTTCAAAAAGCAATACTATTGGAACTTTCTTTCCAAGGAGAACTATTCTTTCCCATGGTATTGAAACCACACTTTCCCAAGTAAAAGGGTATTGAAAATACCTTCTCCAATAGAAAGGGAATTGAACCTACCTTTTCCCAAAAGGAAGGGTTTTTAAACTTCCCTTTTTCCAAGAAAAAGGGTCTTAAAACTAGCTTTAAAAATTTTTTTCCAAAGTGAAAGAGTATTAAAACTACCCTTTCCAAAGAGAAATGCTATTAAACTACCCTTTCCAAGGGGAACCTTTCCAATTCTTTCCAAAAAGAATCTACCCTTTCCAACGAGAAAGGATTTTGAAACTACCCTTTCACAAGAAAAAGGATATTGAAACTTTTCCAAGAGAAAGGGTATTGAAACTTCCCTTTCCCAAGAGAAAGGGTATTGAAACTACCCTTTCCCAAGAGAATGGTTGTTGAAACTATGCTTTCTCAAAAGAAAGGGTAATTAAGCTTCCCTTTTCCAGGAGAAAGGGTATTAAAACTACCCTTTCTTGGGTAGTTTTAAACTATCGTTTCCCAAGATAAAGGTTGTTAAAAATACCTTTTCTTGCGAGAGATGGGTTTCAAGAACTACCCATTGGGAAGAGGATCTACTCTATTAAAACAACCTTTTCTCACTTTTCCAAGAAAATAGTCAAAGACTAAACTCCAGTAGGATAAGGTGTATTTAAACAACCCTATCTGGGATTAAAGGATTCGAAATTACCCTCTCTGATCAGAAGGGGTGTTAAAATTTTCCTTTTTTGGGAAAAATGGTATTAAAAGTGATATTTCTCAAAAGTTTTACAACTACTGCCCTTTCTACACTTCCCCAAAAAAATCAAAAATTAAATAATGACAGCAAAAGGATTCTTATACTATGCCAGGGAGAATGTTATTAATGGGATTCCCTTTCCCTAGCATAAGAGCGATAATGGAAATTTTCTCTTTTTTATATTTTATTGCCACATTTTATTAAAGTCCTCTAAGAATTCACTTAGCCCTATGCTATTCCTTCTATTTTCAATTCCAAATTTATTTCCTTAAGTGCTCAACGCAATCAAGTGCTTTCAGGCGAAAGCATTTAATATTAAAATAAAGTGGCATGCACTTCATTTGTTATATCCTTTTTGGGATTCTTAGCATACTTTTAGCTGCTTAATCAATTGGAATGCAAAAACAGCATACTTTCTGCTGTCTTATCTTCGTTTTTTTTCGTAGAAATCATTTGTCCCATTTCCTCCTCCCCAAAGCGGAAGTGATCAATGGGGGGATTGTAAATTTACTTTCAACTTAATCGATAAAGAACAATAAACGAACATTTGAGGCAAACAAACGAATCATGGTGTCTCAATATCTGGAGCGGAAATGTTACTAATTAAGGCAAAGTTTCATATAAGTTCCAATGCCAGCACAGCCATTTATGTAGATAGTGGCAATTTGCAATGTTACAGCCTGGGCACGAGGATGAGCAATGAAGATGTTCTTGTTGTTGTTGTCGTTCGTTCTTACAACGATGGCCAACTGGGGACTGGGACTCTAACCAGCTGGATGTCTCCGTTGGTCTTTTGTTTGCTTAACACCAACGATAACACCTACAGCATGCCACTGGCATTATAAGGAGGGGGCTGAATGGGGGCCATTGGTTGGGCCACCCATAATACCTCCTCGTACATACAACGCTTCATTGATTCGACTTTGAATGATGGCCACTGGAGTCTTGTCGTCCATAGTGACTGTATAAGACCATGGAATACTGAACTGAAGCCACTACATCAGCACCGAGTGTTATAAATGTTGGAAGCAAGTGGTAAATAAATGAGGTTGTCCATTGGCTTCCACTTCATTCCAAATGAAAGTAATTGCTGTTTGCATTTGTCAGGCACAAATCGTTTATTCTGTTTGCCAAGCTGAGACTTTTGGGTGCTAAAGACTAAGGGGTGGGACCGGGTAGAGTTTGGTTTTGGTCTTATATTGATTTGGTTAATTTGTTTGCGAGTGTGTGTTTTAAAGTCAGCAGTTATGCTGTAGGCCATTTTAAGGTTTTGTACGACTTTTATGGCAAAAAGGGAGGCCTTTAAATTTAAATTAAAAAATACACTTCCTAGTAAGAAAGAAAATTAACAAGTAAAAAGGCGTTAAGTTCGGCCAGGCCGAACTTTGGATACCCACCACCTCGGGTATATATGTAAACCACCTTTCATCAAAATTCGGCGAAAATTTCATACCGTATGTCCCATATCAGTTATATCAAAATAGGTTCCGATTTGGACCAAATACTAATAAGTATACTAGCTAAATCTTAAAATAAACCGATCTGAACTATATACGACACGGATGTCGAAAAGCCTAATATAAGACACTGTGTCAAACTTCAGTGAAATCGGATTATAAATGCGCCTTTTATGGGGCCAAGACTTTAAATAGAGATATTGCTCTACATTGCAGCTATATCCAAATCTGAACCGATTTGGGACAAGTTGCATAAAAATGTTGAAGAGCCTAATACAAAGCACTGGACAATAAATGCGCCTTTTATGGGGCCAAGACTTTAAATCGAGATATCGGTCTATATGGCAGCTACATCCAAATCTGGACCGATCTGTGCGATATTGCAGAGGTATGTCAAGGCCCTTAACCTAACTTACTGTCCCAAATTTCGGCGACATCGGACAATAAATGAGCATTTTATGGGCCCAAAACCATAAATCAAGAAATCGGTCTATATGGCAGCTATATCCAAATCTGAACCGATCTGGACCAAATTGAAGAAAGATGTCGATGGGCCTAACACAATTCACTGTCTCGAATTTCATCAAAATCGGATAATAAATGTGGCTTTTGTGGGCCTAAGACCCCAAATCGGAGGATCGGTCGCTGATGAATATTGCTACAATGATGAATATTGCTACATTTTTTTTTCGGTGTATGGAATACATTTTTCTTTTATTCATGTTAAATTAAATTATTAAATTAATTATTAAATTATTATTAATTAAATTAATTAATTAATTAATTAAATTAATTATTAAATTATTATTATTAAAAAGAAAAAAAGTTATTACATTTTTTTTTTGGTAGCGGCTTTCATCAGCCACCCTGTATATGGCAGCTATATCCAAATCTGAACCGATCTGAGCCAAATTAACGGAGGAAGTCGAAGGACCTAACACAACTCACTGTCCCAAATTTCAGCAAAATCGGTTAATAAATGTGGCTTTTATGGGCCTTAGACCCTAAATCGGAGGATCGGTCTATATGGCAGCTATATCCAAATCTGAACCGATCTAAGCCAAATTAACGGAGGAAGTCGAAGGCCCTAACACAACTCACTGTCCCAAATTTCAGCAAAATCGGATAATAAATGTGGCTTTTATTGGCCTTAGACCCTAAGTCGGCGGATCGGTCTATATGGGGGCTATATCAAGATATAGTCCGATATAGCCCATTTACGAACTTAACCTGCTTATGGACAAAAAAAGAATCTGTGCAAAATTTCAGCTCAATATCTCTATTTTTAAAGAATGTAGCGTGATTTCAACAGACAGACGGACAGACAGACGGACAGACGGACGGACATGTCTAGATCGTCTTAGATTTTTACGCTGATCAAGAATATATATACTTTATAGGGTCGGAAATGGATATTTCGATGTGTTGCAAACGGAATGACAAAATGAATATACCCCCATCCTTCGGTGTGGGTATAAAAATATCCTTTCTCGGCAAAGGAGAATGGGTATTAAAACTATCTTTTCTGGGGAAAAGTGTATTAAAACTACTCTTTCAGGGGAGAAAGGTTATTAAAACAAAACTTTCGGGAGAGAAAGGTGATAAAACAACCCTTTCTAGGGATAAAGAGAGTTACAATAATCCTTTTTGGTGAGAAGGGTATTAAAACTGTTCTTTGTGGGATGCAAGGGTATTAAAACTATCTTTCACGGATTAAAAATATTAAAACACCCATTTCTGGGAATAGAAGGTTTTGAAATTACCCTTTCAGGGAAGAAAGGTTATTACAACTACTCTTTCTGGGAAGCAAGGATATTAAAACTACCATTTCTGGGAGAGAGAGTATTAAAACTACTTTTTCTAAGAAAAATTGGTATTAATGCTACCCTTTTTTTTGGAGACAGGGTATTAATAGTACCCTTTCTTATGAAGAAAGGGGATTTAAATTACAGTTTCTTTAAAGAAAGAGTATTGCAACTACCCTTTCCTTTGGAAATAGGGTTTAAAAACTACCCATTCTTTAGAGGAACGATATTAAAACTACCCCTGCAGGCGAGAAAGGATATAAAAACTACAGTTCTGGGGAGAAATAAGATTACAATTACCCTTGTTGGGAGCAGATGTATTTAAACTTTCTAGGGAGACCGGTTATAAAAACTACCCTTTCTGGGAGAAAGGTTATTAAAACAGAACTTTCTTGGGAAGAAGTTTATTAAAACTGTCTTTTATGGGGAAAAAGGGTATTAAAACTGCTCTTTGGGGATAGAAAGGTAATATAATTTCCATTTCTTTAGAAAAACCACCCTTTCTTGGGAATAAACTTACTAAAACTAGCCTTTCTTTGGAAAAAGGGCCTTAAAACTACACTTTTTTTGGAAAAATGTTATTAAAACTAGCCTTTCTTTGTAAAAAGGGCATTAAACTAACTTTTCTAGGAAGAATAAGTGTTAAAAATACCCTTTATAAAGAGAACGGTAATAAAAACTGCCCTTTCTGGAATGAAAGGTTATTGAAACGACCCTTTCTCGTGAGAAAGGTTATTTTAACTACATTTTTAGGGGGTGGAAGGGTAGGAAAACTATAATTTTTAGGTTTAAAAAAGGTGGTAAAACTGACCTTTCTGGGTAGGAAGGTTATTTGAATTGCCCATTCTAGGGAGTAAGGGTGTGAAAACTGCTCTTTCTGGGGCGAATTGTTATAAAAACTACCATTTCTGGGGAGAAAGGGTATTAAAATAAACCTCAGTTTGGAATAAGGGTATTAAAATTATCCCTTCTTTGGACAAAGGACATTGAAACTACCCTATCTTTGGAAAAAGGGTAATAAAACTACCCTTTCTTTGAAGAAAAGGTATTAAAAAAGATGTTAAATGTACACTTTCTTTGATGAAAGGGTGTTAAAACTAAACTTTATTTGGACAAAGTGTGTTAAAACTACACTTTCTTTGAAGAAAGAGTGTTAGAATTACACTTTCTTTGGAGAAAAGGTGTTAGAACTACACTTTCTTTGGAGAAAGGGTCTCAAAACCTCTAACCTCTCTTTAGAGAAAAGATATTAAAACTTTTTTGAAGAAAGGGTATTAAAAATATCTTTTTTTAAGAAAGGTATAAAACTACCCTTGATATTGAAACTACCTTTTTGTTGGAGAAAGGGTATTAAACAACCCCGTGTTTGGAGATAGTGTGTTAAAACACTATCCTTTGCTTGGAGAAAGGTTATTAAAACTAACTTTTATTTGGAGAAAAAGGTTATGAAAACTAGCCTTTTTTGGAGAAAGGGTACTAAAACCACCCTTTGTTTGGAGAAAGGGTATAAAAAGTACCCTTTGTTTGGAAAAAGTTTATTAAAACTATACTGTTTTTTGGAGAAAGGATATTAAAACTATACTTTGTTTGGAAAACGGTTATTGAAACTACCGTTTTTGGAGAAATGGTATTAAAAACCCCCTTTTTAGTGAAAAAATACTACCTTTTTTAGAGAATATGGGTATTAAAGCTACCCTTTGTTTGGAGAAAGGGTATCAACTTCCTTGTGTGCAAAAAGTTTATTATAGCTATCCTTTTTTCGAGAAAGGGTTTTTAAACTACCCTTTCTGTGGCGAAAGGGTATTAAGCTACCCTCTGGAGAAAGGGTATCAACTACCTTGTGTGCAAAAAGTTTATTAAAGCTATCCTTTTTTCTCCACCCTTTCTGTGGAGAAAGTGTATTAGAACTATTTTTTTGTGGAGAAAGTGTATTAGAACTTCCCTTTCTGTGGAGGAAGTGCATTAGAAATGCCTTTTCTTTGAAGAAAAGGTATAAAAACTACACTTTCTTTTGGAGAGGGTATTAAAACCAGGGCTGCGGAGTCGACCGGAGTAAAGTTGTTGAGGCCGGAGTCAAAGTCGGAGTCGGTCTATTGAGCCGGAGTCTAACTTTGGTTCGGAGTTGAGTACGTTAGCCCCGACTCCGAACCGCTCTCCGATTCCGAACCGCTCTCCGACTCCGATTTAGACCCGGCTGGAGTCGAGGGCTAGATTCCGCAGTCCTGATTAAAACTATGCTCTTTTTGGAGAAAGAATATTAAAACTACCCTTTGTTTGGAGAAAGGTTTTTAAACTAATTTTTTTTGGAAAAAGGATATTAAAACTACTATTTCTGTGAAGAAAGTGTATTAGAACTACCCTTTCTTTAAAGAAAAGGTATTGAAGCTATACTTTCTTTAAAGAAAGGGTATTGCAACGAACCTCTTATTTGGAGACAGGTCATTAAAACGTCCCTTTGTTTGGAGAACCGGTATGAAAACTACCTTTGTTTAGGGAAATATTATTCATACTATCCTTTTTTGGAGAGAGGGTACTAAAACTACCCTTTCTTTGGAAAAGGTATATTAAAACTACCCTTTCTTTGGAAAAGGTATATTAAAACTACCCTTTCTTTTGAGAAAGGGCATTCACCTACTTTTACGAAAGGGGCTAAAACTACTCTCTTTTTTGAGAATTGGTGTCGAAACTACCCTTTCTTTGGATACAGGGTATAAAACTAAAAGTTTGGTGGAGAAAAGTATTAAGAACTTTCTCTTTCGATTTCTAAGTTATCCAAACTACTCTCTCTCTTGAGAAAGAGTGTTAAAACTACCCGATCTTTGGAAAAAGTCTTTTAAAACTACCCTTTCTTTGGAGAAAGGGTGTTAAACTACCCTTTCTTGAGAGAAAAGTTATTAAAACTACCCATTGTTTTGAAAAAGGATATTATAAACTACCCTTTTTCTGGAGAAATGGTATTAAAACTGCCTCTTCTCTTGGGAAGTTGTATTAAACCTACTCTTTCTCTTTAGAAAGTTATTAAAACTATCCTTTCTCTTGAGAAAGGGTATGGAAACTTCACTTTCTTTAGAGAAAGGTTATTAAAACAACCCTTTCATTAGAAAAAGGCTTTTAAACTACCCTTTTATGTGAAGAAAGGGCACAAAAAATACTCTATCGTTGGAGAAATTGTACCATTTTTACTGGAAGAAAGGGTATTAAATCCATTCTTAGGGAAAAAGATATTTCAAGTAACCATTTTTGGGAGAAAGGATATTTTTAATACTTTTTCATGCACACCATAAAGGTTGCACAAACACTGAAAATGCTAATATTGATGATATAGGATAAAGTGGAGTTTTGAGTATGTCCACAATACCAGAGAATTGTTCTAAATCTTACAAAGGCACTGAAAATGCTTAGAAAGCGAACTATGACCTTCGTCGTGACCTTAAACTCTAACGAATGATAAAATCAGTAAGGAAAGGCAAAAGTCGGGCGGTGCCGTCTTAATAATGCCACCACCCTATTGGTTCAAAGTGGGAGCTATATTTAATTCTGAACCAATTTTGATGGACCTCGCCGGATGTTTTCAGATGGGTTATTAAACAATCCCTATAAAATTTTGACCAAATATGTTCAAACTGTAATAATTACGATTCACAAATGACAACATTATTGCAAATTACCCAAAATCTGACGAACCTATCTAGATCTGAACAGATTTGGAGAAAACTTCTCAAATATTGTAGTAGTTGTCGAGGAAATCGTTGTGCACAGTTTTGGCAAGATTGGTCAAGAAATGCGCTTGCAGTGGCTCTAGAAGGGAAAATCGGGCGATATACATATAGGACAGCTATTGGTTGCCCAAAAAGTAATTGCGGATTTTTTAAAAGAAAGTAAATGCATTTTTAATAGAACTTAGAATGAACTTTAATCAAATATACTTTTTTACAGTTTTTTTTTCTAAAGCAAGCTAAAAGTAACAGCTGATAACTGACAGAAGAAAGAATGCAATTACAGAGTCACAAGCTGTGAAAAAATTTGTCAACGCCGACTATATGAAAAATCCGCAATTACTTTTTGGGCAACCCTATATATATAAATATTGGCAGATTTTTATGAAATTCACCATTAATGTCGAGAGTCCTAAGAAAATCCTTCCTGCCAAATCTCTAGAGAATCGGTTAACAAATGACTTTTTTATTGCATTATTATTATATCCAATATTTCCAAATATATCCAAATCTGTACCAATTTTTTCCAATTTCAATAGGTTTCGTCTCTCGGCCGAAAGACATGTCTGCACCAAAATTTAAGACGATCGAATTAAAACTAGGACCTGTATTTTGTGCACAATTTAACATGGACAGGCGGACATAGCTAAATCGAATCAGAAAGTGTTTCTGAGTCGATCGGTATAATTATCAATGGCTCTATCTCTTTTCCTTCTGGGTGTCACACAAATGCACTGTACAAATCCCTGTAACACAGTAGTGGTGTAGGGGATACAAAGAGTGAAAGATTATACAGATGTCCTTAAAATATTTATGATATTTACTTACTTTACATTCCATTATTTGATGCGAACAGACGTAATCCACTTTAATGCTTACTCCAGAGAAAGTTCCATACTTTTTGTTAAAATTGACTTTGTAGTTATGTTTTATTAGGTTGAGGATACCTAGGATATTTTTCTGCACCTACCTTAATAAAGTTAACCTTTCGCAAATAGCTTTTCTGAATGCCTACTAAAGTTCAGTTAAAAAGAAAAAACTATGGCTTTGCTTAATGGCTCAAACAAAAGAATAAGGCAATTGTTATAAACTTGTGTATGGTAGACGAGAAAAAAAAGCAAGGGACTTGATTAAGACCCTTTTCTATAAAGTGATTCATGCCTCAAGTACTAAGAATGGAAAAACAACAAAATTTACTTCTTAGCCTTTACATAATTTTTCCCTAGCATTTCTAAAGTCTTTTAAATATCGCGCCCCTTTTAATGACTTTTTCAAAGTCAATGTGTTGTTTTTTTGCTTTTTAAATCATTCCTTTTTTCCCAGCTAGCTTTAGAAAGTCTAAATATTTCGTTATTGTTGTTTCTCTTATAAATAGATGCCCTAAAGGTGTCTGTCTGCCTGTTTGCCTTTTGGGCTTTTTGGCCTTTTGCCTGATATGATGTAATTAGTTGTAAATTGTTGTTATGGGCCCCTAAATAATAATTTGCATATATTATCATATTGTTTTTTTTATAGGTGTGAATTTCATTCATAGGTACACATGGTTCATAATTAATTTGTAGTAGGTTTCATGGGGCTCCTAAAAATATGCAAGGAATTTTTGCATATAGTACAAGTATACTTTTAAAGTCTAAGGGAAAAGCATATTAGTCAATTTTGTGTGTGAATATGGGCCAGACATTTACAAGTGAAGAATCTTTAAGGCTACAGTGAGTTTAATGAAAATCCATTGCCTATTTTTAGGTAACTTTATTTAACAAACTTTGTGGAATACTTTTAGACATTACATAATACATCATTTAATGCGTTCGCTTAAAAAAGCTTTTATACATCTTATATACAAACATAGAAACAAAAAATATTTACAATAACATAAATTTTTAGACTTATCTTATAGATGAACAAATAGAAAATTTAACTAAATTTTGTTGTTCGAACAAAAAGTGCTTAGGGGAAAAACCACCATTAACCTTAAAAAAAACTGTTGCATACTTAACAACTAAACTGGTCACTTTACACATATACAATAATAATATATTAACATATAAGAACAGTCACTAGATTTCGCATAGGCATTTTCTTCGATACTGCATACATTTTGTCCCCTCCCCACACTATGCACTATTTGTGAAATAAGATTTTAAGCAAACGTATGACAGGCGATTCAAAGGCCACCGATATAAAGAAGGCTGCTATGAAGGAGACCACAGCATTGCCAAAAAATATGACCGTAATGAAGAGAGGATTAAGATGAATGGTGCCATCCATGCGATAGGACAGCACCAACATTATGACCGGATGTATCAAATAGGCACAATAGGTGAGTCGCGACAAAGGCCACAGGCATCTATAGGACAATATGCGATTCATGGTGGGTGATAAATTCCAACAGCAAGATAAGACAATCCATATGAGAGCCACACCGAAACCTAATGAATTACAAAAGATGTGTGGTAAGTGAATATTTTTGCTGGCTATGCTGTAAACCCAAAGTGGGTGGGCGTCTTTGCCGTTAAATGTGTACTTACCTGTATGGGCCATGCTTACATAAAAGGCTGTGGGTACTTCATTAAGCTCACCATGCCACACGCCACAAATTATTAGCACTAATAGACCCAAACTCAAAAACCATAACAAGGTATTCAGGCGTCCCGACACCTTAGGCGGTGTGCGCACTCTGCTCATAATGTAACCGGTTAGCATGCCTGTGGGTCAAAAGTCAAAATATGAAATATGACACCTCATTCCCAAATGCTAATGTATGCAAAACAAATTATTACCTATTATGTAAGGACCCACACGTTGCCAAGGCTTATCGTATAGGAAATCAAAGGATTCAAACGGACTGGAGACTTTATGGGTGTAATGATAATGCAAAGATATAACACCCGAAATACCCCAGGAGGAAAGCAAAAATGTGACAAGTGTTAAAACAACAGCCTTGGAATATCTAGGGAGAAAAAAATAGAAAAAATCCTTTAACAATTTCCTTGCGATGCCTTGCTTACTTACCTCATTGAGAACATCAGCAGAAAGGAAGCCATTACAAAAAATTGCATATCATTTGCCATATACCAACTCCATATCATGCATATCTCCTTTAAGGGATAAAAATTATTTATATACAAAATGTTGCGCCACCAATATTGGCCACATGTCTGATACGGTACGGATGGCTGAAACACCGAGTTGTCAAATGTTTGTCTGAAAATGTGCGAAAAAAGTTAAGAATAACAAATCAAAAGATGACAAATAGGGTAGGATTTATCCTTGCTGCTTTGCATTTCCCATATAAAATGTGAGGAAGAAAAAAGAGGGATATTCATTCTTCATGGAAAAAGGTTGATTGTGTCGACATTAGGTAGTGATTACCAGGAAACGATACGATTGAGCACGAAAAATAAGGAAAAAGGAAAGATCAATAAACAGCAAATCAATCATCTGTAATAACGATAGGGGTTCGCAGAAAGTTCTTGCTAAGGGTTATGTGATAAGTGATTAAATTGTGGGAAAATGGGATGCTGATATGATATAAAATATTCTTATAAATGTCATATTCGAAAGGATTATGCAAAATTAAAAATATAATTACCCTCCTTGACGAATAGATATACCCTGAGACAGGTAATACCCTATAGACCGAGCCGAACTTTGGAAACCCGCCAACTCGGATACATGTTTAGCACATTTCATCAAAACTAGAGAAAAAAACACCATTAATCCATTTTTTGATAAATGGGCCATTTACCATCTATCTATAGAACTCTGGTACATATTATACAGATATCGTCAAAATCCAGAGAAAAAAGCTCTTTTAGGAGATGTATCGAAATATGGTCTTATATAGATCAAAATCGGTACAGGCGTTGAGGGGTCTAGTACAACTCACTCTAACAAATTTCACTTATATCGGATAATACATTTGTCATTTTAGGGGTAAAAATCTTTAATCCAGGAATCGATATATATTACAGCTATATCAAGTTAAGTGCGATCTTGACCATACTCAGTACGGATCACAAGCATCCTAACACAACTCACTCTGCAAGATTTCGGCGATATCGAGCAATAAATGCGATTTTTTACATTATATTGTTGAGGAGCCTAAATTCTAAATAACTCACTGTGTCAAATTTCAAATCGAATCGGAAAATGGGTATAATAAAGGGGTCCAAGAAGTCAAGTCGAAAAATCTGAGGAGTGAGTAAGGGTAAGGGTAAAGATAAGGGTAAAGGTAAGTGTAAGGGTAAGGGTAGTGGTAAGGGTAAGGGTAAGGGCGGGGTAAGGGTAGAGAAGAGGGAATGGAATAAAAAAGAGCATGGAGCGAAGATCGTGGAGCACTGAATGGGTACGATATCCACTTCAAGATATCTGGAGCGGATATCGTGGAGCCCTTGGCGAGGAGACGAAGGGATAGGGATAGGGATAGAGATATGGTCAGGGATATGGTCAGGGATACGGACAACGATATGGACAGGGATATGGACAGGGATATGGACAGGGATAGGGTTAGGGATGCGGATTGGGATTGGGATAGGGATAGGGATAGGGATAGGAATAGGGATAGGGATAGGGATAGGGATAGGGATAGGGATAGGGATAGGGATAGGGATAGGGATAGGGATAGGGATAGGGATAGGGATTGGGATAGGGATAGGGATAGGGATAGGATAGGATAGGGATAGGGATAGGGATAGGGATAGGGATAGGGATAGGGATAGGGATAGGGATAGGGATAGGGATAGGGATAGGGATAGGGATAGGGATAGGGATAGGGATAGGGATAGGGATAGGGATAGGGATAGGGATAGGGATAGGGATAGGGATAGGGATAGGGATAGGGATAGGGATAGGGATAGGGATAGGGATAGGGATAGGGATAGGGATAGGGATAGGGATAGGGATAGGGATAGGGATAGGGATAGGGATAGGGATAGGGATAGGGATAGGGATAGGATAGGGATAGGGATAGGGATAGGGATAGGGATAGGGATAGGGATAGGGATAGGGATAGGGATAGGGATAGGGATAGGGATAGGGATAGGGATAGGGATAGGGATAGGGATAGGGATAGGGATAGGGATAGGGATAGGGATAGGGATAGGGATAGGGATAGGGATAGGGATAGGGATAGGGATAGGGATAGGGATAGGGATAGGGATAGGGATAGGGATAGGGATAGGGATAGGGATAGGGATAGGGATAGGGATAGGATAGGGATAGGGATAGGGATAGGGATAGGGATAGGGATAGGGATAGGATAGGATAGGGATAGGGATAGGGATAGGGATAGGGATAGGGATAGGGATAGGGATAGGGATAGGGATAGGGATAGGGATAGGATAGGGATAGGGATAGGGATAGGGATAGGGATAGGGATAGGGATAGGGATAGGGATAGGGATAGGGATAGGGATAGGGATAGGGATAGGGATAGGGATAGGGATAGGGATAGGGATAGGGATAGGGATAGGGATAGGGATAGGGATAGGGATAGGGATAGGGATAGGGATAGGGATAGGGATAGGGATAGGGATAGGGATAGGGATAGGGATAGGGATAGGGATAGGGATAGGGATAGGGATAGGGATAGGGATAGGGATAGGGATAGGGATAGGGATAGGGATAGGGATAGGGATAGGGATAGGGATAGGGATAGGGATAGGGATAGGATAGGGATAGGGATAGGGATAGGGATAGGGATAGGGATAGGGATAGGGATAGGGATAGGGATAGGGATAGGGATAGGGATAGGGATAGGGATAGGGATAGGGATAGGGATAGGGATAGGGATAGGGATAGGGATAGGGATAGGGATAGGGATAGGGATAGGGATAGGGATAGGGATAGGGATAGGGATAGGGATAGGGATAGGGATAGGGATAGGGATAGGGATAGGGATAGGGATAGGGATAGGGATAGGGATAGGGATAGGGATAGGGATAGGGATAGGGATAGGGATAGGGATAGGGATAGGGATAGGGATAGGGATAGGGATAGGGATAGGGATAGGGATAGGGATAGGGATAGGGATAGGGATAGGGATAGGGATAGGGATAGGGATAGGGATAGGGATAGGGATAGGGATAGGGATAGGGATAGGGATAGGGATAGGGATAGGGATAGGGATAGGGATAGGGATAGGGATAGGGATAGGGATAGGGATAGGGATAGGGATAGGGATAGGGATAGGGATAGGGATAGGGATAGGGATAGGGATAGGGATAGGGATAGGGATAGGGATAGGGATAGGGATAGGGATAGGGATAGGGATAGGGATAGGGATAGGGATAGGGATAGGGATAGGGATAGGGATAGGGATAGGGATAGGGATAGGGATAGGGATAGGGATAGGGATAGGGATAGGGATAGGGATAGGGATAGGGATAGGGATAGGGATAGGGATAGGGATAGGGATAGGGATAGGGATAGGGATAGGGATAGGGATAGGGATAGGGATAGGGATAGGGATAGGGATAGGGATAGGGATAGGGATAGGGATAGGGATAGGGATAGGGATAGGGATAGGGATAGGGATAGGGATAGGGATAGGGATAGGGATAGGGATAGGGATAGGGATAGGGATAGGGATAGGGATAGGGATAGGGATAGGGATAGGGATAGGGATAGGGATAGGGATAGGGATAGGGATAGGGATAGGGATAGGGATAGGGATAGGGATAGGGATAGGGATAGGGATAGGGATAGGGATAGGGATAGGGATAGGGATAGGGATAGGGATAGGGATAGGGATAGGGATAGGGATAGGGATAGGGATAGGGATAGGGATAGGGATAGGGATAGGGATAGGGATAGGGATAGGGATAGGGATAGGGATAGGGATAGGGATAGGGATAGGGATAGGGATAGGGATAGGGATAGGGATAGGGATAGGGATAGGGATAGGGATAGGGATAGGGATAGGGATAGGGATAGGGATAGGGATAGGGATAGGGATAGGGATAGGGATAGGGATAGGGATAGGGATAGGGATAGGGATAGGGATAGGGATAGGGATAGGGATAGGGATAGGGATAGGGATAGGGATAGGGATAGGGATAGGGATAGGGATAGGGATAGGGATAGGGATAGGGATAGGGATAGGGATAGGGATAGGGATAGGGATAGGGATAGGGATAGGGATAGGGATAGGGATAGGGATAGGGATAGGGATAGGGATAGGGATAGGGATAGGGATAGGGATAGGGATAGGGATAGGGATAGGGATAGGGATAGGGATAGGGATAGGGATAGGGATAGGGATAGGGATAGGGATAGGGATAGGGATAGGGATAGGGATAGGGATAGGGATAGGGATAGGGATAGGGATAGGGATAGGGATAGGGATAGGGATAGGGATAGGATAGGGATAGGGATAGGGATAGGGATAGGGATAGGGATAGGGATAGGGATAGGGATAGGGATAGGGATAGGGATAGGGATAGGGATAGGATAGGGATAGGGATAGGGATAGGGATAGGGATAGGGATAGGGATAGGGATAGGGATAGGGATAGGGATAGGGATAGGGATAGGGATAGGGATAGGGATAGGGATAGGGATAGGGATAGGGATAGGGATAGGGATAGGGATAGGGATAGGGATAGGGATAGGGATAGGGATAGGGATAGGGATAGGGATAGGGATAGGGATAGGGATAGGGATAGGGATAGGGATAGGGATAGGGATAGGGATAGGGATAGGGATAGGGATAGGGATAGGGATAGGGATAGGGATAGGGATAGGGATAGGGATAGGGATAGGGATAGGGATAGGGATAGGGATAGGGATAGGGATAGGGATAGGGATAGGGATAGGGATAGGGATAGGGATAGGGATAGGGATAGGGATAGGGATAGGGATAGGGATAGGGATAGGGATAGGGATAGGGATAGGGATAGGGATAGGGATAGGGATAGGGATAGGGATAGGGATAGGGATAGGGATAGGGATAGGGATAGGGATAGGGATAGGGATAGGGATAGGGATAGGGATAGGGATAGGGATAGGGATAGGGATAGGGATAGGGATAGGGATAGGGATAGGGATAGGGATAGGGATAGGGATAGGGATAGGGATAGGGATAGGGATAGGGATAGGGATAGGGATAGGGATAGGGATAGGGATGGGGATGGGGATGGGGATGGGGATGGGGATGGGGATGGGGATGGGGATGGGGATGGGGATGGGGATAGGGATAGGGATAGGGATAGGGATAGGGATAGGGATAGGGATAGGGATAGGGATAGGGATAGGGATAGGGATAGGGATAGGGATAGGGATAGGGATAGGGATAGGGATAGGGATAGGGATAGGGATAGGGATAGGGATGGGGATGGGGATGGGGATGGGGATGGGGATGGGGATGGGGATGGGGATAGGGATAGGGATAGGGATAGGGATAGGGATAGGGATAGGGATAGGGATAGGGATAGGGATAGGGATAGGGATAGGGATAGTGATAGTGATAGGGACAGGGATAGGGAGATGGAGCGGCGGGGGGAGTGGAAGAGAAAGAACACGATAGGGTCTGGTGCCAATATCATGGTGCTTTGGATGTGTTCAAGGAGAGGGCGAAGAGAAGTTCCCGAGAGAAATTATGTGGAAAATAAGAGGGCCCTAGTGAGGCATCTAGGTTGTGCAAAGTGCTCTCTAAGGATCCCAGCACCCCTATTTGCGGCGGGAACAGAGAACCATTAAAAAATCAATTGAACCATTGATGGAAACGCACTTTACAGGCACCCAGGAGGTGCATCTACGGAAGAAATTATCAACTACAATCTAGACGAAGAGAAGAAAGTGAGAGCAATTCTCACTTTCCAGCTGTTTAAATCGAATGGGTCGAACTGCAGAAGAGTCTTGGAGTAACTCTGTTTTGGCTGTAATGGATTTTCAGAAGGTGGAAAGGAAGAGAGAGAGGATATGGTGAGGGAGTGAGCGGTTGGGTCTGGAGAGAATATCATGGTGCTCTGGTGGTGTTAAAGTAGAGAGCGAAGAGAAGTTCCCGAGCGTAATTATGTGGAAAATAAGAGGGCCCTAGTGAGGTATCTAGTTTGTCCAAAATACTCTCTAAGGATCCCAACACCCCTATTTGGGACGGGAAGGTGGAACTTCAACAGATAACAATCAGATATTAAGTTATCGATCTAGGTATCGCAATACTCACAGAAGGTGCATATACAGAAGTGTTTATCAACGACAATATAGGCGAAGAGAAGAAAGTGTGAGCAACCCAAAGCAGGAAGAATAAACAACAGCACGATCATTCTGTGATAGTTTTCGTTCAAAACACTGGAATGACTGATAGAACAGGGCAAGTACTACAGCCGCCAATGAAATCATATCGAACATAGCAGAGGAAATAGGTATGCGAATGCGTAGCATAATGAGAAGATGTATATGGCTAGCAAACTGCTAGGATGCTTTACAGTATACCGAAAGAGGACGAAGATGAGATGGAGATCACTGAGTACAATCACGGGCTGCACACTTGGGTATACATCATAATGATTACTATCGATGCTGTCTTGATGAGGAGGAGACGTTTCAGCACTTGCTCTGCACATTTAGAGAGGCGGCTTTTTTCGATTTAAGCGATCTTTCAGATGTTTCTCTGAAGAGTCTCCAGAGTTTTGAGAACGGTTTGGTTTTGACGGGGTACGCTATGAAATCGTACAAACGCGGTTATGTATCCATAAACGAGCCACAGCACTGGTTTGCACTCACCGAGTAAACACTCAGATGAGCGTAGGCCTATGCTCCCGTGGTGCCAATAAGGCTTCCGGGATTTAACGATACAATTCGGTTTTTGGTTAATAACACTTCTGATTTTCGAAAGTTGGCGTCATCCAAATTTAATACGTTTGTACTTGTTGTTTACACATTTAGTAAGATTTCTCAATTTCTCCTATTCTCGACGCCAGAGTGTGGTATAATTTAAACTGCTACAGCTCAACAAAATACATTTTACTCTTGGAACATGCATCCAAATGAGCGAGTTGTTGTTTGGAGTTTTCAATTTATGCGTAATTCGATTCCTATATTTAATTATTGGAAGGGGAGCGCCCCAACCGAGCGGGCAAGTGCTTCAAATATGACAATATGGGACTCAAACTAAAGATATTTGAGATTAGATTATTATTATCCGACAGAAATATAGAAATGTGTACCCAGTAAGGCCCACGGGTCTATGGAAATAATGATCCTCTCCTATTACACATTATTGTATTGTGATAAAACTGGGTTGTGAATATATAAAACCATATTTTGTTCCATTTGTAAAGAAGTGCCTGATTTTTCTGGTCATCTACGAAAGTTAGTTTGAAAGTATAAAATTTTGTGCTAAAAATTATTATAATGGCCTTGATAGAGATAAAGCCTTTAAAGCTAATTTTTACAATCGCTAGATCTTAGATATGAGCGAGTTGTTATTTAGAGTTATCAATTTATATGTTATACGATTCCTATATTCAATTTTGGGAAGGGGAGCGCCCCACCCGAGCGGGCATGTACTTCAATTTTGATAATATGGGACTCAAACTAAAGATATTTAAGAGTAGATTACTATTAACCGACAGAAATATAGAAATGTGTACCCAGTAAGGGCCTTGGGTCTATGAAAATTATGATCCCCTACTATTATACATTATTGTATTGTGATAAAACTGGGTTGTGAATATATAAAACCATATTTTGTTCCATTGGTAAAGAAATGCCGGATTTTTCCGCTCATCCACGAAAGTCAGTTTGAAAGCATAAAATTTTGGCCTAAACATCATTATATTGGCCTTGATAGAGATAAAGCCATTAAGGCTTATTTTAACAAACGCCAGATCTTAGATATGAGCTAGTTGTTATTTAGAGTTATCAATTTATGTGTTATATGATTCCTATATTTAATTTTGTGGTTATGGGAAGAGGAGCGCCCCACCCGAGCGGGCATATACTTCAATTATGACAATATGGGACTCAAACTAAAGATATTTGAGAGTAGATTACTATTAACCGACAGAAATATAGAAATGTAAACCCAGAAAGGGCATATGGGGTCGAAAGTATGCAATTTTGGGCTAAAAATTATTATATTGCCATTAATAGAGTTTAAAGCCATTTTTAAAAGAGGAAGTACAAAGTACCGTTATTTTTAGAAGTTTCTTTAGTTTAGCATAATTTCGAAGCACACATAGCGCTTAATCAAACTTGTCTTATGGCACCCTTAAGAGGAATTATAAAATTTTCATTGTACGTTTTTCAATATACACATTTTAAAATTTTTATTTTCAGATTTTTCCCCACCCAATTCTTCATGGATAAATGGTAAGTGTTGTAAAATCGAATATTACTTAGACAATATGAACTAAAATAATTTTATATTGGCAAACTAAAACTTTCTTAGACATTTTTTTTTCTTATAAAGCGGTTATGGTATCTTTGACATGGAAATATTTTCTTCTTTTTTTTAAATAATCCCTTAATCTTATTATTTATTGCATTTTGTTTGACAAGCTTATCAACTTTCTTTTTCACTTACCTTCTGGCAAAATCATTGAAAAATATCACAAATAAATAGGTGGGCGTCAAGCGAATATAGCGATATATCACCACAATGGTGGTATCCAAAAATCCTTTCTTCAAAAATTGTGAAGTTCTCTCGGGTAGTTTTTTATCCTGTTTCAAATAGAGTAGCGTGACCAAAAAGCCGCTTATAAAGAAAAATGTGTCCACGGAAAATGTGGCATTGCCTATGAATTGATACCAAGTTGTGCGCTCCACAATGACGCGGGTAAACTAGGAAAAATAAAAATAATAAAAAAAAACAAACTTAGAATAAGTGAAATGAAATGAAATAAAAATTCCATTCTATTTGCTTTAACATGGCAAATGTTTGGCTTGTTATGCCATTTTCCCATACAAAATAATGACAATTCAAATACACCACAATAGGAAAATATTTCAATTTTCCTTTGGTTTTTTTTCCATCTTTCTTGCTTTACATCGTTTTGTGGCGGATCTGTATCGTTGGTATTTCCGTCTCGAAGTTGACGAGATGTAGCATAGAAAAGTAGCAAGCCATCTCTGACACTTTCTTATGTTATATGTATATTTACCCGATTTTCGCCAATGTTGAATACTTGCAGATATGTATGTACCATTATTGTCCACATCACGGAAATAACGCGCAATCCATGAACACAGGATGTTTGACTCTGTAAAAAAAACACAGAGAGATAGATACGGAAACAAGTTTGTTAAGGGAACTTTTGTTACGACGGCAAGAAGATGAAGAAGAAAAAAATTTTTATATGTAACAAAGAATGTTGGCAAGGCCTTGATGATAACACTCTGAATATGAATTGGTATTGAAAATGAAGGAAATGTATAGAGATAAAATATTATTGATATGGTTTTGGTTATGCGATTGATATACAAAAATGTTGCTTCTGTTGATTTTTTCTTTCACTTGATTTGTTCTATAGGTTTTGGTATATTAAATCGATTGAAGAGAAATGTGGCGTGTAAAAAATTGTATTTCCAAGTTTGGTGATTTAAGGAAAGGAAAATGTGTTTGTCTTAAATCATTGGGTAAGAGGATTTCCGTGAGATATTTTCTCAGGCAGTGGAATGCTGTCAAACTGGGCGGCTGTGTGAGCTTTTTTATAACCACCACCATAGGATGGGGGTATACGAGGGTTGCCTTTTATATTTTGGGGTTAGAGAACATAAAAACAAAAATTATTCATTGAAAATCGCTTTGTTGCTTTTCAAAATATTCCCCACTAAAATCTATACACCTTTGTATGTGTTTGAACCAATTGTGGAAGCACTTCTGCCACTCTGATTGAGGTATCCTCAAAACAAGCATTTTGATCGCATCAACCTCTTCTTCAGGTGTTGAAAAACATTGACCTCTCATTTAATTTTTTACGTGCGGGAATAAAAAGTAGTCATTCGGTGCCAAGTTAGGACTTGGCACGGATGACTCATCAAATCGATGTTTTGAGTGCTAAACAATGCAGTTGTTTTATATTCTTGGAGCATTTCTTTCGAACTATCGATACGAGCCTTTTTTTTTTGAGTGATTGACATATTGACATATCCGACGGGAACAAATTTTTTTGACGGTCAAATGTTCATACAAATTTTAATATATGCTGGTCCCACTAAAGCCTAAGATTGTCTCAATCTCATGATACATCACATGACATCAATGGTTTTTGGAACAACAACTGATTTTGGACGACCTTCACGAAATTCATCTTGGAGTGAACTACGACCTCGGTTGAATTCATCATACCATCGTTAAACACTGGTCCTTGATGGAGCTTCATCGCCAAAAATTTAATCGATAAACACTGATCCTTGATGGAGCTTCATCGCCCATTGAATTAAGTTCATCGATGCACTGTTGTTGAGTTAATCCACATCGAAAGTTGCAAAAAATAATCGCACGAAAATGTTCACGGTTGAATTCCACTTTTTGAGGGAGAAGAATATTTTAAGTTACTGTAAACAACACAAAAAGTGCTCATATGTCAAACTGTTTTGAGTACGTATAACCTCAAAAAGGTCTAGCTTTACGATAGAACTGTCAATTGGCAGATTGCAAAACAAGGCTTGTCCAATCCCGAAATATAAAAGGCAACCCTCGTACTTATCTAGTCATTCCGTTTGTAACACCTGGAAATATTCGTCTAAGACCTTATAAAGTATATATTGGGTTGCCCTAAAAGTAATTGCGGATTTTTTAAAAGAAAGTAAATGCATTTTTAATAAAACTTAGAATGAACTTTAATCAAATATACTTTTTTTACACTTTTTTTCTAAAGCAAGCTAAAAGTAACAGCTGATAACGGACAGAAGAAAGAATGCAATTACAGAGTCACAAGCTGTAAAAAAAATTTGTCAAAAAAAATTTGTTTTGGGCAACCAATACTTTATGTGGTCTTAGATGAATACATCAAGGTGTTTCAAACGGTATGACGAAATTAGTATATCTCCATTCTATGATGGAGGGCATACAAATTTTACAAACAAACGACCTTTGGTACACTCCTCGCGGCCAAGTCTGCCATGTTAGACCTCTCTGTCATTTATTAGATATTGTCAAGGAAAAAAAAATTATCGTTATACCATGAGCTTGGATTTTATTCCAGGATTTTTCACATTCCACTTTGACTTCACAATGCTCATACTGAAAGCTCTGAGGTCCGCCTAGCTGTCAAAATCAAGGCTTTTGACTTCTGTTAATGTTATGGCTCAGTCTTCTGTCTTAAAAAGAGTTTAAGCACCCGGCAGTCCCAACAACATGTCAATATCAGGTGTATCGCAGGCCAATAGACGCCCTGTCTCCATTCTGGAATCGTCCATGAAGTTCGAGGCATTGCTGTCTTTAAACTCTATATTTTTCGCCCAATTTTTCCCCATTAAAACAAATAAAGAAAAACAAAATATTAAAAAAAAAAAAACAGTGAAAGAAAAGCTTCAGCAGCAAACTACATAGGATATGTAGTATACATCCCTGGTGTTTAAGCATGCATAAAGTTATTTGAACTTTAAAGCAATGTTTACCCGACCGAACGGCAAGTGCTTACCCAGAATATCCTTTCTTGGATTTGGGTCGGTGACTGCTAGTCTGAGGTCCTTCTTAGCCTTTACGGAGCATATATCATATCCAACATAGAGCTGACAACAACCGTTATCCTTCAGAATGCCAAATTTCCTTAGCCTTATAAGTGATGTCTTGCTATTACTTATCTGTGATCATATCCTGCTCGATGAGTCCAGAAATTTTACTGGTTCTCTTATGCCCATCTCCATAAGGCTCTGGAGTAACGGACGAACAAAATCTCTAAATCTTCGTTGTAAAGCTTAAAGCTTAGGGTAGAAACATAAAATGTGTTTAACTGTCTCTTTCCTCACCTTGTCTCCCCTCGGCGGCTTGCATTTTGCATGATAGGGGATTGGGCGGAGACCGCCACCACTTGGTTACTACTTTTTATATAAGATTCGTACTCAACATTGAAATACTTTTCATTTAAGTCCCATTTTGTACTGATCGGCCTTTATGCCCGTTCCGGGGGTTATGGGGTAGGGCGTTCCCCCTCGGTATTCATTATTAAGATACAAACCATAATTCGCGACGAACAAAATCTCTAAATCTTCGTTGCATGAGCTTAGGGTAGAAACATAAAATGTGTTTAACTGTCTCTTTCCTCACCTTGTCTCCCCTCGTCGGCTTGCATTTTGCATGATAGGGGATTGGGCGGAGACCGCCACCACTTGGTCTCTACTTTTTATATAAGATTCGTATTCAACATTGAAATACTTTTCATTTAAGTCCCATTTTGTACTGATCGGCCTTTATGCCCGTTCCGGGGGTTATGGGGTAGGGCGTTCCCCCTCGGCATTCATTATTAAGTTACAAACCATAATTCGCGACGAACAAAATCTCTAAATCTTCGTTGCATGAGCTTAGGGTAGAAACATAAAATGTGTTTAACTGTCTCTTTCCTCACCTTGTCTTCCCTCGGCGTTCCCCCTCGGTATTCATTATTAAGTTACAAACCAAAATTCGCATAAATATGTCGATCCATATCCGATATATCGGAAAATACGGATCCGCTTGTCTTCGGTTACATTTATATAAAGACTCCTAAATATGTCTGGTCTGAAACTCTAAATCTTTTTGGGGCTTTGCTATACTAACCTATTATAATCACCCAAAAATGGAATTTCGCACCACCCACGTTTCGAAACAACGAAGAACTTCTTGGAGAGCTCTTTCCTGCCTTTGAAATATGCCTGCTGTGCCCCATTAAAGTTATTCGGTGTCAGTCTTTTTCTCAAGGAAATAGAGTTTTTTTTGCTGCTTGTCGACACACTCTAATGTATCGGATATTGTCGGTAGACCAGTTTCAAATCTCATATATCCATATCCCTTATTTTTTTGTTATATTGCTCGCAATCATCGATTGTCACTTTAGCAACCAGATGACAGCTAACATCGAAATAAAATATCTATTCTTAGTTTTGGTTCATAAGTTTCGTTCGATTGTTTCTTACCACCCCAAGATTTCTTCAAATCCCTACAATTCTCTATGATTTATGTGAGCATTTATTGCCAACTCATGTTTAAGCATTTCTTATTGGTTTTAAAAACTTTTGTCCCCTCCCATCCTAAACAATTTTCATTCTGTCTTACCTCCTTGCTAGGATCCAAACTTAAGATTGTAGAGGCATTTGTTTGAAATGCAAAACATAGTAAAACTTGTTCATGGATACCTGTAAAGAGAACACAAATCCAATTGAAACTTTTTGAAAAGTTTCTTCAAACTAAGGCTAGGGTCGCAACGCAACGCAAGGCATTACGATACTCACCCAATTGTTGTTTGGCCTCATAGGTTTCAGGAGCGCCAGCATTGCTGGTAGTCTCAATGCGGTATTCCATGTCATGAGCGCTATGTGAACCATTGGAGTTGCTGCTATTGTTATTATTGTTGTTGGAATGGCCAAGACCAGAAGCTCCTTGGCGATTGGAGTTGATGTCCAATTCATGTTGGCCATTAAAATAGGATAATTTTTTGCCATTTGTATCGTTGTGCTCATTTGTCTCAGTGCTGGCATTGTTGTTATCGTTCAACGAGGACATTTGATACAATTCAAAGGATTTGCCATTATCCGCAGATGAGATGTGATGTATGGTGGGTGAATCAACTTTGGAGCCACTTATAACAGCTATGTGGGTTTGTTGTTGTAAACGTTGTTCACCCAGACGCGATTGATACCAAGTAGCAGAGATTATTAGCAGGAATAGAGTTAACATGAAGCTCCTGGTTCAAGAAAACGAGAGAGATGAAAGGAAGGAAGAGAAAAATAATAATTAAATTTCAGGGTTCTTAGAGAAGAGGGTATTGACAGAAGAGTGACAGGATTTTGAAGCAAAATATGAATAATGCAACAAATTTTGCCAATGAACATTTCACTAAGGAACAGGGGCAAACTTCTCACATATCAATGAGTACAGTCCGATTCAATCTTAAGCTTAATAATGAAAACAAAATTTTAACATTGAATTATGACATCAAGAATTTGAATGAATAAGTGGGCCCTGAGGCCTACTCATGGAAGCTGCCCTGAACTGCCAACTGTTCAGCATTGGTTTATCCTGCAAAATGTGATTAATTACCAAGCCTTCTTTGCTTGAACGGTGAAAAAATTGATTTATATTCATTTCAATTCAAAAATTCCATCACTCTCAAAAGTACACCCTCTACCTTGACTATTGACTCCTTCTTCAATAACTTACGCAAATATTTGAAATCTCAATTCACGCCAATAACTGTATAAGCCCGGCACTGTTCTCACTCCCAATATCTTCACCACGGCCGGTGTATGGCTGCTATTCATTGACGTCAGCATGCTGCCATGCGGATCAATTTCCAAAAGATGTTGCACATCCTGGGCCGTACAGGATTTGGGTAAACATTCGCCGACCTGCAGCCTGGCACTAAACTTGTCCGGCAGTTCCAGCTGGAAAACAATCAAGGCCACATAGAATTCAAATTCGAAATGCTTGCGTTTTTCAGGATCCAATTGACGGTTGAGTTCATAGCAGAATTGCCTTTGGCCCAGCCATTTGTCGTTGCCAAATAACAGTTGTCCCCGATAACGAGCAGAGGAATCATATGCTGTGAATTATTTGAGGGATATGATGAGGAAAGAAGAAAATAAAAATAAAATAAGGGTTTAGAAAAAAAGGGATTTTCATTATTTCCAAATCACTGAATTGGGCTCTGTGTAACTTATGAATGAGAGATTTTTTCTGCTTACTTCACTGAAAGCTGAACAACAAAGTTGAGAAAGGCCAAAAGAATAAAAGAGAGCATAAGAACAAGTAAAAAGGCATTAAGTTCGGCCGGGCCGAATTTTGGATACCCACCACCTTGGGTATATATGTAAACTCCTTTCATCGCAATCCGGTGAACATTGTATAACTTATGCACCCAAATTCGGCGGGGATATTGAGTGGTCTACTAAACATGAGTCACTGTTGACTTTGGTACATCAAATTTCAACAAAATCGGGTAATAAATAAAGCTTTTATAAGCTTCTGACTCTTTATCGGGATATCGGTCTGTATGGCAGCTATATCTAAATATAGTCCGACCCCAAACATATTAAGCTCGAATATTGGGAGGCTCAAGACAACTCACTGTTTCAAATTTCTGCGAAATCGGATAAAAAATAAAGCTTTTATGGGCTTCAGACCCATTATAGACAGATCGGTCTATATGGCAGCTATATCTAAATATAGTCCAACCCCAACCATATTATGCTCGGATATTGGGAGGCTTATGACAACTCACTGTTTCAAATTTCAGCGAAATCGGATAAAAACTAAAGCTTTTATGGGCTTCAGACCCATTATCGGCAGATCGGTCTATATGACGGCTATACCTAAATATAGACCGATCTAAACCATATTTGGGTCCTATGTTGGGAAACTACCCACCGTTTTAAATTTCAGCGAAATCGGTTAAAAAATAAAGCTTTTATGGACTTCAGACCCTTTATCGGGAGATCGGTCTATACGGCAGCTATATCTAAATATAGTCCGATTTAATCCACATTAAGGTCAGGTGTCGGAAGGCCTAAAACTACTCATTGTTTTAAATTTCAGCGAAATTTGACCGATCTAAACCATATTTGGGTCCTATGTTGGGAGGTCTAAAACTACCCACCGTTTTAAATTTCAGCGAAATCGGTTAAAAAATAAAGCTTTTATGGGCGTCAGACCCTTTATTGGGAGATCAATCTATACGGCAGCTATATCTAAATATAGTCCGATCTTAACCATATTTAGATCAGATGTCGGGAGGCTAAAATTAACCCATTGTTGCAAATTTCAGCGAAATCGGAAAATTAATAAATATTTTATGGGCTTCAGACCCTTTATCGGCAGATCGGTCTATATGGCAGCTATATCAAAATATATTCCGATCTGAACTATATTTGGGTCAGATGTTGGGAAGCCTTAAGCTACCCACTGTTTCAAATTTCAGCGAAATTGGATAAAAAATAAAGCATCTATGGACATTAGACCCTTTATCGGCAGATCAGTCTATATAGCAGCTATATCTAAATATTGTCCGATTTTGCCCCTTCAAGAACTTAACCAGCGTGCATCAAAAAGACGTATTTATGCCAAATTTCAGCTCAATATCTGAAAGCTGTAGAGTGATTACAACAGACGGACGGACAGACACACGGACATCGTTGATTCGTCTTAGAATTTTACGAAGAACTGAAATTTATATACTTTGTAGGGTTGGAAATTTATATTTCGTGGTATTACAAACGGAATGACGAAATTACTATACCCCCATACTATGGTGGAGGGCATAAAAATGGTCACTAAACCAAATTATTTGCTTCGTTTTCATTTTATGGTTATTTTGCCGTTTTGATGTTTTTTCACTGAAGCGTTATAATTGTCTTGTTGTAACCCTGAACTATGGATAAATTGAGCGTTAAATTCATAATTTAAACGATTTTTAGTTGTTTTCCAAATGGGGAAACAATTTTTGCTGATAACCATAATATTTTCACATTACACTTTAGGTGGTTATTGTATTAAGAGGATTGCTTGGACTAAAACCAGCCCCCATAACGATAATCATAAGACGGACATGGTATGATGATCGAAGGGGCCGAACTTAATATCCCTTATTTACCATGGCTATTGAGGACACTAATAAATCTCACTCCTACAACTTTCGGGAAATGAGGCATTTGATACATTAGTTATGAGCTCAGAGGTGAATTGGGATTTTTGCTTATATGACAGTTGATAGCGAGTTGGGATTACCAATGGGGGGTCGTGGATTCGATGCCTAGCAGTGGTATAACAACGTCCATTGTGGTATTACAATGACCTACAATAGTCTAAGTGAGTCTACAAAGGACTATCTAAACTAACCCCATATGTGTTTAAACAAAAAAACAAATAGAACAGTTAAAAAAGTTAGGCTTTACGATAGCCGGGCTTCTGGTAAATGGGTCTTTAATCGGTCTATATGGTAGCTATATCAAAATAATTATACCCACCACCTTAGGATGGGGGTATACTAATCTAATCATTCCATTTGTAACACCTCAAAATATTCGTCTAAGACCCCATAAAGTATAAACATTCTTGATCGTCTCGTCTTTTTGAATCGATCTAGCCATGTTCGTCCGTCCGTCAATCCTTCCGTCTGTCGAAATCACGATAGGCGTCGAACACATAAAGCTAGCCGCTTGAAATTTTACACAGATACCTGATATTGATGTAGGTCGTTGGGGATTGCAAATGGGCCATATCGATTCAGATTTAGATATAGCTCCCCATATAAACCGATCTTACGATT